>NW_020664418.1:9783207-9803010 GCF_002925995.2 Terrapene triunguis | reverse complement strand
TGTGTGTGTGTGTGTGTGTGTGTGTGTGTGTGTGTGTGTGTGTGTGTATGAAAGAGACTGTTCGAGCAGGTGTGTATACAGCTGTGTGGGTGTGAAATTGTGTTTGAGGGTGTGTGTACATAGGTGGGTGTAAGTGACTGAGTTCAAGTGTGTGTGTGTGTGTGTGTGTGTGTGTGTGAGAGAGAGAGAGAGATAGAGAGAGAGACTGTTCGAGCGGGTGTGCATACAGCTATGTGCATGTGACTGCGTTCAAGGGGGTGTGTGTACGTGTGTGTGTATGAGAGAGAGAGAGAAAGAGACTGAGCAGGTGTGTATACAGCTGTGTGCATGTGACTGTGTTCAAGCAAGTGTGTATACAGCTGGGTGTATGTGACTGTGTTCGAGGGGGTGTGTATAAAGCTGGGTGTATGTGACTGAATTTGAGTGGGGGTGTATATGACTCTGTGTGTGTGACTGTGTTTGAGTGGGTGTATGTACGACTGTGTGTGTGAGAGAGACTGTTTGAGTGGGTGTGTATACAACTGTGTGTGTGACAGGGTAGAAGGAGTGGATTAATCCCTTGCACAGAAGTTCTTAGCTCCCCCCTCCATCCTGAAAGCTCATCATTAATTGCTTGGGGGAGGGAGGGGTCTTGCTCTTTAATTACCACTTTTTGTTACCCTTCCTTCACCTCCTTAGCGAAGGGCTTACGTGCTCACAGAGCTCTTGATTCAGGGACGACATCTCTCCTGGGTCTTCTTGGTGACACCTAAGATAAGACAGACACAGCCAGGGCACAGAGTTCCTAACAGCCTCCTCCAGCCTAGGTATGACGTGTCCCCCAGGGTAACCCAGTCCAGCCACGTCCCCTGGAGACTCGCTCTCTGAGTCAGTGGGGTTCAGGCTTTTCAGAGGAGCACCTCACACAAGGGTCTGCTTGGCCTGGCTGCTCACTCGGGACTCTCCTAGCAAAGGCAAGAAGGGTGTGATGGGCCTGGGCCTACAAACAGCCAGCACCAGCCCTTTGGGGAATCAGGACCCCTGTGTTCTGCTGCTGGCATTGTGTATGTCACTTTCCTTGGCTGTGAAATGGGGCTGAGAACACCACCTGTCCCTCAGTGTTTGGCAAGCGCTTTGAGCTCCTCAGCCTTTTAAAGTTTGGTTTAGTCAATCAATCCATTAAAACAACAAAATCAGTAGCAGCCGTGACAGGCTCAAGCGGGCCCCCCTCATGCGGTCAGGGGTCTCCGACGGTCAAGGGCCACCTCTCACGGGGTCCGCTGTGCAGAGGCTTTAGCCCTCTGCCTATGGCAAGCTAGAGTCCCACCCCTTCTGGGGCACTAACACCCCAAAATAATGGACTCTACGAACTCAAAAACAAGGACGTCTGCTGGAAATCCACTCAGTGCCTGTCCTCATTCAGCAGTGCCCTGGCCGGGCTCCTGGCCCTGGCCATCCCCTCCAGCGGAGGCTCGCCCAGGCAGTGCTCCATCTCCAGCTCTTGGCTTCCCTCCCTGAGGGAGCAGCAGAACTCGGCTGTCCTTCCTCAGCAGCCCTTGGCCTTCCCCTTTTAGTCCCCCTCTCCACCCCTGACATTGGCTGCAGGTGAAGCAGGGCAGGGCTATCTGGGCCCCAGACCCTCATTAACCCCTTCCCTGCCAGTGTGGGCCAGTATGCCCAGCCCAGTAGTATTATGGTAGCTCGTAGAGGTCCCCAGCTGGGATCAGTGCCTCATTGAGCTGGCGCTGCACACACAGGTAGGGAAAGCAGACAAGCCAGTTGATGGCTTTACAGACAGTGAATGGAGGCACAGAGCGATCTAGTGACTTGCCCAGGATCGCACAGCAAGTCACAACAAGGAACAAAACCCAGATCTTCCAGTCCCCAGTCAAGCCCCACAAGCATCAGACCATCTGTCCTTGTGCCACGGTGTTATGAGACAGTCAGGCAGCCAGAATCCCGAGAGAGCAGATACTGAGAGCTGTAGGAAACAGAGTTCCCACTCAATCAGCCCTTGGCCAGGGCGGTGAGGCCACCAAGACATGAAACTAGGTGCCACCGGGAACTAATTAGATGAATACAGAGAAGTAGTTATGGTGATGATAGATAGACAGAGAGCTAGATAGATACGGAGGGCTATGTACGGTGTGTGAGAGAGAGAGATGGAGGACTATGTATGGTGATGGGAGAGAGAGATACGGAGGGCTGTGTATGGGGATGATAGATGGAGAGAGAGAGAGATGGAAGGATATGTATGGGGATGACAGGGAGGGATAGACAGAGATGGAGGGCTATGTATGGGGATGACAGGGAGAGAGCGAGAGACAGAGGGCTGTGTATGGGGATGACAGGGAGAGAGAGAGTTCAGATGGAATAGGGAAGGGTTTTTCAGAAATTTACTGCACGTTGTGTTTGAAGAGACCCAACTCGGACAAAGAACAGCCACTCATTTTATGCAGAGTGTTGCTTTGCAATGAGCTTTCCTGAAGCAGTAGGAGCAGCTGGGGAGACAGGACTCAGAGGGAACATCTACACTGGGGCTGGAGGCATGATTTCCAGTCTGGGTAGATGGGCCCTGCTGGAGGCAGTGTAGCCGCAGCGGCTCTGGCTAGCCACCCGAGTACAATCCCCTCTCAGGTCTTAGGTACGTTCTCTGGTGGCCAGCCTGAGCCCCTGCCCACACTACAGCAAGTCAGCTGCTATTTGCAGTGCACTCTCTCAAGCAGAAGTAGCGTGTGTACATTTACCCAAGCTGGGAATTACACCTCCCAGCTTTAGTGCAGAGTACCCAGAGTGTGCCTGGCCCCACGGAAGCTCCACCTGCCAGCACTCCCCAGCTGCATATAAGATTACAAGCACTACAACATCACAACAAACTCTCCCTGGCTGATCACTTCCAGTCCCTTAGCTCTTTCCTGGGACATAGATGCTCTAGACCAGTGGTTCTCAACCAGGGGTCTGGAACCCCCTGAGGGGGGGGGGCGTGAGCAGTTTTCAGGGGGTCCTGCAAGCAGAGGCAGTGTTAGACTTGCTGGGGCCCAGAGCAGAAAGCCAAAGCACCGCTGTGCGGGACTGAAGCCCAGGACCTGCGCTGAAGCTGAAGCTTGAGCAACTTAGCTTCGCAGGGCCCGCTATGGAGTGGGGCCCCGGGCAATTGCCCTGCTTCCTACCCCCTAACACCAGGCTTTTATATGCAGCAAAACAGTTGTTGTGGCACAGGTGGGCTGTGGAGTTTTTATAGTGGGGGGGGGGCTCAAAAAGAAAAAGGTTGAGAACCCCTGCTCTAGACCACATACAGAGGTCTATGACTTTCACTGCTTCCATACTGGGAGAGCTGGCTCTCTAGTTCAGGGGTAGTGCTATGTGCTTTTACATTTGGAGATCCCAGGCTTGGTCCCAGCAGCTGACATGGAGGCATCGTCGCATTTAGAAACCAAGAATCCTGATGCTCAGTGCTCCACCACTGTCCCACGAATGATCCACTGCCAATGTGTGTGGTGTGAATCCCTGCATGAACTGGTCCACACGGGCTAGCAGCAGCCTTCCAATCCCACCACCAGCAGCGTTCTAGCTGAACTGGACAAGTCTGTGCTCTGGATGTAAAAATTGTAGGTTCAAATGCTAATGACCCACGGGTTAGGAAATGTATAGGAACAAAACCATGCTCTGAAGTGTCCCTAGCCTCTGTTTGCCAGAAGCTGGGAATGGGCAACAGGGGATGGATCAATTGGTGATTACCTGTTCCGTTCATTCCCTCTGGGGCACCTGGCATTGGCCACTGTCGGAAGACAGGATACTGGGCTAGATGGACCTTTGGTCTGACCCAGTGTAGCTGTTCTTATGTTAGTGTAAAGTGCATGGAGTAATTGTTCAAAAAGCATTGTATGCAGAAACACCTCTGGATGCTATGCAGCTGTTGGTTGTACTGTTGTTACATTTTTATCATTTGTATTTGCTTAGAGAAAACTGGCCCTTTAAGAAGAGGGTGTGACCAACTGAGAGTGAGTTTGAGACTGAGAGCAGAGATGGGGTGGGGGGGTAGGAGCGTTTGCTTTAGTTTCTTGCAGAGGCAAGAACCTGCCTATGCAAGCTTCATAAAGGCCAGAACTTGAGCTAATAAACTTACCTTGCCAGAAGGCAGCCTCATTCTTAAAGTTGGATCATTAGCAGAGCTGGGTGAATAATGGATTTTTCGATTCACTGGCATTTCTGAAAAAAAAAATCATTTGGGGTCAAAATTTAAAAAAATTATTTCAGTGGTTGAAAAAAAAAATTCCTTTCTGGTCACCCCAAAATGAACTGTTTCCATTTCAAGCACTTTTAAAAATGTTTTTGCATTATTTTAAAAACAAAAATGAAGTCACTTCTGAAGTGAAACCTCACAAAATGTCCCCCTTTTTTTGTTTTTTTTTTTTTTTTTTTTTTTTGGTTACAGGGTTTATTTTTGACACAAACAATTTAGCAAAACTGACATGAATTCATGAACTGTTTGGGTTCACTGAAGCTGGAAAAAAGTTTTGGCTGAAAAATTTCCCGTAGCTCGAATCATTAGTGCTCCCAGGGGACGGACTGCCTCAGGTGAGCGCTATACAACTACAGAGCCTTTCACCAGTAGGGCACCTGTTTGAATCCAGCCCAGCCCAACAAGGGTTAATGTTGTTCCTGTCTAATGGATTTTCAGTGGCCCCCATGTGAGCTGAGTTTGCTCAGTTTCAATTCCAGCACCCATGTCACAAACTCAGCACTAGGCTTTGCACTAGATTGTGAGCTCTCTGAGGCAGGGGCTGTCTCTTACTCTGGGTTTGTACTGCACCTTGCACAATGGAGCCTTGATCTTGGCTGGGTTGTCTGACGAGCGCTCCTGTAGGAGGGGCCAGAAACCACCGGAGTCACTGTACACTTGTGAGTTGGCAACAGGGCAATTGTCACCTGTGCAGGGGGGATGCAAATAGGGGACCAGATACCAAGTGTGAAAAATTGGGTCAGGGATGTGGGGGCGGGGGAATAGGCACCTATATAAGACAAAGCCCCAAATACTGTGACTGTCCCTATAAAATCAGGACACCTGGTCACCCTATGTACAAAACTCAGAAGCCAGGACGAAAAACCGGCTAGAATCTCTTTTTTCAAATCTTCTGGGCTTAGGCCAATCTCATGATTTGGGGAATCTGACTTGTGATTTTGGAACCTTTGGGGGTGGCCATATGCTGATGGTCCCTGTGTATCCACACAACAGGGACAGCATGGGACAGCATCCCCTCATCCACAGCTGGGAGCAAAAGGTCAGTTCAGGCTTCAGGACCCAGCCTATCCCAAGGCACTCTGCTGAGTCACCCAGGAAGGCGCCTATGGGAGGGGTGGGGGGGTTGACAGTTTCAGCATGGATGGGCTGGAGCACATGGGCCATCAAAAAGCCAGGAGGTGTGAGCATGTCAGTCACTGAAGCTGTGTGCATAGCCCATTTGTCGGTTCGCTGGGTGCACTGAAAAATTGAAAATTGCCAAAATTTGTCATTTTGGTGTAAGCAGAGTCTGGATGAGCTCTCCCCTGACATCTAGTGGTGAGCTGTGGAAAAAGACTTCAGGATCTGATCTTGTTTGCATGGACACACCCACCCTGTGTAGGTGCTCAGCATGATGGGATTGCTTGCCCAAATGATCACTTGTGGCTGGTGTTGGATCCCCAGTCTCCTTGTCATTGGGGCAGGCGTAATAAAGGGTTGTTATCCTTGTTGTGAGAACCGAGGGCAGAAGAACTGTACCTGGCATACCGCAATGGAGGGACTCACCTTCAACTGAACAGCACTCGCTAGGCAGGGGACATGGGTCCCAAAGCCTAATAAGCAGAGAGGTAGTTGTGCTAGGTGATGGGTCCCTGGACATCATTTTTGATGGTTGAATAAAAGAGGTAATTGAGAGTCTTGTTATAGGCTGCAGAGCTAAAATCACTGATATTTAGATCTACTTTAGGACAGTGTCTCTATTGCAAGAGACTACCTAGTATGCACCAGCAGTGAGACTCCCCTACTAACAGCTGAAATCAGAGAGCTGTGTTAAGTGGGGGGCCCTGAAGACATCTTGCTGAGTGTTCAGCAGGGTGGTTGGTGGAGAGGGCCAGAGCAAAGCTCCCCAGAGAAACACAGCAATCGGCAGCTGGGGCGATGAGCGAGAGCCTGTAGCAGAGAGTGCAAGGTGCCTCCTTCCCACCCCCATCACAGGGTGGGAGGTGAACTCTGCAGATGAACCTCTGAGCTCTGGGGCTGCACTGGCCAAGGACAGCAACTGAGTGGGGTGCAGAGAAGGGACGGGCACATTAAAGGGACTTTTGGGTTGCTGGACTTAAGAACCTGAGGGGAAAAGGACACTGTCCAACTTAATTCGGGGTGGGTCTTTTGTTCATGGTTTGTGTTTATGAACCCTAGTTGCGGTGTTTTCCCAAATTAATGCTGAGTTACTTCCCTCCTTTTATTAAAAGTTTTTGCTACACTCAGACTCTGTGCTTGCGAGAGGGGAAGTATTGCCTCTTAGAGGCACCCAGGGGGTGGTGTGTAATTGTCCCAGGTCACTGGGTTGGGGCTCAAGCTGGTTTTGTGTTGTATTGTTGAAAAGGAACTGCTAGATACTGAACCCGGCCCTTGTTGCTGCTGGGTCCACCTGGCAGAAGGGTTGCATTGGCTAACTGAAAAGGTTGGTTACAAAACTAGTTTGGGGTCAAATAAAACACTTGGATTCATTTTGAGGCGGGTAAAATATTGTAAAGCATTTTTGAAATTGAAGGATTGTCCAAACTGAAGTGTGGATCGGCAACAAAAAGTCAAAACGTTTAATTTTGGAAATGCCAAAATCAACCATTTCAACACATCCAATTTTTTTCCCTTTTTTCTGGCCAAAACAATTCACACCAAAATCGAGCGGCATGTGGGAATTGTTTTGGTTGAACCAAATCTGCAATTATTTTATTTATTTTTTTTAGCAAAAAAAAGGTTTCACAGGAAAATTTTTGCCCAGCGCTGAAGGGAAGCCTGTCCTCACAGTGGCGTTTTAAACCTGGCGCGCTTGCCCAGGGTACGCTCCCAGCTGCAGAGGACAGGAGGAGGGAGAAAGTAGCCTGCAACTGGCCAGCTCCGAGCTGCGGAGTGGGTTCCGGGAGAGAGATCAGGGCAGGGGACTAATTATGACCTTGTTACTAATGGCCGATGAAGCATCCACCACGACCATATGGCCTATGACTACGCCTAGGGATTGATTGACTCAGAGCTGCTATTTCAATCTCAGGGCTAATTGTTTTTGTTAAACTAGCAGCCTCCATTAAACCTATTTTATCATCTTCCCTCCCCCCCTTTTTTACTTATACAGAATAAATGGATTAGTTCAGAGGGATTGCAGGGAGTGCGTGAGCGCGCCCAGTAATTACTGTAGTTTAGGGGATAACACAGGCAGCACAGTGTAAGCTGTGTACCGGGTATTGCTCTGGCTGACTGAATGACGGACCATAGGCTCCAGGTAATGGCCACTGACCCAAGCCATTCAGAATGTGCTGGGAAGGGAATGAGCTCCACTCAAAAGTTAGTTTCAGGGGAAGCTGCTCCCTGTGTTAACGACTCATGGTTTGGCTCTCAATTCTTTGTTTCGATAAATGCTTCTAATTGTAGATTAGTTTGCACGTTTTCCACTTTGTTTTCAAACGCTCTGTGGAAGTGGCAACATGGCCTAGTGGGCAGGGGGGTGGACTGGGGCTCAAGAGCCCTGTTTCTATTTCTGGCTCTGCCACGGGCCTGCTGTGAACCTTGGGCAAATCGCTTCCTATCTCACCTCTTGGCCTCGTTAGGCTTTAAGGGCACGGTTGGTTTCTCACTGTGTCTCTGCAGCACCCAGTATAGGCCTCTAGCTGTTCCTATAATACAAATAATAATTGAAATAACTGTGTTTCAGTAAATAGTCAGTTTGCAAGCACAGCTGGCAGTGTTACCAAAACGTACATGACTTTTAGTGCAAGTTTCATAATATTCGGTGTTTTTCTTAAAACCCCAGCTCCTAGAGTCCCGTGAATATACTCTGGGCTTTCATTTAGGAAAAAAAGTAAGTTTCTTGCCCTCATGGTTGCAGAGAAAAGCAAAAAGAAGTGACCCTTCACAGCTGAAAGCCCAGAAAGTAAATAAAAAGAACGCAGGATTTCTTATTTTCTACAGTCTTATGATGTTCTGGGCCTGACTCATGATTTTGAAGACATGGGGTTGGTAAAACTGAGATGCAAACCTGCTCCCTCTCTCGATGCTCATGGTTCCCTGATTCCCTAGATGTTCTCTCATCCATCTTCCCAACTCCCAGTTCTAAATGCCCTTGCCTCAACACCCTTCACTGTTCTGCAGAGAGGTGGGGAGGGCACTTAAGCAGTGAGCAGCAACCAGGTGAGGGCTGCCAGGCAGATGGGACAAGATCCTCAAGCAAGAAACAACTGGGGCGTCATGGTAATGAGTTCCACTCATGTATATCTCCTGGTGGTACTGGCTGCATGTGCCCCCGGCTGCTACAGGGAAAGGCAGACGCTCCCGCAGGCTGCACTATGCCCTGTGCTGGCAGCCTGAAGCGCAGGGAGAGAACGCTGGTCTATATGGCAAGGTTATTCCAGAGTCAGCCAGGGTGTGAAAGGCCAACAGCACCTCTGGAATCGCTCAGGGTGTGGACAATCCCTAGTCCCAGAGGAGTACAGCCGTCCTGGCCGCTGTTCCGCAGTAGCTACTCTGGTCAATTTCCCCATGTAGTGGGGCCTGCCTGGAGCCTTCATTTGAGATAAAGGCCTGAACCAAATGGCCTACTCCGGCTTCGGTTTCCCATCCCCCTCCCTATAAGGGCTGAGCCTGAACCCCAAGCTGGGAGCCATCAGGTCTGGATTTCAGCTCCCCCACATCAGGGGGTGATCAGCTCAGTGCTTAAACTTGGCCTAGGGTTGAGAAGCTGGCGGCATGGTTGGGCCCATCCCTCAATAGCTTCCCCCCAACCCCATCCCGGGAAGCACACCCTTCCACATTCCAGCACAACCCACTGCAATTCAGCGGAGGCAGGGAGCGCCCCGGCCTCCCTTGCTGACAGCTTGCCCTGAACTCTCTTGGCAGGCCCTGCCAGCAGATCACTGTGTTAACAGAGGCCCCTTCTCCTAAAAACCCTGTAATTATCCTCCCCGGGCTCCTCCCTTTCCCCCTCCTCAGTAATGCAGGGGCCACTCTTCCAGCCAGCACAGGGAATCAGGTGCATTTACCTGCCTGAGAAAACCTGCCTCATGAAATATTGAATTATGATTAGCTGGTGCCCTTGGATAAAGGCTGATCCCCGCCCCCTTTCCACAAACCCTCAACTGATGGCCCTGGGCCTGCTAGCAGCCAGGGGGCAGGGAGCTAGATAGATCGAATGTCCGACAGGGAACGGGAGCCAAGGCTCATCTCTGCCATCCAGAGCGAAGGCTGAACAAATGAGCTGTAATCATCCTCCAAGGGGAACAGAAAGGAGCATTGAGAGAGCGACTGGGGAGTTCGGGTTGTTAAGTCCCCGTAGGCCCAGCGGGTTTGATGTCACTGGGTCTAGGGTTACAGTGAGCTGGTTCCATCCAGGGCTCGCTCATGGGTCCCAGCACCTTTTTAATTCTTCATGGTGTGGCTGATTGATCCACCTTTGCAGAGACACTAAAGATTAAGAGGATGACAAACAGGCATCTGCTTACACAGCGTTAAGAACTAATCTTCCCAGCTCTGCTTTAGGAGCCTTGAAGAGAGCGTGAGGCACATACACACACACACACAACTAGCCCGCAGAGCCAGAGGAGCTGCAAGCGGCACCTGGCTCCCTGGCCCCACAGCCGACCACGGGGAGCAGCTCATAGACTATCAGGCCTGAGCTTCCCATCTGCTCTCTGCCCACGCAACAGCACCGATTCAGGTGACAGGAAGCCAGGACCTCCCCCTGTTCCAGACACCTTGTGCTAACTGCTGGGGAGCAGGGAGCAACTGGGCCCAATAGCCCTTGTGTGAGGGGCCATCCCAGCCGAGGAGAGGCTGAAGGATAAAACAGAGGGAGAGGGCTCCGGGCCCCCCACACTCCCGCAAGCTCATCTGTCGGTCACCTGTGCTCCAGCCACAACCCCCAGCATGTCCACGTCCCCCGCTGAGTCCACCGTGAGCGCTGGCCTGGAGGACAGCCAGTCAGGTAAGGGGCGATGCTGAGTCATGTGCCCATGCGCCCTCTGGGGCCAGTGCCACCATGGGATGCAGTAATGGCCACGAGGGTGGGCGTGGGTTGGCACCTGGGACACAGGGAGATGCCCAGACACTGCAGCAATGCAGGGATTGGAACTAGGCAGACAGACAGACAGTTGCAGAGAACTTGCTTTAGCGCATCTATGCTCATTGGCTGATGGGTGAGCACTAACGATCGGCGCTTGTTAGCTTTGGTGGGAGGTGAATTAGTGCTGGGAGCAAACAGAGCGACCGGGGTACCACTGCATAATGGTGCGAGGGGGTTCCTGCGGCTGGAGCATGGTTCCCAGAGCCATGCTGCCAACCCCAAGTGTTCAAAAATCCTGACTCAGGCCCCCCAAAATCATGAGATTGGCTTAAAAATAATAAATGTCAGGTTCTTTTTACTCGTCATTTTGGATTTTAAGCCTGCAGGGATCATGAGTTTCTAGCGATGTACTATTAAAAGAATTGCAAGCTAAGATTTGCACCAAGTCCCCTGACTCCAGAAGCTGGAGCTTTGAGAAAATACCCAGGCCCACAGGGCCGGGCAAAATGTCAATACATCCTGGAGCTTTCAGGAAATGTAAGGAATTCTGCTCCAGGAGAAAGACACTGGGCTAATGAAATCCTCAGGCTGTGGTCCCTGGAGCCCACAGAGTGACTGTGTTAGCAGATCTGTTCTCCCCCAGCCCAGAGAATGTATTTAAAAGCTGAACACTAAGGAGCAATTTGGTTTGCCAAGCTCAGCTTCCTGAGCAGGTTGGGATCCAGGCCTGATCTGAAGGTGTTTTGCAAAGCCCAATTGAGACCAATAACCCTATTTTCTAGGTGGGGAAACTGAGGCACAGAGCAGGGGAAGGAGCTGGGCCCAGGCCATACAGCAAGTCAGGGACAGAGTTGAGAGTAGCAACCGGGACTCCTGATTCCTACCTCTTTGGACTGAGCCCCTGTGGGTGTTCCGGTAGCAGGTGGTAGAGGACTCGGCAAGTGCCCCCCCCCCGCCCCCCTGGGGCAGAGCAATGGGCTTGGAAACCTGTGTGTTGTTATTGACTGGGGGGATAGGGAGAGGTTGAGAAGGAGGAGGGGCTTGTCCCATGTGGGGGAAAGTAGGACTGGAGGGGGATGGTTCACAAGGAGGGCAAAGCCCCAGTTCCCCATTGAGCTGGGGCCAAGCTGCTTAACGCGTGCAGGGCTGGCTAATGAGCATTTTCTCCTGGCCCTGTCTGAGCCTCTTCCATGTGCCCAGGGATGTTACTGGCCAGGGAAAGCTTAGCAGCCCTGTACCCAGCATCAGCACATGGGAATCCCACAGCCGAGATCGCTGCTCAGCTGGTGGGCAGTGGGCATCACTGCCAGGGGTGTGTGGAGTGGGGCTTTCACCCCTGGAGGGGATGTGCTACCCCCACCCATAGGCTGGCCCCCATTCAACTCACACTGCATGGGCCTGGGGTGGGGGGAGATCTGAGAGGCAATCCCAGGCACACAGGACAGAGCCCTTCTGCAGTGATGCCTCTGCTTGCTGTGGGCGAGAGTTGGGGCTGGATCCGCTGAGTGTCCCAGCAGAGGGTGTGTGCTGCAGCCACGTGTCTGAAGGGCCTCATGATGCTCAGCGGGCTGGGAGCTCACAGCAAACACAGCCAGCAACAGCCCTGGCCACTCAGCGCTGCCCTGAGAACAACACACGCCTCCACAGGCAGAGTGCTTCCTGGGGGCTAGCGGTTAGAGCAGGGAGCTAGGAGCCAGGACTCCTGGACTCAGGCCCCAGGTCTGGGAGGGAAGTGGGGTCTGGGGGTTAGAGCAGCATGGCCTGTGGGGGGAATTTCAGCCCCCGAAGTCCAGTGTGTCCAAGAGCTCTAGGCCTGCAAAGGTTTAGAGTGGAAAGCTGTTGTAGCCCAGCCAAACCTGCTCTAACACACCCCCTCCCCTTAGTTCCCAGCTCAACACAGGAAGCTCCCGGCCAAATAAATGGTTAGGAACGTTCCACCGGCAGAGAGCCCAGGCTGTCCTATCCCCTGTGCCCCAAGCCCTGCGTCCTCCCCGAGGGACCCGCCTTGCTCAGCGCTGGCCTCTGCGGGGACACAGCTCTCCAGGGCAAGGTCTGGCTTCTTGCTCTGTCTGGGCAGCACCTAGCACAGTGGGGTCCAGGTGTTACTGCAATGCAGATAACAAATCTCAGTAACAACAGGGACTGCCATGGGGGATCCCACCAGGCACCCATCCCCAGCGCCAACAGCAGCCAGCACCAGGCTCTTTGTTCTGGGCAGTGACACAAGAACCTGCCATAGCGGAGTTTCTTCCCAACCCCCACCAGACAGAGGTTGGCTCGTGCCCTCCTGGTTTATAACCGGTAGCCCCTCGGACCCCATCTAATGTGATGGGGACATTCACATTGCCCACATCAATGCACGATCCTCTGCTGAGCCCTCCTAAGCCTTCATGATATCTAGTGGCAGTGAGTTCCACCGGCTAATTGCACACTGTATAAAGGAGGAGTTCCTTTTAATGGTATTAGATTCCCTGCCTTTGCCCAGTGCTGCTGGTGTCCCCTTGTTCTTGTGTTATAAGGCAGGGGGAGAGCTGGGCCCCATCCTAATCACTATTTTCTACACCTCTCTAAACAGTCCCAGGCTCTCTCCAAGCATTTGATTGTTCTTGGAGCCCCCATCCCTTCTGTGCCTCCTCTCTGAGTTGGGGGGGACCAGCCCTGAGCCCTGGCTTTATGGGCCATAGGGCTGTTTTCTATTGCATCTGCTCAGTTGCACCGTTCCAGCACTCAGGCCTATCCACCCTGAATCTCCCCAGCCTGTGCTGCTTGCTCACGCCTGGGTCCCGCTGGGATGGGTGTGTTGGGCTGGCTCCCCCACCCCGATAGCCGAGCCCTGGGCTCTGAGGGGATGAGGTCATCTCCAGGCCGTGGTGCCCAGGTGCTGATTTCCTGCTCTTGCCCTGCAGGGCTCAGCCCAGCCCCTGGCAAAGCCCTGAGCCCGGTGCTCACATGCCGGGTGTGCGGCGACACAAGCAGCGGGAAGCACTACGGCATCTACGCTTGCAACGGCTGCAGTGGCTTCTTCAAGCGGAGCGTGAGGAGGAAGCTCATTTACAGGTGAGAGGAGAGCGCTGCCACCCGGACTCACAGGGCCAGGGAGAGGCAGTGCCTGTGGCTCTGGGGCTTTGCTGGCTCTGGGGCTGCCCTTGCCTGGGCTTTGGCACCTGGGGGCAGGTGTCTAAGTGCCCGTGAGGGCAGGCTGGTCCTTCTGAGCCCTGGCACAGGGGGTTCAGGGACCTGCAGCCAGCCAACCCCTAAGCTAGGGTTACCATACGTCCGTTTTTTCCCGGACATGTCTGGCTTTTTGGTAATCAAACCCCCGTCCAGGGGGAATTTCCAAAAAGCCGAACATGTCCGGGAAAAATACTCCCTGGCTTACCTTAGAGCGGGCGCCGGGGGCTGCTGTGCTCCCTGACTCCTGGGCTCTGTAAGAGCCGAGCTGCCCGAGCGCTACCGGCTTTGGGCAGTCCCCATGCCTCTGGACCCTGCGCCACCGGCTGGGCACTTCCCCTCCCGGGCTCCAGGGGCGCTTACAGAGCCCAGGAGTTCAGGGAGCACAGCAGCCACCGGAGCCCAGGAGGGGAAGTGCCCGGCTGGGGGTGCAGGGTCCGGAGGCATGGGGGCTGCCTGAAGCCTGAGCACTACCGGCTTCATGGTTTGCCGGGCAGCCTCCAGACCCTGCGCCCCCGGCTGGGCGCTTCCCCTCCCGGGCTCCAACTGCGCTGGGGAAGCGCCGGCCAAGGGCGCAGGGTCTGCCCGGCAAACCGTGAAGCCGGTAGCGCTCGGGCAGCACGTTTTGCGTGGCTGGGAGGGAGGAGGGGGAATGCGGGGGGCTCAGGGGAGGAGGCGGAGTTAGGGCGGGGACTTTGGGGCGGAGTTGGGGCGGGGCCAGGGGTGGGAAAGGGGCAGGGCCAGGGCCCCATGAAGTGTCCTCTTTTTTTAAATATGGTAACCCTACCTAAGCCCCATGTGACCACAGGCAAAGGCACCCTGTCTCCATGTGGGATACACACCAGCATCCCCCGACATCGCAGCAGGAGGTGGTGCTGGGCGCCCATCTCAGGAGACCCACCCCCCCCCTTGGCAAACATCTCCGAGTTCACTCCTGGCCTGATGGCCCTAGAGCCAACCAGGGCAGAGCCAGCTCCCCCCACCCACCAGTCCTGCCCAGGTCCGTCTCCATGGTTCCCCAGATTGATGCTGCCATGTGGGCACTGCCCAAGCCCCAGCCACTTCACACCAGCCAGCAGTGAGCCCTCAGAGGGGCTGTGCCATGGCCACAGAGCCGGACTGTACTGGAGCCGTCTCCACCCCTCTCCCCAGGAGCCGAGGCTCAGACCAGTGTGGGGAGATGGGCCAGGTCCGTGCTGGGCTGGCGCATGGCAGGCCATTCCCCTCCTGGCCCGCGCACTACAGACCATGTGCTCTAGGCCCCATGCCGGGCTGGCACCTCTCTGCCAGGACTCAGCCAGGAAACCACGAACCCCAGCCAGCAGGTGGGTCAGCCACAGGGCCTGTTAGCATCCCGGCCTGCCCGCACTGCGCCCTGCGCGCTTGGTCACCCCTGGTGCCACACGGAGCCCTGGAGCACAGCTCTGGGACGGGACTGATGGGAAGGTCTTCAGCAGCAGGGTCCAGCGGAGACTGATGGAGCCGCCCCATCCCCAAAGTCAGCCCTGCTGAGCCCCCTGTCCAGCAGCCTGTGGGGCAGGTAGTGCAGGGTTGCTGGGCTGTCGGGGGAGGCACCGCAGGGCTGCACAGGGTGGGCACCATGGGGCCATTGGGCGAGGGGGGGGGTCACTGCTGAGCTGGGGAGCAGGCACCATGTGGCTGTTGGGCTGGGGAGTAGGGGTGGGCCAGCACTGTAGGGCTGTTGTGCTGGGGTGTGGGCGCTGCAGGGGAAGGGCACAGTGGGGCTGTTGGGCTGAGGGGGGTGGGCACTGCGGGACTCCTGGTAGGTTATGGTGCAATCCCCAGCCATGGGTTTGACCCCAGGGTGTCAGCACCTTGTCCTGGCTAGTCAATTAGTTATGGGACAGATGCAGCATCCTGGACTGTGGGAAACACCTCCTCCCCCAGGTGCCACGCAAGGAGGGCTGAGATAACTGGGCCTGCATTCATCTGCTCTTCAGGTGCCAGGCTGGGACGGGGATGTGCCCCGTGGACAAAGCCCACAGGAACCAATGCCAGGCCTGCAGACTGAAGAAGTGCCTGCAAGCAGGCATGAACAAGGATGGTGAGCGCAGGGGGGGCCAGAGGGCGCAGGGCCGGGAAGGCCACACCTGCAGCCCTTCGACTGTGAGAGCTTCTGGGTAGGGGCCCGGGGCTGTTGCTCTCTGGGCAGTACCGGGTGCCCACACCGGGTGCTGGGCAGAGAGGAGCTCAGGACAGCTGAGCTCAGAGGCTGCTCGGGACAGGTGGAGAGGCTGCTGCCCAGAGCACACAGCTAGGTGACAGGGCCAGCCCCTAGCTTTGCCGTGACTAGGTCCCCACGGCTGTGCAGTGGGGAGGATAGTACCAGGACTGCCAGGTTCCAGATGAAGGGCTGGGAGGGCGTTTGCCACCCTCAGCTAGAAGGAGAGGGCAGAGAGTCAGTGCCCATCTCGCTATACGACCGTGCTGCAGGGAGGCTGGGGGTGGCTGCTCAGGGGGTGGACAGGGCCTGGTGCTCTTTGCTGTGCGTGTCAGCGCTCAGACCCTCTACCCCTAACCATCCTGCTCTGCATCCCCAGCCGTGCAGAACGAGCGCCAGCCCCGCAGCACTGCCCAGGTCAGACTCGACAGCATCCCGCTGGACACAGACCTCAAGCCTGCGCACTTGGCCACCACGCGGGAGGCCCCCCCGCCACCCTGCCCTGCCCTGCCGAGCCTTAGGGGCCCCGGCTCCTCTGTGCCGGGCACCCTGGGACCTCGGGCACCCACTCCTCCAAGTAACCACCGCTTCATGGCCAGCCTGATGACAGCAGAGACCTGTGCCAAGCTGGAACCCGAGGACGGTGGGTTGCTGGGCGCAGGGTGGGAAGGGAGGCTGTGGCAATACCCGTGCCAGCCTGGGGTATCAGCAACGGCAAGTGGCACAGACCCAGTTGAGGCGGGGGGTGAGCTCGTTCCCAGCGTGAGGCACCAGCAGCATCAATTCTATGTCCCTGCCTGGGCCTGGGGCTGCACTCCTTGCCGTGCCAGAGCCCTGAGCCCTTTCGCTTGGTTCCCCAGCCCTTGGGATTCACAGAGCAGCCCCTGCAGGACCAGAGTTCACAATGCTGCCTGACCTCAGCTGTGGAGGCGTCTGGCCCCAGGCTGCTGTCAGACTGCAGCTGCCTCCAGGGAAATTGGCCTGTCTCAGCTAAGGGCCACACAGGCCTTGTCACCACCACGCAAACCTCTCCTGTAGAACCCAGAGCAGCCCCCCTGTGCAAACCCAGGCTGCCCCTGCACAAGGAGCGTGCACCAGCCACTAAAGTCCCTGAGTGGATGAGTCTTCAGTGGAGCTTCCCTCTGCCTGCAAAGGTCCTGCCATATGCCTCAGACATCATCAGCAACAAGGTGCCCTGCTGCCCCTCCCCCTGCTGGCACCAAACTGCTTCCCTTCCTGCAGTGCTTAATTTGTAATGAAAGAGGTGCTGGGGCCCTGAACTGCCAAGCCTAGAGGTGCCGGGGGCCCTGAACTGCCAGGCCTAGAGGTGCCGGGGGGGGGGGGAGGGGGAAATCAGCCCTGGCTGGCACAAATTAGGTACTACCTTTCTGCCTTGTGCTCACCTTTTGCTCCTGGAGCAGCTCGGACCACTAGAGGTGCCGTATCACACAACTTGTGGTCCCGCTGTTTCAGATTCTCGGGCTGGGGACTGATGCTGCATTGGAAGGGCTGCAGAGCCTGGCTAAGGGGCAAACAGAAATCAGGGAAACCTGGCTAATGTTAGAGGGATTTTGAGGAGAAAATGGGTTGATTCCTCCCCCCCTCGAATTTGGGCTGTCCATGTGTTTGCCCATGAGCAGCAAGACTCAGACCAGCCCTGGCTTGGTCCCTGAAGTAGCTGGGGCAGTTTCTGTGAGCTCTGCTGCTGTCCGTGACCCAGCTGTTCTCCTCCCTCCAGCCGACGAGAACATCGATGTGACAGGTAACGAGCCCGAGAGGACCTCGACTGAGTACCAGATGTCCCCCTACCCATCCGCCAGCCCTGAGAGCGTCTATGAAACTTCCGCCCGCCTCCTCTTCATGGCAGTGAAGTGGGCAAAAAACCTGCCCGTCTTCGCCAATCTACCCTTCAGGGACCAGGTGAGGTGGGATCTGGACTAACTGGGTTGCCGTTTAGTGACCTCTGGGCTGGTGTGATGCACATTGGTGAGGCGACCCCAGGACCAGACAGCAGGGCTCTGACTAGGCAGCAGACAACACAGCTCTGGGCGGGCCCCTTCCCGAGCGCTTTGCAAACAGTGATGAACTCACCTCCCACCCTTCGGGCATCATCCCAGATCGCAGGCCCAGAGGGGGGAATGATTTGTCTCAGCTCACATGGCAGGACTGGGACTAAAAGTGTTAACAGAACCTAGGCTCCGTGCAAATTACACAAGGTTTGGTTTGGAGACACCTCAGCCTGCTTAGCAGTTAGCACCATGGCAAACACCCTTAAAAACCCTTTGTAACCTTTTGTTAAAGATACAGCAAAGAAGGGAAAACAGTGAAAGCCTTTGAAATGTAAAATGCTAAGTGAGGCTTTCATGTGAACAACAGCCTTTGTTGCCTTTCCCTTCAGCTGGAGAGTATTTTTTAAAGGACCCCCCCCCCCCAGCACACTCATGCTCTGTTCACAGCCGAGCTCACAGTTGGGGCGAAGTTGTAGACCCAGTTATCATAACAGAACCCAGCTCTCCTGATGTCCCCTCCTGAGCCATAGCCCCCAGGAATGGCCGGAGAGAGCAGACGCATTTGGAGCATCCTGGTGGCTTTCACTTTGTGACCAGTCTACTAAGCATGTGGCTGGGAACACGGGGTTTAGGGGGCAGCAGGCCCTGGTGGAGCGGTGCTGTGATGAGACCATGTGTGAGGTGGTCATGGGCGACTGGGCCAGTAGCACTCAGACCGAAAGGCAGGCACACGGGTGGTGGCTGCTGCTGTGCAACTCGTTTTCAGAACCCGTGGGAGATGACACATAAAAGGGGATCTAATGTCTGTATTACAGTAGCAGCTACAGGCCCTAATCAGGCCTCAAGGCCCCAGCGTGCTAGATGCTGTACGTACATGTACACCTACACCTGCCTACACCTGTACACCCGCCTATACACACACACAGACGGCCCCGTCCCATAGCTCACATGTTCCTTCCTCTTGTGCCTTGGCAGGTGATTTTGCTGGAGGAAGCCTGGAGCGAGCTGTTCCTGCTCTGCGCCATCCAATGGTCCATGCCCTTGGAAAGCTGCCCGCTGCTCTCTGTGCCTGAGCTCTCCCCCAACATCCACGGGAAACTGGTGTCTGCCAGCGTGGACATCCGCATCCTGCAGGAAACCATCAGCCGCTTCAAGTCCCTGACCATAGACCCCACAGAGTTCGCGTGCATGAAGGCCATTGTGCTCTTCAAACCAGGTGAGCCCAGCTGGTGCTGCAGGACAGTGGCTAGGGACAGCCATAAGGCAGGCGGCCTCGCTCTCACATCTCTGCCAATGCCCCTCAGTCCGGACCTGCAGCCCCTGCCCCCTCCCCCATGTATCCCAGCTCTATTGTCCCCCCACCGCTGGAGCTCTGCCAACACCCCTCAGTCCGGACCTGCAGCCCCTGCCCCCCGGTATCCCAGCTCTGTCCTCCCCCTATCTTCCCCCGGCCAACGTCCCTCAGTCCTGACCTGCAGTCCCTGCCCCCCAGTATTCCAGCCCTATCCTCCCCCCACCCCTGCAGCTCTGCCAATGCCCATCAGTCCCAACCTGCAGCCCCTGCCCACCCCGGTATCCCAGCTCCTTCTTGCCCAACCCAGGGCGAGAAGGCCATCTGAGCCATCGGGACCTTGGAGAAGCAACCCCCAGCCCTGGAGACACCGGTTATATCTGTCCAGGGCCAGCAGAGCATCATTGGGTCCCTCCTGGGCTGTATGAAGCCCATCGTGGAGTCCAAAGCTTCAGACAGAGAGATGCTCGCACCGCGAGTCCCCCACAAACCGTCAGCAGTGAGACTCTGAGATCTAGCCAGTGGCAGGAGCGTGACCCGGGAGGGGACTGGGCAGCAGTGGCTGAGGAGGTTGGGTGCAGGATCTTTGCACCTTTGCTCAGTGAACTCCTGGGAACTCTATGCCCCTCCCTCCGTGGCTGTCATTCACAATGGCTTCCTGGCCACCTGGTGAGGCCTGTGACCCCCCATGTGCAGGGCCGGCTTTAGGCCGATTCAGCCGATTCGGCTGAATTGGGCCCCGCGCCTAAGAGGGCCCTGCAGCTGTCCACCCCGTACCCAGCTCACTTCCCCCTCCTCCCCTCCCCTGAACGCTTCGCCCCCTGTTCCTCCCCGTCCCCTGCTTCCCGCGAATCAGATGTTCGCGGGAAGCCTGAAAAGAAGCAAGGGCAGGCGGCG
>NW_020664418.1:9760765-9783107 GCF_002925995.2 Terrapene triunguis | reverse complement strand
ACCCCCGGCCCCGGCTCGGGCCCCGGGGCGCCGGCCCGGCCCGAACACCTCAGGCCCCGGCGGCTCTGGCTCAGGCTCCGGGGCGCCGGCCCCGGCCCTGGCCGAGCAGTGCCGGCCGAGCACCCCTGGCCCGGCTGGGGCCCAAGGCTCCGGCCCCGGCCGAGCACCCCCGGCCCGGCTCGGGCCCCAGCCCAAGCCCGAGCCCCTCCGGCCCTGGCGGCTCTGGCTCGGGCCCCGGGGCGCCGGCCGCGTCCCCAGCCGAGCGACTCCGGCCCGGCTCCGGCCCGGACCCAAACCCCGCGACCCCAGCCCGAGCGGGGCCCGATTCCTGTGGTCATGGACAGAGCCTGGCCGGCTGCCTTCCTCTCCACCCCTCACAGGAGGCTAAACTGGCTGCCAGGCCTGGGACCCTCCCACATGCTTCCTGCTTGCTCAGAGTGGAGGCGATCCGGGGAACGCATTGCCCAGTAGACCAGGCTATGCCCTGGGAGCCGGCTCACAGGCAGTGTGCGCTGCTCCCTCACAACAGCTGCACCAGTGGCTTTCCAATATTTAGTTTGGAAACAGGAGGGAGGATGGTCCAAGCCATTCACCTTCTTCCTGCAGTGCCAGGAAACGGATCAGTTCGGTGTCTCGTTTATAATAATCCTCTGAGCCCTACCTCCTTTGGCATTGCCAGCATACGTTGCTGCTCTGCCCAGAAACCCAGTTACCTAGGGTTGCCAACTTTCTACTCGCACAAAACCGAACACCCTTACCCCGCCCCTCCTCCGAGGCCCTGCCCCCACTCACTCCATTCCCCCCTCCCTCTGTCGCTCACTCTCCCCACCCTCACTCACTAATTTTCCCCAGGTTGGCTCAGGGGGTTGGGGTGTGGGAGGGGGTGAGGGCTCCGGCCAGAAATGAGTTCAGGGTGTGGGAGGGGACTCCTGGCTGAGGCAATGGGATGCGGGAGGGGGTGAGGGCTCCAGGTTTGGGGTTCAGGAGGGGGCTCCGGGCTGCAGGTGGAGCCAAGGGTTTCAAAGTATGGGAGGGGGCTCCAGGCTGAGGCAGGGGGTTGGGGTGTGGAAGAGGGTATAGGCTCTGGGCTGGGGGTGTGAGTTCTGGGGTGGGGCAGGGGTGAGGGCTCCGGTGTGGGGCTAGGATGAGGGATTTGGTGTGTTAGAGAGATCTCCTGGCTAGGGCTGAGGGGTTTGGACTGTGGGAGGGTGCTCTGGGCAGGGGTGTTTGTGGGGTGAGGGCTCTAGCTGGGGGTGAAGACTCTGGGGTGGGGCCGGGGATGAAGAGTTTGGGGTGCAGGAGGGTGTTCCAGGCTGGGACCTAGGCGTTCAGAGGGTGGGAGGGGGATCAGGGCTGGGGCAGAGAGTTGGGGTGCAGGCGATGCTTACCTCAAGCAGCACCTGGAAGCAGCGGCATGTCCTCCCTCTGGCTCCTATGCGGAGGCACAGCCAGGCAGTTCCAGGCCAATGGGAGCTGTGGAGCCGGCGCTTGGGGTGGGGGCAGTGCACGGAGCTCCCTGGCTGCCCTTACGCCTAGGCAGGACCAGCTTTAGGCTCGGCTGAATCGGGCCCCGCTCCTAAAAGGGCCCCGCAGCTGTCCACCCCTCCCCCAGCTCACTTCCCCCTTCTCCCCTCCCCTGAACGCTCCGCCCCCTGCTCCTCCCCCTCCCCTGCTTTCCGCGAATCAGATATTCGCGGGAAGTCTGAAAACAAGCAGGGGCAGGCGGGCAGCATCAGGTAAGCTGGGGTGGAGGGAAACGCGAGGAGGAGGGCTCCGGGGAGGCGTGGCGCGGCCCAGTCCGGCCCTGGCCGAGTGGCTCCCTCCGGCCCAGCCAAGCGGCTCCGGCCCCGGCCCCAACCGCTTCGGCCTGGCCCGGGCCCCGGGGCCCCGGCCGAGCACCCCCAGCTGCGGTCCCGGCCCCTCCGACCCAGCTTGGCTCGGGCTCCCGGCCCCGGTTCCGGCTGGGCAGCACCGGCCAAGCACCCCCGGCCCTGGCGGCTCCAGCCCCACCCCCAGGAATCGGGCCCCGCTCTTACTAAAGCCAGCCCTACACCTAGGAGCTGGAGGGGGGGTATTCTGCTGCTTCTGGGAGCTGCAGGGAGCCTGCCTTAGCCCTGCTGTGCTGCCGACCGGACTTTTAACAGCCCGGTCAGCAGTGCTGACCGGAGCTGCCGTGGTCCCTTTTCGACCAGGCATTCTGCTTGAAAACCGGACACCTGGCAACCCTACCTCCTCCCCAGCTACTGGGAGTTAATACACAAGGGTTCATCCACGTTGCCCAAGCCATGTCCACATGGTTTCTGAAGATGATCAGATTTCTCTCACCGTATTAACGATGGTTCCAGTGTTAATGTCGTCAGCAACTGTCCTTCCCTAGAGGATACAGCTTGTGAATTGATTAAAAACAAACCCAACATCCTAGCTGTATAGCTCACACCCATTGTTACTTTCAGCGTCCCGGGCCAGAGCTGGCACCGCAGCTTAGCTACCCCTCCCCTCCCACTGTGTATGAAGTTGTGTTCGTTTGGGGAGCAGCCGGGAGTGTGAAGGGGGGGAGACAGGAGGCGCTAGAGCACCTGCCTCAGAGCAAGAGGCTGTCGGGTCCCATGACCTGCGAACCATCTCAAACAGCAGCAGAGGCACTGCCCCCACCCCCCGCCCGCCCGCCAGGGCTCCCCCCAGGGAGTGTCACTGGAATACCAACCTCGCACTCAGAGCCGAGCCAGGCACAATTACAGCTCAGCTGAGCTGGTTCAGCCTGTGATCCAATCCGATGGGCACGCCCTCACCAGGATACACTCTGTGCAGAGGGGCTCCTGAGCAGCGCTGTGGGCCCAGGCATTGCTCCTTGCTGGCTGGACCCACTGGCCCGCCCACGGTACGGGAGTTGTGTGCGCTCCTGCTGCATGCGAGGAGCCTCTCTCAGTGCAGGTGCCACAGAACAGCCCTGATCTTGTTACAGAGACACGAGGCCTGAAGGATCCAGAGCAGGTGGAGAACTTGCAAGATCAATCGCAGGTGATGCTGGACCAACACAACCGGACACACTACCCCAGCCAGCCTGTCAGGTAACAGGGCTCATGCTGCAGCCGTGCCATTGACCACGCAGCACCCTTCATTGCTGGCCACCTGTCAGTGCCTGTCTCGCTCCTCACCTTCCTGCCTCTCCTCCCTTCTCAGCTGTCTAACAACTGCCCGCCTCCCGGGCAAGTCCATCAGAAATCACTCTTCTCCCTACTGGTTAAGCTAGTCTCCATGATGCTGAAGCCCTCGGTTTGCCTTGTGCTGCTCTAGAGCTGGGGCAGGGCTGAGCTGTCCCTCCTTCCTTTAGCAGCCTTTCCTGCATAGGCAGAAGGCTAAAGCGCAGGTGGATTCATCCCTGTTGGGCTGGCGCCCTCTACTGGTGGAGGAGGGAGCGTCACATCCTTTAGGGATTGGGTGCTGGGTGACTCAGCTTTGTGGGATTTCCCCCCTCCACATCAAGGCATCCTGGGCTCTGCACCTGCCTACAGCTCATCCCCACTCCTCTGTCCACTGCTCCCTTTGAGGTCTTCTCCACCATGCAACGCCACCCACCATCCTCCTTCCTGTGCACCAAGCATCCCCTCTTCTCTCTTCACATCCTCCCGCAAAGGGGGATGTTCCTTCTTCCTGGTAGCCCCCCCGTCTCCATCTGGGGGCTTCCTGCACCCCATCCCATGGTTATTTACAACAAAACCCACAAACACGCAGAAGGTGAAACCTAAATGTGTGCCAACTTCCATGGGCTGGAGGGCCTCTTCCACCAATCCCTTCTGGCCCTCACCCATGATGGAATCTGTCCTAGACTGAGTGTGAGCTTATCAAGTCAGGACTTGCTCTTTTCTGTGTCTTTAGCACTATGGATGCACAAACAGCTCCTCTCTTGAGCTGTTCCCCTCACCCAGGCTTGTACATACTGAGGGTATGTCTACACTACGGGATTACTCCGAATTTACAGAATTCGATTTTTGGCAAACGACTATATAAAGTCGAGTGCATGTGGCCACACTAAGCACATTAATTTGGCAGTGTGCATCCATGTACCGAGGCTAGCGTCAACTTCCGGAGCGTTGCACTGTGGGTAGCTATCCCATAGTTCCCGCAGTCTCCCCTGCCCATTGGAATTCTGGGTTGAGATCCCAATGCCTGATGGGGCCAAAAATTTGTCGCGAGTGGTTCTGGGTAAATGTCGTCAGTCAATCCTCCCTCCGTGAAAGCAACGGCAGACAATCATTTCGCGCCCTTTTCCCTGGATTGCCCGGGCAGACGCCATAGCGCGGCAACCATGGAGCCCGTTCAGCCTTTTTTCACTGTCACCGTATGTCTACTGGATGCTGCTATCAGACGCGGTACTGCCGCGCTACACAGCAGCATCCCCTTGCCTTTGCAAGTTAGCAACAACGGTTACCAGCCATACAGTACCGTCTGCTGCTGTCATTCCTCCTCTGGAGTGAAGCCATCAAGTGCAGGCAGCCATGGCATGAAACAGATGACAGCATCACTGAGCTGCTGGATTGAGCATAGGCCAATGTGCCACTGCTTTAGAACAGTGGCTACACGGTGGCTCCTCCAGGCGTGGTTGGGAAGATCTGGCAGGAGCCTAGAGTCAATTCATCCTGATGGACCATGTTGTACTTGTGAAGAACACAAAACATTATAGTGGTAGGTCCCTACTTTCCAGCCTGAACCTTAGCATTACACTCAGCAGCCCAGTGGTAGGTAGGTTGGCAAATTGCTCTGTGTTTTCAGGGACACATGGCCACACACGCTTTGATGGCCCAAGCGCGTTACCCAAAAGGGAAATTAGATGGAATAAATCAAGGGGAAACCACCCGTGTCAGAACATTTTCTCTCTCTGCAAGCTTTGTTTGGGCAGCCCCTCTTGCCAGGGAACTACTGACTCATTGTGATATTGTTAGCCCTTTGACCTCTGACACAGCAGGGTAAAATCAAAATCCTCCCTGAGACTCTCCCTCTACTTAATAGCTAACCAAACCCATACTGACACTTCTCTGCTTTCCTCCAGGTTTGGGAAACTGCTCCTGCTCCTTCCCTCCTTGAGGTTTATTTCCTCAGACCGGATCGAGCTCCTCTTCTTCCGCAGAACTATCGGGAACACTCCCATGGAGAAGCTGCTCTGCGACATGTTCAAAAACTGACCTGTCCCTCTTGCGACCAGGGTCCCTTGAGGTGGGTGCTGAGGGCTTCCTGGTAGTTCCAAGAACCTGGTTTCCAGAGCAGGTGAAAGGAATGTGGAGATCCCACTCAGTCCTGAGTGAGTTGTCCAAGTCAACTGCATATCTACCAATCCTGACATAGTATGGGCCAGGATTAATCTCTGTTCACAAGCAGCTGCAGCCAACTGGAAATTGTTTCCTATCAACATTCAGGTCATTGTAACCCATTGGGGGTTTCAGTCACCCCCGGGAAGCTCACACAGCAGATGCTCTGACTCAGAATTGACCAGAAGTTTACAAGCTCCATTAGTAGAACCACAAGAATCACCTGGTACCTACCTACCAAGATGAAACTAACGTTACATATGTGAAGAACACAAACTCATGGTGGAAAGCCAGGACACTGTACTAACACCACCCCAATGGGGGTGGGCAAATGCAGCTCTTGATGCAAAGTGAGGCACGAACGTCAGCAAAATTAATGAAAAAAATGAAAGTCTGGAAGAGATCCAGGCTCAGAACCCGTATCATATGGAAGGAAGGCAGAGGGGGAAGGTCTGGTTCTGGAAATCTTCCCACGTCCTGCCATGGGCTATGGCCCAGATGGTGGCCTATGAGGGTCAAGGAAAAGGTGACTGTCAGTTGGAGGGGGAAGAAATGAACTTGCCTTTGGTATCTGCTGAACCCTAAATAGGGGATAACCAGCAGCAGATCATCATCTGTGCAAGATGTGTTTTTAAAATTACTTTTTCACTGGGATTTCCCACCACACACCAGGCTCTAACAGGCGATCCAGACACTGACTTTAAGGAAGACTATGACGTTTAACACGGGATGCATGGTCTGTTGTCTTGCTATATGGCACCTTGCATTCTCTCGGACTAGGGACACTTGGTGATGGCAGAACATCTACTATTGCATTTGAACTGAGAAATGTAAGTAGAGTTTGCAGAGAAGTTGAAACGCACCCTGGACTTGTAGCCTCTCTTTTGAAACCCTAATTGCAGCTAGGAGAGCACAGCTCGGAGTCAAAGACCTGGAGAGGCTGATGTGATCTCTGCTACCGTGTCTTCTGAACTGAAGAGCCTTTTTGTGCAGTAAAGGAGGAAGGCTGCTGATGCGGAAAAGCTGCACTGTGGGAGGCCGTGACCTGGGCATAATGACACATATCGCACTGCTGGGCCTTGAGTGTGTTCCGGCAGCATGACACCCTCTGAGCAGCGCTATCCAAGCAGTCAAACGGGACGCCATGTTCTGAAGAGGCAGGGTTTTGCAGTGCCTTGCAGGAGAAGCAAGCAATGGATGTTGTTCTCATGCAGGAAGGACAACTGTTATAGGATCTGTTAGGGAAGGCATATTGATAGGCATATTTGCATGAGGAGAACTGTTGCCTGCATCAATGTCATAAACTCCTCTCTTTGGAGACTACAGTGACACTATGTCCCAAGCATTCGCTTGGCTGGCAAATGCCAGGGTTCTGAGGTTAAAGAGTTAAAACTCGTATTGGTGAGTAGCAAAGGGAGCACCAAGGACAGTGTTGCCTCGGAAAGGCTATCGTGGCTCAGCCATGCTGATGTTGAGTCAATGCCCTTCAACCAAGAGGGGGTGTGTGCAGCAAGGGGGGCAGGGCAATTTTTTACATAGTCCATAGTTTGTAATTGTACAAACACACATCGTATTTCCAGAGTGCCTCTCTCGCCCTGCAGCTGCCAGAGTGTGTGCTGTCTGCTGACTTGGTGTAACTAATAAAGTGTGCTCTTTGGAACTGTTCAGTTCTCTCTCAGTTTAGCCCTACTTCCTTTGTGCATCCCACTCACCTCCCCGGGCAGGAGCAGCCAGTCTATTCCTGACCTCACACTACTGGATGAGACCCTTCCTCTCGCAGGTCAGTTGCATTGCAGCCTATTGCTAACCACGGCTCGAGGTAAGAACCCTTGTGGGTTTCTGGTGTGCTCAGCCCAGAGCAGTCCCCAAAGCTAGGGCCATAATGGCAGCATGCCACCGGCCACAGCTGAATGCAGAAAGAGGGCCCTCTTCTTTATTTGTATGTGAATGAGAAGCTCATGAGATGCCAAATGAATAGTTCTGGAGATGGAACTCCTATCCATCCATCCATTGGGTACAGCAAGAAAAGCCTTCATGCATTACGTGGTCAGTGGGCTTCAACCCTGACCTGGAGAGACCACCTACTGCTAGGAGAGAGAGGGGGTGTTCGCTCACCTCAGTCCTCAGTCTTAAGCCTTTCTACTGACAGTCAATAGCAGAGCCAACTAGTGATAACTGTGTAGTGGTTTTAGTGACATGGATACTGGACTGAGCTTACTAACTCATTTCACAAAGGGGATCGAGCAGCCGTACAACTTCAGGTCACTACCTACCGCAGCTGAGTTTGGACCAGTAACTTAAAGATGAGATGCTTTATTTTGCATTACCAAATCACAGAATCCTGACAGTGGGGACCAAAGGTCCCAGCGGGCACTACTTCATCTGGACTCATGCAGCTAGGCCCATTGCTTGGGATGGGAGGGTGGCTCCGCAAGCTGACACTTCCAGCATGCAGTAAAACTTGCATCATTTTTCTCTGTTCCCATAGGGGAACTGCTGATGACTATCAGAAGCTGGGAATCATGGTCTTCTGGCGACTTTATCCAGTATTGGTAATTGTTACACGATCACTTGTGACTAGTTCAACCACCATGCTGAAGGCAGACATGCTACTAAACCTGGAAGAATGGTTTCCCTCTCTCTCTCTCCCAGGATCATGAGTCCCAGCTCTCAGATCCAGGGGCATACCATTTCTGACAGGGAGCTCAAACTTTGCCCAGTCAAGGGATGCAATGGAAATTTGTCACTGAGTCTAAGGGTTGCCCCTACTGTGCACAACTGGAGCACACTGCAGCCACCCATGTCTTCAGTACACACTGGGGATTCGTGGAAACTCAGGTCTCAATAGCTGAGATCTGTCTCAGGGGCTGTATGCTGGGACCTTGCATAATGTCTTTAGAATGCATCTGGGCCACATTAGATTGAAGTCTGTTCTGGAGAAGCAAGCAGGAGACACACACCCTGTTCCCACTCCTCTGTCAAGCCTTAAATGTCTTACCTGGGTGCTACTACTCTTGGTTGTCCTCCTGATCCCTGCCAATACTTGAAAGCCACGAGTCAAAGGAAAGTGAATCTGGAGAGGTTGGGAGCAACGTTCCCAAGTCATACAAACCACATCAATCACTGTCATTCTTTGCTTTTTAATAGCTTTGTTCTTTAATAAGCTAGGGGTTATTTGTTCATAAAGTTGGTTTTGTACAGCCATACAGTATATATTTAAGAAATATTACACAAATTGCACTTTATACATATGACGGCCTTGTTCCAGAAGGAAAAAAACAACATTAATTAAAAAAAATTAAAGAAAACCTACTGACATGAAATGACAAAGTGCCAGTTGACTGCACAGTGGCATGCAATCTGGCTCTGTGGGTAAGAGAAATCCTTCTCCTTTATATAGTCTTTTTTCCTAAACAGGTAAAATGTATAGAGCATATGACACAGGATAATATATCCTTTTACAATACAGACTTTGCTTTTTAAATTTACACTCAGCATACTTATAAATTACTTTAAAAATTTCCATTACAAATAATAATAATTAATAATAATATGCAGCCCCTATCCTTTCCAGTGGTAAGTACATTCACTTGGTACAAGGAGTGTATCATATCGGAGAACCTACCGCTTACCTACTGCATGACAGGCCTGGAAGACAGGCATCAGGCTTAAACGCGGACGGGGAACGAAACAAAGAATTGGTCTATCCCGTGCCTGTGTTCAAAATAATAATTAAACAACGACAAAAACAGAACACACAGTCTGGACCCACTAGAACCTTTTCACTGTCTCCCCCTCCCCACTTCAAGACAAGATAAAAGGAAAGTGGTGGGTGGGAGGGTTCTGGCTGAAATGAATGCTCTTGGATTGGAAGAAAGGAAAGCTAGGACACCCCTGGAGTGTATCTGAAGCCTAGAGTTACTGTTGCAGAAGTGGATTCGTTGTGGAGGGTCAGAAACCCTGAGAACAGCAGAGGCGGGCATGTCGAAAGCCACGTTTTCATTCAGGGCTTCCTGTGTGTATCACCTTTTGAACCATACACATCTGATTTCTAATGGGAAGCTGTGTTCAGACTGTTTGGTGCTTAACATCTTAATTACAAGTGCTTATGTAATTCCTCTTCACCAACACCATGGGGAGTGGGGGGGGGGGGGGGGACAGACAGACCGTTCCTTAATCTAAACAAAGCAGGGCTTGATAAATCAATGTTGGATCCCCTGATGCTTTTCCAGTATTAACAGTCTTCAGCTAATGTTAAATCTCACCCCTTGAGCGGAGGCAGCTATCCATAGCTCCTTGTGTATCCTCCACTCGACCCAACTGAAAAGGCTGTAACAGCGGTATGACTTGCAGCCTCTGCTATCATATATGGGCAGATGCATGCTGCTTCTGCAGGTGTGGACACTGTGGGGGGATCCCAAACTTAATTCCTTGCATGGCAATATTAAGTACGACTCTGCAGGGGACAGCAACCTGTACCACCTTTTGTGAAAACTTCATGATGTCCCTCCCCATCCTGACCCGTTGCTTCTGCAGAAATTTGTAGTTCAATAATCAACATTATTGAGGAACCCGCAAGTCAATGGGTGCAAAAACCTTCGGAAGAAGGTAAGTAGGAATAATCCCTGCTGAAAACTGAGCCCTGTCCTATTTCTAACGATTCCATCTGCAGAGCCATCAGAACAGGGATTCTCTATCAGATGATGATCCCAAAAGTAACTCTGTAAAAGTGGCTCCTTCATAAAGTATGCTCTGAATCAGTCTTGCAGAACTCAGTACAGCTTAAGAAAAGCAAGCTGTGTACTATTCTGCCTGAAGGAGCCTCAGCAAAAGTGCCAGCAGCATTCTGATTCCACATGGGAGATGATACACAGTGTGAAGCACAAAGAACACAGCCTGATTTTGAAATAACAGGTTGAACCCACTGTGCTGGCAGTTCGACAGCTTGTGCTTGGACTTTTAAACACAGCAAATTCCCATATGAAAATCACTGAAAGAACAATATGAATCCACTAAGAGGAGATTTTTACAGAGTGACTTTTCTGATCTTGAAGTGCAGTTATGGGTTTTTTTAAACAAAGGCTATGTAAAAACGGCACATCCTTCCTCAACAAATCTGCTCTCTGCGAGTATTTAGTCTCCTCTGACTCTACTGACTAAATGTAAGTTTTGACTCCTTTAGACTATAAGCTGTGCAGAGCCAACCCACTCTAAGATTGTATGCACTGAAATCGCTTCTGGCTTGTGCACCATCAGAATGGTTAACTAAGTTCTAGTTGCAAAATCTGTAGTTAGCTGGTCTGTATTCATGTTTAAAACTTTATTTTTAAAGTTAAAATTTTATTACTCTGCATGGCATCAGTTCATTTAATTCCAGTTGAAACAACAGCATATTCTATCCACTTCATATGCATTTTTTGGGTAATCTTATAATTGGCTTCTGAAGGGTTTGGGTGCCCTGTAGCGTTTCCTTAGTTACTTTCCACCTTCATAACCACCACCCACCTTGCCAGGGGTTTCTTGGTTCATCTGTAAAACGGCTAGAGACCTATTAAATTAGCAACTTTAGAACTAAAGAGTTTGGCATAATTAAATCCACGGAGGTCAAAGCAGGAACTGTAAATCCCTGTCCCTGCTCCATGTCATCACCACTCTGGCAAAAGTGGCCTAAATTACATTTTTTTCACTGCCAAAAAAAATAAATAAATAAAAAAATCCCTCTAAAGAAATGCAGGTTCAACCAGCCGAGGAACATGCCAAAGTATTGCTCCCCCACCAGTGAAGTCTGAGAGGAAGGAATCATTAAACCTACTACTATTACAGGCCACTCCAGCAGACTGACTCATCCCCAGGGTGCTCACCCATGTACGAAACCAGGTGTCCCATTGTCCACAACAGCTGCAAGTTCAGGAAGGGCCCTTTCTGAACTGAGATATACTGTTGTGAAGCCAGGATGCAGACTTGGTTCTGTACTGGAACGCTACTGAAGGGAGGCAAGGGAAGGGGTTACTGGGAGTTGCATGATACTTCTAGTTCCATATTATGGAGGTAAAATAACAAAACCATTACCCAGCAATATTATGAAATGCAAATGTCTTTTCCCGTTACTCTTGGTTGCTAGAGAGAGAGAGGTCAGGTACACAAACCAGTGCTGCTATTCTGACACTGCTGTTCTAGATTTCTGATTAGGAGGATCAAGGTTAGAAGCACATTTGGCTTCAGAACATTACCCAGTACAGAACTAGCAGGTTAACTGGCAGGTCCAATCCAGCATTTATTCAGCTAATAGTTCTAACTCAGGTCCTGAAGCCCCTTCTAATCAACTCCTCCTCTCAGCATCAGCAAATTCCTGGCTGCTTAGGGAAATGGACTGGCATCTGTAATTTCTCTGAATGATGCTCTGGGATTGCTGGTCTTCATCCATGTGACCATGGATGCAGACTAACACGTAGGGACATCCCCATAAAGTTCCAAGTCACTAAGTGACCACCTGGACTACTGCCTCTAAGCTTACTAACTAGATTCCTACAAATCTGTTTTTTAAAAGTGTTACAGCAACATCTGTGCTGGTGGCAAGTCACAGGATGACATCATGAATGACAAATCTAGCCTTGATCTGACAGAATGACACTGCTCGTCTTACTCTAAAGAGATCTAGTGAGAACTTTTAAAACAAACATTTGTCACATACTTGCCTTGACAAAGGTGTCACATTTACAGTGAGAGGTGCACATGCATCAGCTTCTCACATGTTCTAAGCAGTTTAGGCAGGTTGCTAATCTCACAAATGTTCAGTGAGCTGAGACATGGTGAATGGTGATGCACTATGGTGAAAAATGGTGCCATTTCTTTCCCTGCAATAATCTTAGGGGCTAATTCTATCTTCCCTCACTTCTCCCTTTCTTTTCCTGGCAAAAACGTTCCATGTAGGGGGAAAATAAAAACCTTTAAAATATATATACAGTGAACTTCAGTAACCAGGATATTAACAAAAAGTAGTCCTTGATTTTTTTCTTTTTGCTTTTAATACTGATGATCTGAGAAAAGGGGAGAAAGTTGGTTAGGTCACATTTTAAAAACAGATTACTTTGGGAAAATTTCCTTAACACTTTTCCATGCATTTCCTTTTGATTTAACAATGCAATTAAAATAGTGCTGTTTTGTCTGCATGAGTTTGCTGCTTGGCTGAGAAGTTCCTGTCCTTCACTGGAACTGTTAACCATTGTTCACTTGGTCAGTGTATACAAGTAGGCAGCACTGCAGGGTTGTGATGTGGCTGTAAATATTTTAGGTTTATATTTCTAAAGGTTCCTTTGTTTTTTAAAAACCCTTCTTTGTGCCTCGATCACAGGATTAGTTATGGCTATTGAAAATTCGGCACAAGTATTTGGCTTGAACTAACCAGGAGTCAAACTGGCATTAGTTTTCCTGACATCAACAACAACAAAAATAAAAATCACTCTCTTTTCATTGCAGGTCTGTGTGGTGGGAGTTTTGAGACATGCTCTGATTGTTTGAATGGAAATGATAGCTTTTTATTATCACCTGACAACAACATGGAGTGCATTATAAATAGCTCTGAACAAAGGGCTTGGTCTACTCTTTGCTGTGGTTCCTTGTAAGGAGGAGTTTATGCTTCATCCCAGCACAAACACACAGTCTGCAGCTTTCACATCAAGGTCAAGACAGGCGTGGACCAGCTCCCCAAACTCCAAGATCCTGTTGGCGTTACCTGGCGGTTTGATTTTCCCTCTCCCCATTTCCTCTGCTCAGAAAGAGAAAGCCAAGGGCTGATGGGAAGTAAAAGAGAGCTCACCAGCAATTCTTCCCCCAATTTATTTTCTTTTGTTCTGAGTCCCCAGTCAGAAAAACCTGGCAGGTTTTGAGTTCCAAAATATTAAAAAGAGCTAAGGCCACTGCTGAAACTGTCCCCAACAGGCTTTTGTTAAGAGTTAGTCTCCTGCTCCCCGTAGCACTGGCAATGCAAGGTTGGAAGCCCAAGCAATTAGTGAATAAATGCTTTGCATGGGCAGCTGGCAGCAACTCTACAATGGTGGCGGTGATGATGGGGGGGAAGATACCAAAGGTGAGATGCTATCACTTGTCTGCAGCAATGATGAGATTTGGGGCAACTGGTTCACACCATAAACTCATTGTTCCCAAAAAGCACCAGCTGCTGGGTGCTGCTGCAGTCTGCTTCAGTGTTTCTTTTCCGGCCTGCCCCAGCTGCCCCCTCTGGGAGTTCTTTGGTTTTCTGGGGTGAGTTTTTCACATTCTTAAGTTTCTGTTTGCCTTTCTCAGGGCTGAACGTCCCTCTGCTGGTGAACTGGGGCCTGTCATCCAGACCCCTAAGCTGCCCTGGTAACCCTTCAAGTCCCAACCTCTGCTCAGTGATATTGCCAGGAGCAACTGCTCGATAGAAGGGTGACTTGGAGTACATTTGGAATCGTTTCCTAGTCACGTGAGGTAAGCAGGACGAGGAGGATGAAGACGGAGAAGAAACCGAAGAATCCACTGAGTCCAGAGAGTCTTGCTGCTTCCTCAGGTGCCTTCGCGACCTGCTCGTGGATTCAATCTTGACAGGCCTCAGTGAACTAAGTGCTAAACTTCTCTCTGATAGAAAGAGAGGGGAGGGGAATGAGAACAGATACACACAAGGCTGCATATACAGTTATGTAACTCTTACTATCTGAGAGTGAATTTGCTGGGCATGTCAGGGGGAACATATGCAATTAAACTGGAAAAGAGAAGTGACCAACCCACGGTGCCTACAGGTTAACATGTGAAATGGTTACCCACAGTGTCTGGGACAACCAGGGGGTCTGACACAATTTCAGGCACAAAATGATTACGTGATTTGCTGAAGTCCATTCACAAGTCAGTAGCAAAGCTAGGTCTCTCAGGCCTGTGTTTTAATCAACAGACTATGCTCCCTCTGGGGTGAAGATGGAGGGTGTCCCAGGCAGGGAATGCCACCTCCCAAGCAAATGCTTTAGCCCACTCTAGGATTAGGCTGCTCACAATTCTATGATTTGGGACTGGAGGAGTCTCAGTTGTGGGACAGAGTTTGCACACGCATGAGTAGGACACGCAGTGCCGCTGCAGCACAGACTAGGAAGGAAGGGGGGGGGGGAAGTCTAAGCACCACTCTAAAGCTTGAAGTGCCGATGCTGTTGCATGTATCAGTAGGCCCAATTCTGCTGCACTGAATCAGTCTAGTAAGAAAACCTGTCAGAAGAGGACTGTGATTACCCGATCGATCAGAGATAGCCCCTTCAGAGTCAAAGTTCAAATTTTCGGAGCTATCCGCAGTGCCAATGGAAGCTTCAGACTCGAGGGTTTCATCATCAGAGGCTCGGGGCTCCAGTGCAAGCATCTCAAAAGTCAGCTCCTCCCTGCAGAAAATAACCCTAGTTGGTGAACCAGGACAAAGGTGGAGAGGAAGTAAACCAGTGCTGTGTAAGCAGGGAGACCCAGAAGGGCACTGGCTGGAGAGCTTGAGGGAGGCCGTGAAAACGCAGTGTCAGGAACAGAACACAACAACAAACAAAGTTCAGAACCAAAACACAGATATTGGGGTATCACACTGGGAGGAAAGTGCAAATGTCAGAGCTGGAGTCTACACTGGAATCAGTCCACCAGTGGTCATGGAGGCTTCCACTAGAGGAACCATCAGCAAGAACATCCCAGCTAATCCAAGTGCTGTGGCTGGACGTCTGGCAAGGGGCAGCTTCTGAGCCATCCCGTCCCCAGACCAGCACTTTAATGGTCATCACCAGCACCTTGAACTGCACCATTGTTGAGGCGAACAAAATGGCAGCACAGCAGTCTGGCTTGGGGGTGACAAAGGCAAGGATGAGCCCTGCAAGATCCACATTAGAGAAGATCAATCTCAGACTCCTGGCCAGCATCTAACAAGGCCCCAAGGCTGGAGAGCCAGGTTAGCAAGGGGGAAGGGCTGTACACCCTCAACAGCTGATGCAGACAAAGTCTATGATCATTACTCTGAGTGCTGCTGCCTGCCAGCTAGCATCTCTCCCACTGCTTCTGGGCTGTCTTTCACCCAGATCCCGATCAGTCAGACAGCAGCAGTAACGAGGCTGTAGAATCTCCATTAGAGGAGAAGGAATCAGAGAGCTGAGTGTCAGCAGCAGACTGATGTCGCTGCAGCTCAGAATGTTTCACCATCTCCCCTAGTGGCTCCCCACACACATTGGGCAGGAAGGGTGACCGGATGGAATCCTGACGGAAGTGTATGTCAGGGCTCTTCAGGAAGAAGAGCATTTACTTAGCATTAGCCTCTGGCTTCTCCTGCATAGAAAGGAATGAAACCAAGGGCTACATTGCCAATTCCAGTCAGTTCAACAATACTTCACATTCAACGAAAGGAACCACTGCTGATCTTCTAACGATCAGCATGGACACATCACCTTTCCCCACTGCTAACTGACATCCATGTAGTCTCTATTCCATACCAGTTCTAAAACTCTTTTTCTGGCAATGTGCCTCAATCTTGACCTGCCATTCCGCGCAAGTGCACCCCTACCCTTCAGCACAAATGCACCTCAATCCCGACCTGCAACACGACTTGCCTTCAGTTTTGGGTCCCCTTCATAGTACTGCTGATGCACCTCACCCTGATGTGCAGACATTGCTAACTGTACAAAATTTTGTGAAGTGGAGAACATTTTTCAACAGCTATCAGAGTGGGACCAAATTTGTGTTCACCTGTGGCTCTAAGAGAATCTGAATTTAAGATTCCAGATTCCCAACATTAATTGTCCACCTCTGGAGCACTGAGCCCTTCCACCCCTCCATTCCCTGTGACTCACTTTTCCTTCTGCAAGCTCTCGATCTGCTCAGTCAGCACCCTCTCCTCTTGCTGCATAGCTGCCTGCTGCTGATCTGAGACATCCATCTCCATTGCCTCCTCACTACTCACAGTCTCCTCAGAAACATCAGACACGGAGGGTAATCGCACTGAAACAGGAGATGTTGGACTGGGGAAAGTTCCACGCCTTAGACGTCCTTTGCCCTGCAGATAAAAACCCAAATCAACAAACTTCATGCCATTATCGCCAAACCTTGCAGGCATGTCATGGTACATTTTAAACTGACAGTGTTCTTCCCCCCTTTATCTCCAGTACCAAGAATGGAGGAAACAACTTCAGCAACAAGTGCTTAGCACATGTACACAGTCCACAACACCAGTTACAATGCATGACAATCAAGGACATCTCAAAGCTCACAGCAGGCTGGCTGGGGGGACATAAATGTTTTGCGTGTTCAGAAAAGGACAGATGAAACTTTTTAGTGACATGCACATCGGACTTCCAAAGTCAAAGACACAACAGAATGTATTTTTACAAGCCCAGGCTGTAAGGCAGGAAGCCTTCAGTCTGCCAAATCACAATGCTGGCTCGGGGTGAGAACATCCTGAACATTGTACACAAAACGTTGGCGTGCACAGTCCTAAACCATCCCATTCTTTGCGAAAAACAATCCCACTATGCACACAAAACGATACGGATAACACTATCCAATGCGAACATTCAGCTTAGCAGGCTGGTGAGTTGCTCTCCGTACACAACAAACACTAGGGAGCTCAAATGATGCTAAGTGCAAAAGCCAGCTACAAAACCATGGCTGCACTTTTAGTCCTCGCACTGTCTGTGGAAATGAGAGGTCCAATATTAAAGTAAGCAGAGAGGCCAGTTAAAGCACACACTAGCTCCTTACATCAGGGAAAGGGAATGAGGAGGCAGAGGTGCCACTGTGTGAAACAAGGTGAGGGGAAAGATGGCAGAGCAGTGAAACTGTTCAAGAGAAAAATCTCTAAGCATCCTTCAGAGCTTAGGGGGGGAGGGATAGCTCAGTGGTTTGAGCATTGGCCTGCTAAACCCAGGGTTGAGAGTTCAATCCTTGAGGGGGCCATTTAGGGATCTGGGGCAAAAATCTGTCTGGGGATTGGTCCTGCTTTGAGCAGGGGGTTGGACTAGATGACCTCCTGAGGTCCCTTCCAACCCTGATATTCTATGATTCTATGAATAACTACTAGACTGCTGATCAAGCAGTGTACAACTCCAGCCGACTGGGTAACTATTCTGATATGAAGTAAGCAGAGGCGCTATTATTTCAACTTATAATAGTTTGAAAACTGCCAGCTAGTTATGCAAGAAGATTCTTCCTTGCTGTAATTTTTGGGAGGAATTTTCAAAAGTAGGTAAGAGACTTCAGAGCAGAAGTCCTATGGATTTGCAATGAGACCTGTATTCCTAAATCAACTTAATTTCTTTGGAAAGCCCAACCTAGTGAGCAAGCTCAGTATCTTCAGATCTTCACAGACTCACTCAGTGCGCTGTAACTCACATTACAGCTGCTGGCTCATTATATTAACTACAACTTGATCAGCAGCCCAGTATATAAATACCCCCACTTTCAATATTAGAACATTAACTGCAATGTTCTGTTAATTCCTATGGGATCATAAAGGTTACTATGGTATGTTTGGTGTCTTCCATTAGTGTGGGAATTACTGTGCCAATCTTCACACCCCATATACTGAAGATGCTGCAGTTTTGCATGCATGACTCATGTGAACCAGTGGTTTCTTTCCCTACCAGGACTGGAACTCCAATCCATTGAAAAGGAATGAGGAAAAAAGAGTAACAAAGATATTGTACGTAGAGCTGGGCTATATTTGACCTTTCCTAGTACCAGATGCCTCGGTTTGCCTCATGGGGACAGAGAAATAACAGGTTTCTTTGGACATAAGACACAATGAAGAGACTAATCTCCTATCAGTTCCACATGAATATGGGAACTTTTACCATTATGAGAAACACTTTGCATTTCACTCTTCAGATTCATAGAGTTTTAGGGCAGAAGGGATCATTAGATCATTTAGTCTGACCTTCTGTATAAAACAAGACACTACATTTCACCCACTTATCTCTGTATTGAGTCCAGTAACATGTGTTTCGCTAGAGCATCTCTTCCAGAAAGACAACCTAGTCTTGGTTTGAAGACATCAAATGCTGGAGAATTTAACACATCCCTTAGTAGTTTGTTCTAATGGTTAATCACTCTTACTGTTAGCAAAAATATGCCTTATTTCTCATTTGAATTTGTCTGACTTCAGCTTCTGGTCATTGTTTCTTGTTCTGCCTTTCTCTGCTAGATTAAAGAGCCCTTCAATTTCTGGGATTTTCTCCCCATAAATATAATTATACAATCAAGTCACCTATTGATCTTCTTGATAAACTAAACAGATTTTGCTCTAAGTCTCTTTGTAATGGTTCCTCCTTTATGCTCTGAAAGCAAAAAAACAGACTGTTTTGAACGAGAATGTGGGGAGAGGTATTTTTTTCCTAAGTGCTGCACAGGCTTTGAGTTGCGCAAATCTCATTCATGTCAATACAAATTGTACTGCTAGAACTTCAGATACTGCTTTGTCCCACTTAATGATTCCTGAATCTACAGAATCTGGTGCCCCAATTACAACCCCAGGGCCTTTCCCTACACACTGCACTTTCTGCTGCTCATCATGTATTTTGGGGATAGAATGAGCAGATTCAGATGGGATTTTGCAGACTCTTTTTTATTCCCCCCCTTCACTTTTGAGTTGGATGTCAGATCGGGGAATTTTGTTGTATTTGTCATTTCTAAGACATGGGAAGTGACTATTCCAATCTACTCATCACTGGTGAGGCCTCATCTGGAGTACTGTGTCCAGTTCTGGGGACCACACTTTAGGAAACATATGGGCAAATTAGAGAGATTCCAGAGAGCAAGAAAAACGGTAAGAGGTTTAGAAAACATGACCTGTGACGAAAGGTTGGGCATGTTTAGTCTACAGAGAAGAAGGCTGAGAGGGGAGATAACAGTCTTGGTTGTTATAATGAGATGGTGATCAATTGTTCTCCATGTCCACTGGGGCTTGAACAAGAAGTTATTGGCTTAGTCAGCAGCAAGGGAGATTGAGGTAAGATATTAGAAAAACTTCACAACTTTAAGGATGGTTAAGCACTGGCACAGGTTAGCTAGGGAGGTTGTGGAATCCCTGAAACTGGGGGTTCTTAAGAACAGTTTGGACAAACATCGGTCAGGGATGGTCTAGGTTTACTTGGTCCTGTCTCAGTGTGGGGAGATGACCTCTTGAAGTTCCATCTAGCCCTACATTTCCATGATTCTATGATATTCTCTAGCAGCAGAGCAACCTGCTTTATGATTGGGGCCAATGCTGTTCCAAGGTTAGCCTCCAGGAGAGGCTCAACTACCATCGGGGCATCATATCACCTCAATTCTGAAGACAAAGCATCACCACCTGTCCCCATTTGCAAAGGTAGAAACAGTCCCAGTAGTCACCCTTGACCCATATTCCATCCATGCCACAAGGCATTTTTTTTTAAAAACAGTGAGGGTGATTAACCATTGGAACAAACTACCGAGGGATGTGGTAAATTCTCCAGCATATGATGTCTTCAAAACAAGAGTGGGATGCCTTTCTGGAAGAGATTCTCTAGGGTAAAAGTTACTTTAACTATATCATGTACATTAATGCTACTGATGGAGAAAGTCAAAAGCTAAAAGCTTTGTAGTCAACGTAAGTGTGCCTTGGCTTAATGCCTCTGTTATTCACCTGAATCAATCTAGCACTTTGCTGGACCCATCTGAGAAAGGCAAAGGACACAGCTGCTCTTTAATGTGTGTGTGTTTTAAAGATGGATAGCACAATACAGGCTCCTACAGACAGACCCTTAATGAGAATGCTGCAGCACAGACACAAACATGAATGAAGGAATTGCAGAATACATCGACCAACACAAGAAATTAATGGCAGCATAGCTCAGATTCTGATCTTCTAATCAGTCCCCAAATGCTTGGCACTGCTAAGTATGTAAAAGGGCGAGGAGATACTGTGGCTGTGAGTAAACAGGTGTGTTATCTTTCACATTAAAGTACTGTTGCAAAGACTGCTCTCCTCATCCATCACAACGTGACCATCCTGCCAAGCAAGAGGTAGGAAGTAGCTGCTTCTGATGGGCTACAGACTGTAGCAGGAGTGAGGAAAAAATAAAAGATCCATCAATTGGATCCATAAATTAAAAGCTGAAGGTTGGAAGTGCCAAGTTCTGAACATCACGGTGCATTTGGCTTCAGGTGTAGGGAGGGGCGAGAGGAAAAGTGGGGCCTCTTTTCCTGCTCAGTTCTCCTAGATTGCTCCTAGTGCTGCACTACCCTGCTTTAGCCATGCTGCATTAGCTGGGGCAAGCATCTGGGGGGCATCCATCCACTGTGGTGCGAAATGATGGCAGAACTGAAGCAGCGGGAACAACTCGGAGGGGTACTGTGTATAAACAGACACACATGAGTAAAGGAAGAGGTGTGAGGGAGGAAAGAGAAGGAAAAAGAAGGGCTTGGATGAAAACAGAGGGGAGGGAAGAAAAGAACAGAACTAGAGGTAAAGAGAAAATGAATGGAACGAGGAACACAATAGAAAGGACAAGAATGGCAAAGCTGACTGAAGCAGGGTTAATTAGAGACTCAGGAGAGAACTCTGCAGCAAACAGAGGCCTCTGTTGGCTAAGTGATGAGGATTCCCCCAGCTATTTTCATTTGTTAGTGCTGACCCTCCACCCTCTCTGAGAAGGTTTGTGCGATTTGCCAGGTCAAATCACCCCTCCAAAGAGCAGCATGCAGGAGCAGTGGCGTGACTAGGAGAGTACACACAGACAGAGTACAAGAGCAGCCTTTGGAGAAGCGGACCAGTGAATTGCAGTAACCGACTGCAGTTGCTGAGGGCTATTTCATCAACCACTGGGCATCAGTTCCTACTCCTGCTCTAGCACCTCCTCCAGGACAGGGGGACCTTAGGGTGCTCCCTACTGAGAGAGAAATGAAAAGTCAGTCACTGAGGTGGGTCCTGCACAGGAATGAATGGGCAGAGTCAAACAAAGGCCTGTGACACGGTGCTTGAACGAGCGGAGGGTTACACACAATGATGGGATGCAGCTGTCACGGAGTGCGATGCAATTAATACATACCGGGATTGAATTGCGGGTTATGCTCATAAATCTAACTGCAATTAGTACAGGTTTCTGGATTAGAGAGGACATGAAAAGGAAAGCAGAAGGTTAGAGTGCACATGCCATTGCCCCCTTAAAAGAACTTCTAGAGTCTTTTAATGTCATGAGTGAGTCAGCTCTCTGCGGCATCAGCAACAACGCACAGCTGAGCCACAAGCTTTGCAAAATAACTGTTGAAGCGCCTGTTTGGAGCAGATTTAGCATTGGCTGCAATTCACAAAGCAGGATTCCTGATAGGACATGCCACAGGAGGATACTGAGTCTTTATAAATGGAGAGCCTGCTCTTCCTTTCAGCAGCACAGATCTGGGTTGACTGTCCTGTGATGAATCAGTCATCCTTTCTCATTCTATAAGCAGAACACAGCACACGAACAGCCTGTTGCTTGTTCGGCTTACAGTAAAGGGGGACACAGGTCGATTCAATTCCCAGACTCTGCCTCTCATTCATCTACCCAGTTGGGTGTGTGAAAGCTAAATGAGCTGGTATTCCAAACTCCCAGAAAGGCAGTGGGGGAAAAAGAAAGTGACCCTTTATAGGCAGCTCAGTTCAGTCCTCGCTGCTGAAGGCAGTACTAATGAAGTGACTTGCATACAGGGAGTCAAAGCAAGGGCTTGGTTAAGGGCAGCTTCACCCCAGATTCCCCCTGACGTTATGCGGGAGGGAAACAAGTGAAGGGTTTTAACACAGTGGGCAGTACCAGACAGCAGGCCACTGTGGGATTAGGGGACTTTAGTGCAGGAGTGAGGAGGTCATAAACAGAGCCAGCAAAGAGTTGATTAACACAGGATAAATTAGTCCAAATTTGCAAAATATATCCCAAAAATGTACAAATGAGCCTGTGAAATCCAGAGGGTCCTGTGGCACCTTTGAGACTAACAGAAGTATTGGGAGCATAAGCTTTCGTGGGTAAGAACCTCACTTCTTCAGATGCAAGTAATGGAAATCTCCC
>NW_020664418.1:9722406-9760365 GCF_002925995.2 Terrapene triunguis | reverse complement strand
AGATTTCCATTACTTGCATCTGAAGAAGTGAGGTTCTTACCCACGAAAGCTTATGCTCCCAATACTTCTGTTAGTCTCAAAGGTGCCACAGGACCCTCTGTTGCTTTTTACAGATTCAGACTAACACGGCTACCCCTCTGATATGTGAAATCCAGAGACCACATTTCCGTGGCACTTTAGAACTCTTGACAGGCACCATTCCCATCTCCTTTGGTATAAATGTGTGGCTCGGGAAATGCAGGGAGCCAAGTGCAGGGCTGAGGTTCAGTCTCTCTGTTGGCCCTGGATATGAGGCTTTGGGAGGTGTAAGAGGCTAGGGAGATTGAAATAGGCAGGAGAAGATCAGGGGAGATTAGTCTGAGTGAAAAGGAGAGGAAAGAAAGGGGCTGGCTTATCCATACCAAATTATTCTCTGACTTTCAATTTAGTACCATGCACATTCTTCTCAGTTACAACCGACACACTGAATAAACTATGCAAATACACAATAGCTGCACGGACACGAGATTCTTCTCTGCATTTTATGTAAAAAAGGAAGTTATGATCAATAACATGGCTGGAGAGACCAGTCCTCCTAAAACAAAGGAAAGGTCTGCTCCATTTTTTCCTGACACAGAAACAGAACATACTACCAGCTCAACCCCCCTCCCGAATCTTACCATTGATCTGCGGATCAAAGACAGCCTGCTTTTTGCTTTGTTCTCAGCAAACTCCAGGCTGTTGATGTCCTTGAGACGAGCCCTGTATTTATTCATCTGCTCTACGACAATCAACTCCACACAGCTGCAAAAAGGAAAAAAGAAAGTGGTAAAATGGGAGCATAAAACTCTGGCTGTGTTTGAGCTGGCCATGTCGCCTAAGTACTAGAGCCCTACAATGCCAGAGAGGGGAAGGGACGTGTGCTCCAATTCTCTTGCTTCGTGGGCTGGAAACGAATGGTGTGGTTGAAATGCCCCAAATGGTGGTAGGCAGGAGAGCTAAACTAGAGGAATAAAGGGAGGGCTCCCCAAGGGCTCCATCAGGGAAACAGGTCCTTCCCCTGGAAAGGAAAATACCCACCAAGGTTAGGAAAGCACAGCATGTTCAAATGAAAGGCTGAAAGAATGGCCATTTCTGATATGCTGCGCTATCTATCAATATCTATTTGTAGACACACACACTTGTGCTTGTTTGCATCCAAGCTGGTCAGGCAGTCGCATGGCAATGACAATGATTAGGTGTCTCGGGCAGATATTTTGTTTAATACCATCAGTATTGTTTTCTGGAAGAAATCCTTTTAGAGCAGTAATGATACAAGGCGGTGTATATGAGTCAAGTTACAAAGAAACATCTTCTTACAAGGAACCTTTAGAAGAGTGATTCAAAGTGCCCTATTATTTGAGCATCTCACAATTTAACAGGTTTATTCTTAAAACTCCAGTTGAAGTCAAAAACATCCCCGTGGGGCTCCATTACAAACCCTTCCCACCCATTGGATGATGATTCCCTATTTACAATTACTTTGGAGATATCAGTTAGCCAATTTTCAATCCATTTAATATTTGCTGCACTGAATTTGTATGGTGTTAATTTTTTAATCAGGATGACCTGTGGTACTAAATCAAATGCCTGACTGGAATCTAAGTCTACGATGTCAACGTGGTTACCTCTGGCAACCAAGCCTGGCATCCAATCAATAACCAATATCAAGTATGTTTGACAAGACCTATTTTCCATAAAAAACTGTGTTGACGGGCACTAATTACACTGCCATCCTTCAGTTCTTTACTGATTACATTCCACATCAGCTTTCCCGTGATTTTGCCTGGGACTGATATTGAGCTAACTGGCCTATAGTTACCCAGATCATCCCGTTAATCCTTTTTAGATACTGGCACATTAGCTTTTTGTACAGTCCTCTGGAACTTCCCCATTGCTCCAGGATTTGTTAAATATCAACATCAATGGCTGAGAGAGCTCACTGTCCCGTTCTTTAAAAACTCCTGGGTGCAGGTTATCCAGTCCTGCAGTTTTTAAAAGGTTTAACTTTAGTAGCTGCTAGTTACTGATGGAATAGACAGTATTTCATTAAGGCAATTTATTTGCAAACCAGTGATGTGTTTGTAGCTGTCATTCTAGAGCACATTAAAGTGCATTACTCAGGGATCATTTGACTGTCCTGACATTACCTCATTACAGGATTTACTCTAGAAGTTGTAATACTGTATTCTTACGTGGTTGTTTTACTGATGTCCTGAACACTCTGCAGTGGATCAGTTGTGTCAGGACAGCGCAGAATACAGGGAGCAAATACAATGGCCAGGGCATTAGCTGACATTCGATTGGTCTCTTCCTGCAGAGCAATCCTAAACGATAAACAACAAAACAGCAAGGATTAAAGGTTGCTCCAATTCACCTAACACTGGCAGGAAATACCCCTGTAGAGAAACAGAAAGAGAACAAAATACAAATTCAGAGCAGGGCAGGGAGAGGAGTGCTGTATATGCACATGAGATCTGGAGGTCATTGCTAGGGGAAGATTTTCCACAATATTATATAGCTTTGAAGTGAAGAGCTTCAATTTGTTGCATCTGGTAAGGAACTAGACCAACAGGTAGCTCTACAAGGATGTAAATATTATACCAGACAAGGGCAAAAAGGTAAGACAATGGACACTGAGTGAACCATGCAACATGCCATGATGTTCTCTAGGAAATCTTTTGTTTTGACTTACTTAACCTATTTTCCAAAAAGGACTAGATACAGTGCAAGTTTATTACAGTTGCAAGCAACTCACTTAGCCATCATTAAGCTATGCCTTAGAAACAGAGCACAGATGTGTCTAAATGCATGTAGACGGCTGGAAACTTCGCAGATTGTAACACAGTGACTATAGCCTGAACTAGATATTGTCTAAGCTCATGCAAAAGCATCACACATGATTCCTAGACCCTCAATGTTCAAACTAAAGGGTGCAACATATGGCAGTACTGTGATCCACTGCAATCTTACTGCACGTCTCAGTGGGTTAGGTCTATGGTATGGAACCATGTGTTTGTAACCAGCTGAGACCTACAGTGATTGCCTTCTCAGCAAGTCTACAACATTTGTTGCTATTATGAAAGGGAACTTATATATAAAAAGAAGAATATTATTGCCATTAGCTATCAATGAGAGCATTGTCTGGAGAAAGAGCTCTTGGGTCCAGAGCGTTAAAGCCATTTCAGAATTTAAAGCACTCCCTTGTGAAGTTTCACTCCCCTTTTTTCCTACAAAAGTACTTGGATCACATAGGCCCATGTTCAAGTACTCTTACTCACGTAGAACAGTACCTTGTTCCAGTGGAACTACTCATGGAGTAAGGTGGTACTCATGGGGAGTAAGTGTATCAGAATCAGGCCCCTAGTGAGGAAGGAGAAGAGAAAGAGTGGCTGCAGTATGACGATCCCATACTGTGGTCTGCCGTTACCTCACAAGGTGAAAGATGAGGCGTTCCAAGGTACTGAGGTGGGTGCGAGAGAGCTGATCAATGACAGAGTACACGCCTCGGATGGTCTCCTTCCTCTCCTGCAGGCCTGGAGAGAGCACAAACAGTTACACATATTACAGGCAACTTCCCCATAGTGTCTTCTGCCATATTTACTTGTGAAGGTAGTGTGAATGGCCCAGTACAGGGGAGCTGTGCAGGAGGCCAGTGCACAGAGACAGGGATGACAACTCCCTCCTCTCCCTGCCTATACAAGCAGGCCCCCTTTGCAGGTCCCTCGGGTAGCAGTATCCTATGCAAAAAACATGAGCATAAGACACTGATTTCTTTTAAACAGATTCCAAAAGAGCTGGAAGGTGAATAATAATGATATCTCCTGGGGCACGTCTATGCTGCACACTCTGCTCACCATCAAAATCATATGCTACACACCACCCTAGCACGGGTAGAAATAGCAATGTAGATGGCGAGGCACTGCTTAGGTGAGTAAAGACATGCATGAAGGCTGTGGGGATATACCCTACACCCACTGCTTAATTTTTAACGGAAGAGGTGCCGGGGCTCAAGCATTTTTTTATTTTTTTTTAAACTTTCACACGGCAAGCCCAGAGGTACCAGGGCTATGAATGGCAAAGGCTTTGACTACTATAACAGTGTAAGGGATGAGTTTGTGTCACAGTGCTGTCTGTGGCTACATGGCATAGTGAAAAGCAGGCTGTGTCCACGCTGCAGTGCGTACCTACACGTCAGTGAAAGGCTCTGGCAGGGGGAGGCTGCAAGGAAAGGCTTCAACAGCAGAGAGCTGCTGGAGCAGATGTGCCGCTCAGCCCTGGCAAGTCTTGGCACAAATTAAGCACCACCTACACGACTCTCTAAATGCCAAAGTCGTTCCTCCCGGCTACACTGCTATTTTTAGCAGTGTCATCACCCCCAATGGAGTCTTTCCCTGCTGCAGGGAAAGACCCCGGCAGTTGGAAAAGGCTCTAAGAGGGAGGCAGGTGGGAGAGGCTCCAGCACTGTGTTGCCAGTAACGTCATAAAAGATGTCAGATCATCAAAATGACTTTTTGGACTCAAACACTCCATACAATTGGCCCTTGTACAATCGTACAAGCACACAATCTACTTGCTTGCTGCTTGTCATGACAATGGTGATGATAAAACTAAAGTAAAAAAAGACTGCTTGTTCTGGGTTTGGTACCTGCAGCTAACTGTACCTTCCCCGTCTTGGGTTTTGTGTGTGATTGTATAGGATTTGTATGGACCTTCCTTACCCATAGCTCGCAGAAATTCCTCGTAGAGTTCGAAGGTCATGAGGGGATTGGGCAAATCTCTCAGCCACTGTTTGAACACACTGGCAATGACATGAATGTTGTAGTCATCTAGATTCACGTTGTCAATATCTGTTCACCGAGGCAAGTGAGTGGGGGGAGTGGAAAAGAAACCAAAGAAAAAGCAAATGATCAGTTTTGATCCAGTAAACAAGACAATGTTTTCATGTCAGTACTAGCACTGGCTATTACCTAACCACTGTTCTTGGACCAACTTCTGTGGGTGAGAGAGGTCCTGAGGAAGAGCTCTGTGTAGCTCAAAAGCTTGTCTCTTGCCAACAGATGTCAGTCCAATAAAAGCTATTACCTCACTCACCGTCTCTCTACTATCATGGGAGTGGTCAGATGTTCAGCTGCGTGTGTGTGTTCCCTCTGTGTGCCACCCCAGCCGGGCAAAGAAAACTGGCATGGCAGACTTCGAGCAAACTGCCCAATGACCACAAGATCCGTTAAGGTACGAAGGTACCCAGCCAGGGTTATTGTCGATGAAGCACAGTACTAGTATCCTGCACTAATACATGTATACTCATAACAATGGACCAGCTCAGTGAACGGCGGGACTTTCCGTTCCTCCCTAGGCTAGATAAAGACACTGCCCCTGAGATACATTTTTATACACAGATACAAACAAGTTACGTATTGCTCCTCTGATAGTTGACATCCTCTGATGTCACCACCCACCACCTTGTACATTTCTATCCATCACATTGTCATCCTGACCGTATCTTTAGGCGGGGTCAGTGTGTTCCTGTTATCTTTGGGGAATGTGTTTGTACCATTCTTGGTATGGGGTGTTCTGGTACCTTCTGGAACATGTTTGTGTGTGTGTTTTGTGCTTAGCACTCAGGAATGTGTGTTTATGCAATATCAGCCCTGTTCTTGCCAGATTCTGTGAGCAGGGCCTGCCTCTAGCTCACAGCCTGATTTTGTTTTATATCAGCAAAGTTTTGACCGCTACTTTAGCCCAGCCTTCAGGCCTCATATCAGGCCTCTGATACACGGGCTTATGTCTCAGGCTCTCTTCCTACTACAGTGGGCAGAGCTACAACAACACTGCATAGTACTAACTATTGTCATATGAAAAACAGGTATTAATACTGTAACAACCACAGATCACACCGTGCACAACAGCACAACCTTGGCACCTGGTTTTTAATATGACCATGTTAAAACGCTTGTAGTGAAAGGAGCCAGTTTTCCAGGGGTGAAAGTCTTTAGACAGAATTTGTAAAGCACTTTGGAAGTCTAGGTGATGCTGATAAATACAAAGCCTGGCTAACATAGCTTTTTCTCCCAATTTCTTTTTATGATTTTTTTTGCACACTTGTGCACAAGAGGAGGAATAAAACAAGAAAGAATTAAACAGTTCCACAAGACGGGAGGGCTCTAACACAGTGCAGACTTTTGGTGAAGGCGGGTATTAGAGAAATGTCTGTATTTTCATGGTACCAAAAGCCAGAGTCTATGGTGGGGGAAGGGAAAAGGGTTTCTTTGCTTTGGCCCCCTTTAGATGACATGAATTCTCTTTTCACATAGGTTCTTGGCTGTCCCTTTCGCTCCCCCTCTGAGACACTCTCTTTTTCATCTTACCTGTGTCAAGACCCTGTCGGAGCTCCTTTATCTTATTGGTTGAGCCTGACTTCCTGTAAATGCCCTCTGTGTACAACCCATGCATTTCAATGTAGTTTATGAGCTTCTCCACCACCAGTGGCACCGCTCGCTCCTCATTGGTCAGTCGAGAGAGCTCAACCCCAAACTGCCGTGACGAAAGCTCGGGATCATACTGATGTGGAGAAAGAGATTGATTTCTTAATTCCTTTTCAAAGGTCTCAATGCAATGCTGCTCACAGCGCAGTAAACTTAGGGATGTCTTGGGACTGAACCTCTCAATGTATGCAATACAATTTGACTGCCGTTCAAGATGCAGTTCACATTTTTAAACAAAGTTAACTGGATTATTTGCAAATTAATCTAGTAAATCTAACTGAGCACAAGGGAAGAGAGGAAAGGCCTGTACACTGCCCCGCAAATCCAATCTTTCCCATGGGCTTTCTTGGTCACTGTAGCTATCCCTGTGTTCACTCTGCTGTGTCTGTAGCACTGCACACTGCTACAAAGACCAGCAAATGTTCATAGTTAAGGCTTGCAACGGGGCTGTGCTCAGAAAAATGGCTCTGGCCCATTGGTACTCTCCTTGTGTCTTCCGAGTCATTATTTGCTTCATGTACTGACATTTTTACTGTAGAACCAACACAGCTGTGCAACAGTGAGCTACATTCTAGTCTGCTTCATGCCTCACTGACAAAATTGCCTGGTGATGATACATGAAGGAGAACACACTTGGGCTTGATTCTGAGATCCCTAGATGAACTTACAGTGCTGACAGTTAAAAAAAATAGTTTTGAGCAAGTGTGACCTAGAAGCCATTGAGAGAGAAAGAGAATCAGTAAAAGATGCTGACATTCTCTATTTTTACAGAGTCACTTTCCTGACTAGAACTGCACTTTAGAGACTCAACATTCAGCAAACAATTAGATCACATTCAACCTGAATGAGAGATTCTGGTTGGATAAAGTCAAAAGACTGAGAAAAACTTTTCACACAATAATGCACAGATCCACTTAGGAGGCTTTGAACATATGGACTGTATGTTCAAACACAGCATGGGTAGTGATCCAACCAGAACAATGAATGAGAAAGTAGGTGTGTGGCTTGGTTAGACCTCTGACCAGTGCCACTCTTCCATGTCTGCTTCTTCTCATTCACTGTTACCACGGCACAAATGAAAACAACAAGAGGGGAATGTCCGGGGGAGGTTTCCACACTGGATAGACCTCCATGCAAGAACACACCAGGAAGAAATGGTGACAGCAACTGGTTTTGATCTCGTGTAAAATTCACAAGCTATTGTACTATCATCTCTTAATCTTTTAGTGCCAGGATTGGGCTGTTCCTATCGCTAACATCAAGTGCTATAACAAAAACTCTAACTTTTGCTGTCACTGTGTTCAACTGCCAACATTGGCATAAAATGCATTAGTGCAAACTACAAGGTCCATCAAAGCAAATACACTGCTAAGATAAGCTTGATGCTCTATTAGTTCCATCATAAGCTTAAATGAAAAGTCACCAGGTTCTGCATAAAGTTAAAAAACAACTAGGAAATCTGCTGTTACCTTTTGGATAAAGGGCACCTTCTCAAAATATACCAAATGGCACCAACCCTCTCAGCTGATGCACTGTGAAAATTTAACCCTTAGCAGCCTGAATCCATCCAGCATAAACAAATGCAAATGATCTAACCATTTCTGATATTTTATTTTAGCAGAGTTTTCTTGGACTGAATTCTTTCATTTCCTGTTCGCTGCATTTCTGGCTGTGTGCCACTGAATTGTGGCCAAAGCAGTAGGCCTGGTTTGGTGAACCAACAGCATTAGAATCAACTTTTTGTTTTCCTGGGCAGAAGGGGAGGGAGGTGGCATGTAGCAAAGATATCAATTCTCCTTCATATTAGCATAAAACACACAGGTTCAGGTCTGAGATCGTAAGGATACAAAATGCTTAACCATGTAAAGCAACTCCATTCTCTTGGAAACACCAGAGAGATGCATTTATCCCTGTCAGAGTATCACAGGCTGCTATTTGTCTATCATCATGGATCCAGCTCCCTCAGATACACTGCAGAGACTCAGTACATGCACTGTCAGGGTAGGGAGTGGGTGATGGCTGAAAAATGATGTTAAAGTAAATACATTCAAATGTTCTTCCAAGCTTTAACAAAGAGGATCTCTAGTTACACACAGGGAAAAGTTGAACTATGTTGCCCTCTGGGACTTACACCTTGGAAGCTGATAAAGCTTTGCACATGCTATACTCCTTATACATTACCAAGAGCCATACCAGCTACTTACTGAGTGCAATAAACACAGGAGAAAATGAAAAGATAATAGTTTAATGGTTCATTGGCATCTCTAATAACCTGCTGAATTTATTCCCTGTTGTCTATACATCCTGACTGCCTGGTAAATAACAGCTAAGAGAACATGCAAGGTTTTATTAAGTGGGTACTATGGGGACTTCACTGGCTGCTGGAGTATCTAGGATAACACAAGTTAATTGCTATAAAAATGTAACAAGATGTAAAATGGAAAAGAAAAACCACCGCCACAGGTCAGGAAATACAAGTGATACTAGATACTCTTGGCCTCGACTAGGTACCTGATACTATATACACCGTGACATGTGCTGTAAATTACATCTACTCATTTCTCTACTCTGAAATCCCATATATGCTGTAAAATGAGGCAGGCTCCTCCTGCTGGCGAGAATATTTAAGGCCTTGGAGCAGATGAGTGGAGTGGCAGGTGGTACAAAAAAGCATTCAGCTCTGCACCCTCCTTGACGAGTGAGCTCACCTCTGCAGTTGGCATACATGCACAGGAATGCAACCCAGTTTCCAGCTAGTATAATTCCACTATTGTACCTGTAAACACCTCCTTAAAATCACTAATTAAAGCTATGCTCACAGAAGAGAAAAGGTATTTAAATGAATGAATGGATTGACCAAGTCTTACCTTTTTGGAGCACTTGGTTGTGGTTTTAAGACAGCACTTCTTGTGACAAGCATACTTACATACTGTAACAATGAGAAAAAATTATACTTAGCACTTTACAGTATCTCCTGGCATGTTCGTGTGATAATCAGACTCCAGACACCCCAACGGGACAAAAGAAGGTTTAACCCAGCAAAAAGAATCAGTTAAACCAAGTGATCGCATTCTGTTATTCTACTGTAAGAGTGCATCACGTAAGATCTTTTATGAAAGCTTGTAATGCACTGAATAGTCATTCTGAGCTATGTGTACAGGTTATGGTTATGAAGAAGGGGTGTATATACAAAATTTTAACTATACTTCAGCATCACCTCACAACAGGGCAGTGAAGCAATCAGGCAGAGAGGAGCTACTTCCCCAGACCCATGAGACTGGCTACAAGCACCTAGACCAGGGGTGGGCAAAATACGCCCCATGGGCTGCATCCGGCCTGTGGGATTGCCACCCCCGTGGCGCTGCGGGCCCTGCGCTGCTCCCAGAAGCTAGGGTTACCATATTTTAATTTTAAAAAAGGAGGACACTCCATGGGGACCCGTCCCTGCCCCAACTCCGCCCCTCCCCCAAAGTCCCCGCCCCAACTCTGCCCCCTCCCCTGAACGCTCCGCCCCCTGCTCCTCCCCCTCCCCTGCTTCCCACGAATCAAATGTTCGCGGGAAGCCTGAAACAGGGAGGCAGCAGGTAAGCTGGGGCGGGGCGGCCCAGTCCGGCCGAGTGGCTCCCTCTGGCGGCCGGCCGGCCCAGGCCAAGAGGCTCTGGCCCCGGCGTCTCCCGCCCGGCTCGGCTCGGCGGCGCCGGCCTCCGGCCGAGCACCCCCGGCCCCGCACCGCCGGCCCCGGTCCGAGCAGCCCCGGCCCCCGGCTGAGCACCGCTGGGCCCTCCCTCTTTTCCCGGACATGTCCGGCTTTTTGGGATTTCCTCCCGGACGGGGATTTGAGGCCCAAAAAGCCGGACATGTCCGGGAAAATCCGGACGTATGGTAACCCTACCAGAAGCGGCCAGCACCACGTCCCTGCGGCCCCTGAGGGAGTGGGGCAGAGGGCTCCATGCGCTGCCCTTGCCTGCAGGCACCGCCCCCCACAGCTCCCATTGGCCGGGAACGGGGAACCGCGGTCAATGGTAGCTTTGGGGTAGGTACCAACAGGCGAGGGCAGCCTGCCTTGGCCCCGGTGCGTGCCGCTGCCACCCTGGAGCTGCTCCAGGTAAGGGGCATCAGGCCGGAGCCTGCACCCCAACCCCCTGCCGCACCCCTCCTGCACCTCAAATCCCTGCCGCACCCCGCATCCCTCCTGCATCCCAACCCCCTGCCCTGAGCCCCCTCCTGCACCTCGCATCCCTCCTGCACCTCGCATCCCAACCCCCTGCCCTGAGCCCCTTCCTGCACACCGTACCCCCTCCTACACCCGCACTCTCTCCCGCACCCCAACCCCCTGCCCCAGCCCTACATTCATGGCCCTGCATGCAATTTCCCCACCCAGATGTGGCCTTCCGGCCAAAAGGTTTGCCCACCCCCTGACCTAGACATTGTCCAGCCCAGGAAAAAACAATGGGGAACCATCAAAGCAAATGGGAACAACTTGAAACTGAAAGGAAAACCCCATTCTACAGAAAGGAGGGAGTTTTCCCTAATTTGAATATCTATAGTGACTAAAAAAAACAGACTAAGTCCTTTTCAAATGCAAGGGGTTTAAATTGAAGATCATCCAGAACTTGGGGGATAGTTGTCTCAAGGCAGGAGGTTGTCCACAAACACTGGATCCTTCCTATAAGCTGGGAAACTGTTTTAAAGCAATAGGCTTGAAAAGGGATTTTATCTGATATGAAAATGTGCAGCCCAAGGTTGCGTCTTTCCATTTATTTTCCATGTAACTTGTATATGTTTGCTTTCCCATTACTATTTCATCTTTGAATCTGGGGGTTTTCTATTTCATATACTTTTTGTTTATTTTTATTCCAAGCAAGTCTCTGATGTGCAAACTGCGTGGAGTGTGCACGCCAAACAGAGCTGTTAACTGGGGGGCTGATTTCACACCTTTGGGAGTGATGAACCAGAGGGGACTAGTCCAAGTATCTGGTAATTAAGAATTTGGGAAGGATATATTTTGGACTGAAGGTCTGTTTGTTGGTGTCACCCTGCAAAGTGGAATTAGGCTGGTGAGAGCCAAGGTGAGACCTTATGTTTGTGGGCAGGCTACTTGTGTCAGGGAATTGAGCCATTGCTGCACAGCACAAAGGCTCCCAAAGATACAGGACAAGCAGTGATCGAATCCTTACTGGACTGGGTGGACTCAAAATGTCACAGTTAGTAAAGCCACAATATAAGTTAATGAGCTAACGTTTGTGCAAAGATTTGGTGTTGTGCACATTTTACAGCCTTCTGCTTGATATTTTGGACCTGATTTTTACAGCTAGATGCCAGCAATACACATAATACGCATTCACAAATGGCCACTTCTGCACTCAATATACCACTTGGGCCCAGAAATACCTTATCTGCATTCACAGCCCTAATAAATGAAAATCAAAGCCTTTATTTTTAAAAGGTACAACAGTTAAAATTTTTTGGCACAATTCCCAGGTTTGGAGGATTGGTTCAGAAGATATTCCACAAGTTTAGATGGTTCTCTGAAGCTACTCTGAACTATTAGATTTTGATCTGCTTGACTGGGTTGGAAATATCATCTGATTTCAGTTCTCCCTGTATCCAATTTTGTACTAAAATACCACAAAAACGGTAATTCAGCCCTTCCTCTCCCATCAAAAAGCCACTCTCGATTTTCAGAGCCATCAGAAAAATTAAAATAATGAACAAAACCCCCAGTTCTCTAAACTTTTTCTCATGCCCACAAAGGTCCAATTGACTCCAATTTCAATACTCTAAACTGGATTAATTGGTGTCAGGCACATCAGGGCATCAGAAATTCTACAGACTGAAAAGGACCACGTATCCCACGTGCCGAGACTATGTAATTGTAGCGCAGTATTTTTCCCTGATAATATTTTTCTTACTCCTTTCATTGTCTTTATAAAGACTGAATTAACCGCTACATGACTAGCTTCAAGAGCCAGCAGTGGATTTGCAGTTTTGTGTGAGATGCCGCCCCACAATTCCCACAGCTGGTGTCTCCCTTCTGCACTGTGTGCTGTACAGTGACCTTACTGGCTGATTTTGGGAGCACCCTAGATGGGTCCTCTATTTTCATGGCTTCAGGATGTCATGGGAAGGAAGAGGGAAATATACGGGGGATTCTTAGGAGCACAATAGGTATCACCAGGAAACGAACACAAGATGAGCTGAACGGTCCATGCTTACATTTACAAACAGAAGCCCTGTCCATTATCCAGATCAAGGAGGAGCAGTACTCGCAGTATGTGGGGATGCTGTACTGGGTTGCCTTAAAGATGTGACCATTATGCTCTTCCACCTAGGACAAAACATAAGATTGAAAATTCAGTGGCTCAAGTGACAGGGAGCTAGATGCACAGCCTGCTGCAGAATGGGTGAATTAACTGTCAGTACTTGGAGCCTTTGGACAGCCACAGCTTCTTTGTTAGGAATGAACACAGGACAGACCTTCTTCACCACAGAATCTCCCAAAAGAGATGTGTGTTTTTGTCTGTCAGTGTATTATTTGCATTTTCTTTTCTGAAGCAATTTACTTGTAGATCTTTCACAACTAGCAGCCTAGGTCTGTGCCTGCATAAAATCAAACTGATACACAAATTGGTGTATATCGAGCTGCAGAGATAGAATGCACAAGGAAATATTTCCCTTGAGTTCTGGTGACATGTCAAGTTGTGAGAATGAAACTCTAATGATTTAAGTGTGTTACCAGAGTACCAATATGGAAATATCTCCTTGTTCCTTGCTCTTTTTACTTTGATGAGTCCAATCTTCAAACATTAGCAACCTGAATGGACATCAGAAAACTGTATTTGGACTCTGAAATCAGCACTCAAGTTCCTAAACAACTGACTGCCAATCTGAACATCTGCAGCTGGGATACAGATATCTCATATATTTACCCACTTCTGTAAATTGGGGTCTTTTAGTTACTAAACTGCAGTTCTGTTCCTTCTCCAGCAGATGGCAGAGCATCTTTAAAGCAGATGACTCCATTTCTAAATGCAAAAAAACATCATATTCCTTTGACCTGATGTTACAAGAACGGAATGCAACTTTCTGAATTTTACACTATGGACATCTAGGCAAATACTAGCCTCTGCTGCATATTACAAACTGATACATTCCATTATTTGTTATAAGGCTACGATTTTGTCACGCATATTTTTAGTAAAAATCATGGACAGGTCATGGGCAATGATGAAAAATTCATAGAAGCCCATGACCTGTCCCTGACTTTTACTAAAAATATCCTTGACAAAATGGGGAGCTGGTCAGCTGCGTGCAGGCTGGGAGCTCCAGTGGCCCCCACCACCTCTGGGGGCTCGGAGCTCCAGGGTCCCCCTCTGCTGGCAGCTGCGAACTGTGGGGGTCCCCCCTGCCGCCTCTGGTGGTGGGGAGCTGCGGGGGGGGTCCACCTGACATCCTGGAGCTGCGGGGGTACCCTGCAGCTTCCAGGCTCCGCAGGCAGCAGGGGACCCTGCAGCTCCCAGCCGGTGCTGGCTGAAGTCACGGAGGTCTTTGGAAGTTATGGATTCCATGACTTCCATGACTAAATCGCAGCATTAATTATTAATTATATTGTTCCTTCTACCAGCCAATGAAATTGGAATTAGCAATAAAAGCAAAGCCAAAAAAGAGAGAGACAGATAAAAGCAAAACTAGTTCATCTCATTAGTTTTCCTAGCACATTGTTAAATCTCTCTTCCAGTGAGATTTGTTCTTAGTAAGTTACAATGCTCAAATGTAGGCACAGAGATTGCTATCAGCATGATTCCTTTCTGACCACGCAGACTTTAATTCTTTAACACTAAAGCACAGAGATTTCAACTTACCACATCTGCTTCTTTTTTTCTTCTCTTTTTTCTCTCTGTTTTTGGCACCTAAGGTGTATTTAAAAGAGATTTAAAGATAATAATTAAATCAGAGAGTAATAGTTCAAGTTAAAGTCTGCTGAATTCTCTCAAATTTATCTTCCCTCCACAGCTCTGCCGGTTCACTTCAATCCAGACCTACAGCAAGCCTGGACATTCCACGTCCTCAGTCACTCACACAGTTCTGCCAATGCACACTGTGACTTGCAGACACAGGCATTATGGGAAATATTTCAAAAGCGTGTCAGTGACTTAGGAGCCAAAATCCCATTTTCAAAAGTCAGTTGAGTGATTTTGAAAATTCAACCCTAACTGCATAACTGCCCTGCTTCAGCTGAGAGCTCCGGGCTTTGAAAAACTGTCCCACAGAGCTCACATCCTGTCCAAGGACTGTGGCCCACAAGAAACTTGTCCTGAGGACGGTAGATGAGCTGCAGCATGGGAGCCAGAGGAGAGGGGTTGGTTCTCCTTTCCAGAACAACAACTGGTGACCCCCACCAGCCTGGCCTAAGAGCCATTAGTGGTTTTAATTGCAGGGTGGAAAGAGCAGGGAGCGAGGAACCTGTGTGTATGAATGGCAGCGTGGATGTGAGAGCAGGGTGTGCACTGTGGTAGATTCTGGTTGCTCTGTGACCATCAGCTGGTTGCTGCACTGATCTGCAACCTGGAGACCCTCACCTCCCCATACCATCCTCTGCAGAGGCTCTTCAGTGGCAGCCGAAGCTGAGAGGGAGTTGGGCAGGTGGTCACTGGGGGAGGGGCAGAAAGGCAGAATGAAGGAACACCTTTATTTTTAAGGCATGATTGCTCCCAGAAGTGGGAGGCACTGGAAGGCTCTTGGTGAGGTCTGGTAAACTCTATACTATGTTCCTCTGCCTTTTCTCACCCTTAGATGATGAAAATAATCTCAAATCCACCAGAAAGTGCACATGACCCTCTACTACCCCCACACTTCCAGATGAGCAGAATAATTGTCCCATTTTTCAGAGGTTGCCAGCTGAACAACCGAAGGTGCAAAGCATTACACTTATTTTTACTGGAGGCCTACAGCCTGCCTCATACCCAAGGCTTCGCAGCAATGTGGCTGCCCACTTTGACAGTCTACAGTATCATCCCAGAGATACGGTGTGTGAAGCGGCATAGCACCATTTCAATAAGCAAAGAGAAGGAGGCAGACTGGTTCCCTCCATACCTTTGCAGCAGTGTAATCCAGAGGTTTGTATTCTGTCATATACTCATCAAGGAATACTTTAAAGGTGTTGACCCAAACTTTGACGGGCGATTCACTCCAATCCCTCTGCTCTTGCCTCATGGTTTTCTCCAGAATCTGCTCAAACAGGGCATACAGGTCTTTATACCGGATGCTCTTCCCATCATCCATCTTATAAAGAAACAAAAGGATCAGAAAAAGGACTTTAATAGGACAGATTTCCATATCTTCAGAGAGTTGTTCCAGCCCTGACTGGCACTCTTGGGCCTTTAATGTGGGTAAGTACAAGAGTGTGATGAAAAAGCTAGTTTGTCCATTGTTATTTCATAGAACACACTGTACAGTACAGTGGCTTGCTGGTGGATTGAACAGCAAAAGAGATCAACTGAGCAGGCTACCAGCTACATGAAGTGCTGAATCGCATGAAAGTGCTAGAGAATTTTTGTTAGTTTTGGGAAGTAACAAGCCTTATCTTGTAATGTACAATGCAGATCTATACAGACACTCAAAGGTCAAAGACTTCCAAGTTTGTAGAAGTTCTATAATTGGAATTTTAACATAAATGTTTCCAGCACTTTGGTAGCTGTAACAGTTTACTACTTCCCATTTAATTGCGCACATTCTAACCTACAATGTAGCTTTTGCTTCTCAGCAGCATATGATTGAGGTTTGGAGCAGTACAAGACCCACTGTAGGTTAGAATACTACCTGCACTACTGTGATAGGGGTTACATGCTGCTGAAGGTAGGGTTTATATCAGGGAGGAATAGCTCAGTGGTTTGAGCATTGGCCTGCTAAACCCAGGGTTGTGAGTTCAATCCTTGAGGGGGCCACTTAGGGATCTGGGGCAAAATCAGTACTTGGTCCTGCTAGTGAAGGCAGGGGGCTGGACTTAATGACCTTTCAAGGTCCCTTCCAGTTCTCTGAGATAGGATATCTCCATTTTATAAAAAGGAGTCATTACACCAGATTTACAATTTTACAGAACCAACAGCATTTGAGCAGATTGTACAAGCATCTCACTTTCAAGGCACCCAGACACAGCACACAGCTTACGGCGAGAGGAGCATATGTATTTCACTGAATGAACTTTTTAAATCCATAAAGTTTCTGCCCTCCTTTGAGTCTCCTCCACTATGTTAAGGTGCATTTAAGATGCTGTAGTTTGGTTTTGTTGTGGGAAACTAGGGCACCTTTCCTTCATTCTTCCTTGGTGTAAAGTTTTCTATGTGCTACTCTTCTAAACTGGTACTTGACATGACAGCACCTTTACTTACCGCCAAAGCTGATGAGTAAAAGCTGAAGATGTTTTGCCGGAATTCTTTTAGTGCTTTCTTAAACACCACATCCACAAGTGTGTCCTTCTTACTGTCTTCATTATCCAGATCATTCATCTGGGAACCATAGAAAGAATTACAATATTCTATTTTATGCACCAGCACCACTTATTAAGGAGAAACTGCCCTCTTATAAGCAGATTACATCATTCGATATTGATAGGTTATGAGAATACACTTTGATTTTTGCATTTAGACATTATTTCCTTGCCAACCAGTTAGCCAGTCAGTCCAATGACTTCCTGAAGACCTTTCATTTTGTTCTGATGGTGCGGAACTAAAATAGCCAATTGGCTGATCAGTTGTTTTTCTTTGGAGACCAAAGAGGAGTGTTTTCTCTCTCTCCCAGTATTAAAAAAATGTATTGATTAAGTAAACCCTGCCCACCATACTGACTGTGAATAACACAATAACATGGATCAGAGAGATAGCCGTGTTAGTCTGGATCTGTAAAAGCAGCAAAGAGTCCTGTGGCACCTTATAGACTAACAGATGTGGGTCTTCACCCACAAAAGCTCATGCTCCAATACGTCTGTTAGTCTATAAGGTGTCACGGGACTCTTTGCTGCTTTTACAATAATATGGGTAACTCTGGAAAATTATTTAGAATGGCTGTAGTCAAGATTGCAGCTTTTGATCTAAAACTGTCATCTCAGTTGTGGTATAAATGTTGCCACTGCTGCTCTTTTAAGAGGTGACCCTGATTATGTAATGTACAAGACAGCAGCATTTTATCTGTCTTTTGTTCTCTATTGTAGTTATGCTGAAGTGAAAATGGCCGAGCGTACCTTTTTCAGGAGAAACTCATCCATGCTTTTCAAGTCACCAGCACTGGTTATGATCTGCAGAGAGTCATTCTGCCACTGTACAGGCTCCAGTGCCAAGCTGCTGATCTTCACGCTGCGCTTACGCTTCACTTTGGGAGATGGCTCCTTGTTCTCTTTAAATTCCCTTCTGTAGATGCCTGACAGCTCTGGACTCCTTGGGGGTGTCAGGTGATGTGGACACAACTCTACAATTAAAAGTTAGGAAAGAGAAATGCAGATTATGATTTTTTTTGAGTGCCCAGAAGCGCCATTGTGTTGTTAATTTCTTATCACTTTTCATTATTAAAGCTTAAAATGCTGCAATATTTAATCTCAGAAACTTCTACTCAAATGTGCTCAGTGCACAAATAATAACGATGATTTTCCCAAATGCCAGTACTGCAAGTTCCACCCAGGACCTGAAAATCAAGCTGGAGTCTCTCTTTCACCACCGCCACCAATTCTGTGACGGGGAACTTAGAGAACAATTCTGCTGATAAAGTGCAAACCAGAAGAGAACGAGCTCACTCTCTCCAAGCTGTACTAATGGTCATGATAGGGTAACAAGGAAGAAAAGAAAAGTCATTAAAGTTAGCAGATATTACTCTGAATATTCACAGGGAGTAGAGTAGGAAAGTGTCGTATTTGTACATCACTTATCAGAGTGGAATCAACCTAGCCCCTCTGCCTGTTTCCTCCTCTGTCCAAGGAGGAGAACGCCTGCCTACCTCAAAGTGGTGCAATAAGACTGTTAGTTATTTAGTGGTTGTACAACACTTTCAAAATGGAACGTGCCAAATATTATTAGACAGGCATTTCCTGCAACTTATGGAGAAGACAGCAGCCCTACACAAGGGAGAACAAATAGCCATCTCTGTATACTAATTCTGCTGCCTCCCACAGAGTCCAGAAGGAGGTGGGAGATTCTTAAGAGAAGAGAAAATATTTTTCAGAAGCATTTTCTGCAGGGATCCCAGCACATTAAATAAGAAAATGAGAGAGAAAGTACTCAGAGCAGTAATGCAGCTTTTAGGCTCAGTTAGAATGGAAGGCTTAGTGGGGAGCCAGACATAAAATTTGATGTGTGTGACCTTTCTAAAGCCACAGGTCCAAAGTTAGGTAGAGCGGAATTTATTTCCTTTCAGATGCTTGAATTTATTTTAAAACAACAATACCACATTTATAGTTTTCTTCCCTTAAATTATTGATACACGTATTTATAAACCAAAGTTTCTTGTTTGGGATTATGACATTGTTTTGACTATTTAGCCTAATTTTTTTTGAAGTAATCAATGTGTTTCCTGTCTTCAACCCTGCACCCTATGCGCTCACCTGACCTACTCAGGAAAATTCTCTAATTCTGCAGTGAAAACTAGCATCCACTCTCATTCCATCACTCTAATATATAGCCTCATTCATTCACTATCAAGAATTTAATTATACATTTTGAAGTTTTTCTTGAAAAGGAGAGCTTGTCCAACCCTGCTACAAACGTCAACATGGAAGCTGTAAAATCTCTGCTTGATTATAAGAGTCTCTAGATGTATTTTACACCAATTAAATGAACTTCATATCACTACATCATTGTTTAACTCTTACTGCTCAGTTTCAAAATGGTTATGGTCTGTATCTCCAAGAGGCTACATTGAGTACAACTTTGCAGACCCCTCAAAATACCTGAAAATAGCTTGGCAAAACTGCCACATATCTCTCCCCCCACATTTACCTTCACCAAGCTGGAGGCCAGGAGTCACCTCTATGTTTGGTTCCTCTTGCTCTGTATACAGCTCAAGCAGCTCAGACTGGGTCGTAAGCTTCTCTCTGGATGTTTTCTTGTCTCCTTGTTTTCCTTTCACCCAGAATCTCATCTTGGCTCTCTGAGGCCTGTAAATAGGTGAGAAAAGAGAAATTGCTTTAATTCAGATGATTTCCATTTTTTTCCAAATCTAACTGATTCCCATGAACCTTCCTCCCTTCTAACACCAACAAAACCTGTACAACTGCATTTTGGAACATGGATCTATTTCACTGTTGGGAAATCTAGGGAAAAAAGAAAAGCACTAGGTATTCATCCTAGCAGGTGTCTAGTTTGGGCTTTCTCCAATGGGGAAAAGGATAAAGTTAACATACGGCCCACTCAGAATGACTCTGTAATCCAGTCTGTAACTGACTCTGGAACTGCATGTCTTGGATTTCAACACTACAGTTAGAACTGAAATACACTTCAGAATTCTATCTGCCACTGTTTCTCAATGATAATTTATCCTTAGATAAGTCTACATTACTTAACTTAATATTGGATACTGAATTGACATTAAATATGTATTTTCATTCTGTGTTAAAGGGAGTTTGGAAAGAATCTGTACAGAGTGATTAAATTGTACTTTAGTGAGATGTGGGTCTTACACTGTAATGTTTATTCAATTTCATTGCGCATTCTTCCCTGTCTCCTTGATTGACACAACACAGTGATTCTCACACAGTGTTCTATTTCTACCCAGGCCTGTGATTTGTTCTGATTCTTGTAGTTAGTTTTAAGGGCCAGATTTTCAAAAACACACACTTAAGTGGCATGAACAAGTTACATTGACAACTGGATGGTTTTGCACAGAAAATTTGGTACCCATTTTTGAAAATTAAGGCCCATATATCTTGCTACATAAGGGTTCTTGGTTGTATTATCCCATTCTTTTGTAATATGAAATAAAACTTTTTAATCTAACAAAAATCTCAATCCTTAGGTTTAACCTTCAAAGGAATTCTTGAAAAGACAGAATGAAAATCCAGTGACTGAGCCAGTTGCCCTAATGTCTGAAGGGAATCAAATATGACATGGGTTGGACTCATTCTCTCCCATCATTTCAGCTCTTCCCCCATCAGGTATATATTTCATACCTTCCATCGGTAGGCAGATTCTTCTGAACAGTTGCCAGCTTCCCAATCTCACCCTGAGACATTGTTTTATGAAGCTTTGCTTGGCCTTCACCTGATGTGAAACGCTGCAATGTCTGCAACAATTACAAGTATAAAAATACTTTAAAATCAAGAGACTGGTTAGCATTGCAGGTGACACAGACCTCCTAGAACAATCTGAGATTTCATCTGCTACACACAAAAAATTGAAAATGTTATATACTATCATTAAAACATGTCTGATTTCTGTTTGGTTGTCAAAAAATTAACAATTGGGTGAAACCTAAATGGATAGGCCTGGTCCAACCTATTGATGATTCACTTACAGGCAACAAGAAACCTTAATGCCTCCCAGAAGAGCAGAACATTTCAAGTACAGCAAAACATACATACTGGCTTCAGCACATATTTAACTACATATTTTCACATAGAATTAACAAAACAACTCCTTCCCAAAGGAGCATCCCTTAAATTAGATTTAGCAATGGATATTTTAAACTGCTTCACACAAACCCACATGTTGTCCACATTACAAAGCAACCAAGAATGTTCAGCCAGTTGGAACACTCAATTGACTGATCAATCCAACTCTTCATTTTAGAAGAGGGATGTCTACAACAGAATTTCCAACAGATACTCCCAGCTAACAATGAAATTGTCAATAGCGCCAACATATCAGGGTACCCTATAAGATATTAATACATCCTCCTCAGTATTCAAGTTTTGGTGTGTATTCAACTCTGTAGAAGACTAAAAAAAATATTGATTTGTCCAAAGTGCTAGTGCACTGACCTGCTAAAATGAAGACACACCATTTAGGAGGAGGTAATATAAAGAAATTACATATGCTATGTTCAATCACTAACAGCACGATTCATAGTTTTTTCAACAGCTTATATTGCTGTGGGTACATTTTGAAGTGTGAATGGATTTAAATCGCATAGCTCATTAAATTCAATAAGAGTTCCATGAACAATACTGTATGCAAAGCTTTGAAAATATATGCTTTTTTGGGTTAAGTCTATTTGATTTTAAGTATTGCCTTATTTTGATTATTTCTCAATATTACAATATTACAGAGATGGTATTTTCTTAATCTCCCTAGCATGTTATAATAGAGAGGCAGTTTTCACAAAGTTATGTCAAATTTGGTTTGAAAGAGCAATGGTTATGGTTCTAAAAAGTTGTCCAATATCATGTCTTGAGGCAGCCAGTTGAGGTTGGTAATTTAGTTCTAATCTATGTACTTTCATAGCCCCATCACTGTAGTGTCCAAGAACAAATAATTAAAAATTAGAAATAAATAATAAATCTTTTTTCCCTGCCACGCCTATAGGAGGAAATGGTTTGATTAGTGGGTAGTATTTTTTGTTTGTTTGTTTCTTCTCTTCTAAAAGAAAAAAGCCAGGTGAAAGTTGTGACTTTGAGTAGATCCTTTTTCATTTGGCATGCAAAGCTATACATGCACGATATTCCTGAAGCAGCAAGGAGAAGAGATTTGGCCATATTAAACAAGAGGATTAGCTGAAGAGGGTCTGTTTAATCATCCAGCTTCTGCAAATACTGATGAGATTTGGTGACTCCATCAATGCGACTACTGAAAACTGCAGCCATTTCTCTCAGCAGAGCAGCCTGAAAGATCACAGGGTGAGAAACATTTCTTGACGTTAAAAATGTCAGGTCATTATGCAACTATTTTCAGCTAAAATTGGGGTTTCTGAACCTGACTCCTGGTTGTGACCATCTTACTGAAAACATCACATTTGGCACAAACACCACGGGAGCTGAAAGTCAGACTTTGTAAAACCAGATTGTATGTTACAATCAAAAAGACATTGATGGTTCATGCTCACAGAACCGTTACAGGAGTGTCACCTTTTCCAGCCAGATGAGTGTTATGAGGCATTCTAATGCATTTCAAGGAGTGTGATCTCTTTCTGGTCTATACAACTGTTTTTTTAAAATGAAAACACTATGATCAGCTGGACATGCTCTCTTATGTTTAATGCATTTCTTTCAATATAACCATTTTTTCTATTGTACCCATGAGTAATCTATATTTAAAAAAGGTTTTAACCAAAATTACATAAAATATGGATTCCAGGAGAACAACATTCACCATGTAATGAAAAAACTGTTACTAAGAGCCTATTTTATTTCTTTTACGTATATTGTTTTCCAGACATTTAAAGTGTTTTATCCCTTTCAACCAGCAGATGGCAGCATATGCAGAGCACTACCAACACTGAAATAAGAAGCTGCATAATAATTGAAGCTTGTGGATTTTCTCCAGCAAAGGTCACTGAGGCTCAGAATAAGATCCCAATCTCCTTCCAGTATTTTGATTAGTCTATTTATGTTGCGTTAAAGATATATTTTAAACACCCTCAAGAAACTAGAAAAAAAATCTATCATATTGAAATGACAGTAGCTGTTCACGTAGATATATGGATACAATGAAATACCTATTTCAATAACTGATACCTCAGATGCTCATGAAAGTAGGTACAGTTTGTACAAACCTCTCAGTTTAAAAATAAGCCTGTTAAAATATTTGTCTCAATGATGGCAGTTTGACTAAGTGGATTCAACCCTATTTTGTGATCACTTATCCTTATCCACAGAAACTTCTTAGCTCTGATATGTGTAAAAATAAGACGTTATAGGGGAATTTCTCAAAAATGCACTTCTGTGTTTTGGGATCTTTCTGGAACTGCACTTTGCAAATGAAAGCCATGGTTCATGTGGTCTGAGTGCGCAGGATTGGACACATTAAGCTTGGTTACTACTGTAAGCAGTAAAGGGGAAAGAAATATCTTCATGTTTGCTGTCCTCTTGGCCTAGATATGCTCTGCTTCAGCTTAAAACAAGCTCCATGTTGGTTCTGGCAGCAATGGCTGTGGGAATTCCAAAAGTAGGGTGGAAGGTTTGTTGTGCTGGTCCGTAGGCCAATACCACAATGTTCTTCCAGCTCACAGCTAGTGTATAGCAGCCGTCCTCACATCTGATCTTGCAAATCAAAGCAACCAAAAGCTTGTGTGCACACAGGGTATGTCTGCACAGCAAAGAAAAACCCGCGGCTAGCCCATGCCAGCCGACTCAGGCTCACGGGGCTGTTTCATTGTTGTGTAGACTTCCAGGCTGGGGCTGCAGCCCAAGCTTGGGCTGGAGCCTGAATTCTGGGACCCTTCCACCTCGCAGGGTCTTAGAGCCTGGGCTCCAGCCCAAGCTCGGAATTCTACACAGCAGTGAAACAGCCCCACAGCCCAAGCCCGAGTTGGCTGGCATGGGCCAGCCTTGGGCTTTTCTTTGCTGTGCAGACATACCCACAGAGGCTTTACATACAATGGTGCTGGTAGTGTTTTTTTTTTTAAGACAAGTCTGATGAAAGGATCTGTGTATGCTTTTTACATCAAGAGCATGACATGAAATCAGATTTTTCATAGAAAGAACGTGGTGCAGATGCGATGACCAAAGCTGATGTAATTTTCTTGGTAATAAATAGTTGGGATATGCAAGAACAAAGTGCTTATTCTAGTGGTCATCATGATTACACAGCATAAAACTTCCAGCAATATAAAAAGAATTCAGATACCTTGTTTGTAAACACTTTCATAGTGTAGTTGTTTATGTGAGCAACATCAACAAGTATTATAGATAGGGAAATAATCAGCTCTACTGAAGGGGCTTTTTGTATGATGACAAAATGCAGCAGGGAGATCATTGGCATCTTGCTTGTTGGATATTAACAATGTGGGGACTGAAAACAGCCATCTTTCTTGTGTGTGGATATACAGTGTAAAGTGTAAAGAGGAAAGGTCTGTTGATGCACATTGCATAGTGAAACAGATATAAGGGGTATATGAGATCATCATTAAACTATTAGATATGGTTTAAATTCTTTTTTCTTAGCACCACTGAGATTGCAATCACTATCCTACTATCCTCCTCTTCAGCTCTTCCATAGCTTTGGGATTGTTTTCTATTAAAAATTTAAAAAACTATTTTAACAACTGACTATATTTTTGAATGCAAGGTGTTGGTTTTACCTCATAATGCCCTGAATAGCTTGGAACTGTCCGAGCTGATAGAGTGTCTCTTCCCCTGCCAGGCTGCCATAGTTGCAATTGACAGAGACATTCAAGCTGGATTGCCCTTAAAAAGAGAGGGATCTAGCAGCAAAGTGTTCTCTGTTAGGGGGCTCAGGTCTGGAACAAGCGTTATCCACGGATTTAGAATAGGGTTGGTTTGTTGACCGTTAGAGCACACTGCAAGGTGCATCTATTTGTGCAGGCTGCAGGGGGTGGACTTTAATGGGTCTGGCAGGGTACAGGAGGGAATTAATTTCCTCTGGAATAATATGGGCTGAGTTTAGATTTAGTGTGTGCACGCTGCACATTTAAATATATGTGACTGTGACAGATGGAGATGATGCTTTGTTCCATCATGCTGGATTGAAGAGTTTTCATAAGATGCATTTCCCACTGATTAGTGATAGCTTATGACAAGGGTTCTTATTTCATGGATCTTTGTTGAAGTAATAACCCTCAAGTCCATGGATTGTCTGTTTTATGAGTTGGACAATGGGTGACAAATTTTGGAGTTACTCAGAACTTGTATTTTTTTAATTCAAAACTCACGTCACTGCTTTATTAAGAAAGGTGTAGTGAGAGTATCCTCATTATTGTCTCATTTTCAATGCCTCCTCAAACGCCTTGGGGAAAAAGGGTTTCACTTCCATAAATGGCATTTAAAGATTTTCACCCTCTCCCCTCACAAATTATCTAAACAAATCATTGCAAAATGATAAATGCTTCATACAACATCTCAAATGAGGCTTTAACTGATTCTCTAGCCAAGCTCGCTTACATACATGATACAAGAGATTGCAAGCTCGCTGTTTAAAAGTAAAAACAAGCTCTATTAATCCTTTAAGATAAGCTGTACATGACATTTGTACTTGTCATACTGTTTGATAACTAGAATTTTGCTGACTAGAAAATCCAAGCAGCCTTTGAAAAGATGGCCTCATTGTCAATCACACTATTGTCACCAAAGTCTACTTTGTCTTAAGCAATCAGATTCAACATTTGCACCTTCAACTTCACCTCTGGTTGAAGACTCTCTCTCTTTGCAGATATGTGCATAGCACAGTGCCAGCGAGCAACACCATCTAATGCACCTTTACCTACCAGCAGGCTACACAAATAAATCGATTTTGCACACAGGACATCAGCAGGTTTTACTGTACTAGGACTTCAAACAGGCAGGCTAGTAATAACAGCAGCAGCTGAATCAAAAAGTGCTTTAGTTTTCAGTGTCACACTCTGTATTTCTTTCATGTATTCAGCAACCATTGGCTTATGAACAGCACACCAAAAACATTAACTAAAAACTGACTTTTGATAATTAGCAGCTGTTGTGCATGTGTGATAAACTAATTTGTTTTTCTCATTAAAATAATCACCACCATCCAAAGGAAGATTGCTTGGCTGTCCTTCCTATTGTATTGAAATCTTAAGGCAAACAACAAATACACACCCACATTCAAGTACTCTCCGGTTTGTACTGAAACCAACTCACATCCGTACTGCTGTATTGTTAAGTTGCTTTATCACATGTAACAGCCTCTCAGGCACTGCAAGGGCTAAGCTATTAACATCTAAATGCTAATAAGCTTCTGGAAACTGCATCACTTGAACAGTCCATAAATTTTGCTGTTCTAAAATAGCACTGAGACAAAGGCAAGGCGGTTCTGAAATACAGAAGCCAAAAGCTGTCGCTTCCAAAGAGCTGGTCTCAAACCTAGTCCTGCAATATAGAAGACAGATGGAAATGCTGCATGTATTTACAAGACACACAGATATACAGTATTTTTATGCAACAATGTATCTATCCAGCATATGCTAGAAAGCAGAGCCTGGCCGTGCAAGTGACTGCTCCCAGATGATACCACTTTGCGCGCCCAACCACCAGTTAGAGATAGTGATGGAGTATTACAGAGGGTAAGTGATACAGAAGGAGAGATGATACATAGTGTGCACTGATGAGACCGGCCTAGAACTACTTGCATGCAATGACCGTTGTTAAACCCAGTGAGCAGAATCATAGGACCATTTCCAATCAGAGGCATGAACTAAAACCCTTCCAAGGATAGCGTCCTCCATCCTAACCGTGAGCCCAGCACCTGTTTGCATCTCAGCAGAGTTTTCCAGTGTGAAAGATTTCTACTGCTAAAAGAACTAATGCTTTGTAACAGGGTAAACCTCCAGGAACACAGCATGCACTTAGCTTATGGCACTGCTTACCTACACAGTGCAGACTCCTTTTAATCAGTTTATCTAAAATAGCTTTTAAAAATCTCTTTTTAGATGTTTGGTCTGTAAATAATCTAAAGAGCACAGGAGCCAACAGAACTGCAGCAAGACACCAAATATTTTGGAGTTTCCCGAATTTAGTTTCCAAAGAGCCTATTCAATGTCAGTTGCTTTGGTCATTGTACTCAATCCTTTACCATACTAGTCTGGTCTTCAGCAGCACTTATTATTTTCAGTCAAACAGGCCCAATATGAGTGACCTTCTCCAGTGGGAACTTTCCTCCAAACATTCACAGATGTTTTTAAAGTCCATGCATGCAAATATTACTTCTCCCCTCACCCCCCACCTTTTATTTTAGAATAGTGGCTTTTATTCTGCCATAACAGAGGCAGTGAGAATTTCAACGGTTTGGGTGTTTACACTGCAAACTGCAGAAGTTCAACTATAGGTGAAATGTAACTCTCAAGATCTGAGAGACAGAGTTTGCTTTTTTGATCCAATTTCTTAAGAAAAAAATCAGTTTGGCCATTTATAAAATTACTTGAATATAATTTCCCAGCTTCCTTTACTGTGATTAAAGCGGGAAATAGAGAGGAACTGCAAATCAACCACCCATGACTTTCATCAAAAGAGCAGCACTGGGCCTGTGAAGCAATGTTACTGAGAGACTGTAATAGTGTTTCTGACAGACAGTAATGGCGGTATACCTAACTCGAAAACCAAGAAGGATTTAAAACAAACAAAAGGAAGTATTTCTTCACACAATGTAGTCAACCTTTGGAACTCCTTGCCAGAGGATGTTGTGAGGACCAAAACTAGAACAGGGTTCAAAAAAGAACTAGATATATTCATGGAGGATAGGTCCATCAATGGCTATTAGCCAGGATGGGAGGGATGGTGTCTGTACCCTCTGTTTGCCAGAAGCTGGCAATGGGTGACAGGGGATGGATCAATTGATGATTACCTGTTCTGTTCATTCCCTCTAGGGCACCTGACATTGGCCACTGTCCTGACAGGATACTGGGCTAGATGGACCTTTGGTCTGACCCACTATGGCCATTCTTATGTAACAAGAGAAACCTAAAGAGTCAACTGGATCAACAATCCACTCTCGTCTCCTCCCCTCCGCAAAGAATATTCACCCTAAGGATTTTTTTTTTTTTACAGCTATTGTTAAAAACAAAAAAGGAGTTTAACAAAAAGTGCCACCTCATTTCAGGTAGTCCTGTAGCAATTCCCCCCAGTAAAGGCATGTTATGGTGATAAAGCTGATTCTGCTGTATGTATAGTGAGTGTGGCAGGAAGTTCACATCACCTGTGGGGTAACATGCCATATGCTCTCCAATCCCTAGCCAGAGCAACACGGCTCCAGAATGAAATGCCTACCTGAACTATGGACTTCACAGTTTTGGTCAGTTTTCTGCCACAACTTTAGCATTAATTAAAATATTTTGTGTGTATGTGTAAGACAGAGATGGTCTAAACCATCTGAATGAGTGGGTAGGAAACGAGACATTTCCTGTGCGGATATCTGCATTTTCACATGTGGTCTCGCTCCCATTTTCTTTTATCTTGGAAAAAAATTGATGCCAGAAACTAATTTCTTTGAAGTTACAGACCTCAAATAATAAGTGAAGCATTATTTTAAAAGGGAAATAAATGGCCAGAAAGTGTAATGAAAGGTAAACAATCAAAACTAATAGGAAAAATGTAAGATACAGATAGAGTTTTTGTTGTTTAATCAAAGAACTGATTGTATGTATGTGGGACAATTTGTTTGGTTAGATCTTTTCCGATCACCTGTACAATGAATCTTGTCAAAGGAGAGGGAGATTAGGCAGGCTGTGGCTATTGTTATAAACTAGTAGAATGTATTAAACAGTCTTTGTAAGTCTACAGAGAAACTACATAAGTCCTGCAAGACCTCCCTATTCCCTAGTCTTTTTCATGATTGCTGGCAGGGCGATCCTTAGCATTTGTACTAGGTATATGCTGTAGCTCTCTGGAGAAGCACTACTTTCATTAGGTGTCTTATTTGTCAAATCCATCGTGAAGGCAATGCCAAGGTTTGATATAAACACAAGTGCCGCCTTCCCCCCACTCATTTGTTGAGGTTGCTTCTGCTGTGTTCTCTGAGTTTACCCATCTACAGCATCATTATCAGTGGGAAAAGAAGCAGTGTAGGGTGTCAGTACAGCTAAGGGTTAGCAAAGAAATGCTCCCGCACAGCTGCTTGCTCCCTTTGTTTTCCCGCATGTCGGAAAATTACCATTTCGGAGTCACTGTGACAGGCCTGCCCAAGCCTGGCTGTAGGCCCTGGCTCAAGGTGAGGAGGTTGGTCAGGGGAGAGAAGGAACTCAAAATTGTCATCGTAATCATCTTCCTCCGTATCCCCCTCCCCATCAGCAAAAGTACCTCTAGTCAAGAAATCGGAGCGCGTCCGCGCCATGCGGGCTTTCTTTTTATGGGCCGGTCTGGCAACCTGCTTGACCAAATGATAAAACAGATAACATAAAAATGTTTTAAAAGAAAAGGCGATTCTGCTGATGTTTGATATCACAGGGTAGGTCAAGTACAGCCTTAAGAACTCCATGAACAATATGCTAATCCACACATAACACACAAGTATCATAGCTAGTGCAGGGGATTGGGGAAAACAAAAATGAAAGACAGCACTGGGAAAATGGACAGTCATGGATGTTACCAAAACATATGTTAAACAAAACAAGACATGACTGCATTCTACAGTGTTTACCACTGGGGCATTCATGGCAGAAAACATCTTGCAATTCTGCACTAGTATGTTCTTGTGTTAATTAGGGTATCCTGAAGAGAAGGTTTTAATGTTTCCATACCATTAGTATCTCCCCTTCCTTCTCACAGACTCGTAATTGAACAGCACCCACCCTTCTGTTTTCTCTTCAAACACTTGAGAGGAAACTGGCAGAATAAGTTTTGTTTAATTGAAAGATAAAATAAGAAAGCTGTAACTTACCCCCCCTCTGCCTGGCCCAGGGAACTTTAGTGGCTTTCTAGGTGGTTCATCTTTCGAAAGGATCTGATGATTTGAAGATTCCTTGTTGAAACTCAACAACAACAACAACAAAAAGACATTTAAATTCCTCGCCCAGGTTCACCCATAACATCAGTCCAGATTCTAGAAACATTTGAGTATGTACAACTCAACGGATCAAGAATAAATTGCAATTTGATTTCATGTGTTTTAAGGGATGCCATCTTTAGTTATTCAGCATACACTTAATACAATTAAACACTGTAGTGAGGATAAAAAGCACGAATGAACAGAACTCCTGTCCTTCGTCAAGCTATGAACCATCATCCTTACTGCACACTTGCTAGTAGCTCTCATACAGGTTATCTTTAGTGCTTTGTGTTGGGAAGTAAAATTGCAGAATGGAAAAAAAGTTAAGTAACAAGAGACAGAAAATCATATTAAAAATTTTCATTGCCATACTACTGTCTAGGAGGAGAAATTTTATTTCCTCTGTTATTCCTTCTTCTGGCCTCCCACAGGGTTTTGTCTACTAAACTGCAAGATCTTTAGGGCAAGAATAGTCTTCATTTCGTATCTTATACAGCATCAAGTTAATTGTTGCACTGATTTAAATGAAATAAATAAAAAGTAATAGTTTAGACTAGGGTTGTCAAGCGATTAAAAAAATTAATCGCGCTCTTAAAAATAGAATACCATTTATTTAAATATTTTTGGATATTTTCTACATTTTCAAATATATTTATTTAGATTACAAAACAGAATACAAAGTGCACAGTGCTCACTTTAAATTTATTTTTATAACAAATATTTGTACTGTAAAAAAACAAAAGAAATACTATTTTCCAATTCATCTAATACAAGTACGGTAGTGCAATCTTTTTATCATGAAAGTTGAACTTACATATGTAGAATTATGTACAAAGGAATAACTGCATTCAAAAATAAAACAATGTAAAATGGAGCCTACAAGTCCAATCAGTCCTACTTCTTGTTCAGCCAATCACTCAGACAAACAAGTTTGTTTACATTTATGGGAGATAATGCTGTCCACTTCTTAATTACAATGTCACCTGTAAGTGAGAACAGGCATTCACATGTCACTGTTGTAGCCGGCATCGCAAGATATTTACATGCCAGATGCGCTAAAGATTCATATGTCCCTTGATGCTTCACCCACCATTCCAGAGGACATGCATCCATGCTGATGATGGATTCTGCTCAATAACGATCCAAAGCAGCACGGACTGACGCATGTTCATTTTCATCATCTGAGTCAGATGCCACTAGCAGAAGGTTGATTTTCTTTTTTGGTGGTTGGGGTTCTGTAGTTTCCGCTCTTTTAAGACTTCTGAATGCATGCTCCACACCTCATCTCTCTCAGATTTTGGAAGGCATTCAGATTCTTAAATCTTGGGTCGAGTGCTGTAGCTATCTTTAGAAATTTCACATTGGTATCTTCTTTGCATTTTGTCAAATTTGCAGTGAAAGTGTTCTTAAAATGAACAACATGTGCTGGGTCATCATCCAAGATTGCTATAACATGAAATATATGGCAGAATGCAGGTAAAACAGAGCAGGGGACATACAATTCTCCCCCCAAGAAGTTCAGTCACAAATGTAATTAACACATTTTTTTAATGAGCATCATCAGCATGCCCTCTGGAATGATGGCCAAAGCATGAAGAGGCATATGAGTCTTTAGCACATCTAGCACGTAAATACATCGCCAGCTACAACAGTGCCATATGAATGCCTGTTCTCACTTACAGGTGACATTGTAATTAAGAAGTGGGCAGCTTTACATCTCCCGTAAATGTAAACAAACTTGCTTGTCTGAGCGATTGGCTGAACAAGAAGTAGGACTGATTGGACTTGTAGGCTCTAAAGTGTTACATTGTTTTGTTTTTGAGTGCAGTTATGTGATAAAAAAAATCCACATTTGTATGTTGCACTTTCACGATAAAGAGATCGCACTACAGTACTTTGTATGAGGTGAATTGAAAAATACTATTTCTTTTGTTTATCATTTTTACAGTGCAAATATTTGTAACCAAAAATAATATAAAATGAGTACTGTACACTTGGTATTCTGTGTTGTAATTTAAATCGATATATTTGAAAATGTAGAAAAACATTCAAAAATATTTAATAAATTTCAATTGGTATTCTATAGTTTAACAGTGCGATTAATTGCAACAAATTTTTTTAATCACAATTAATTTTTTGAATTAATCGCATGAGTTAACTGTGATTAATCGACAGCCCTAGTTTAGACATTGCAACTAAGTCCCACCTTTGTCTGCCTGTGTCTCAATCACCTCTGTGCCTTCTTTCACATGTGCCACACTGTACAATTGAAGGTCCCTGATATCATCTGCCACACCACTTAAAAAACCAATTCTGCCATGCTGCCTATAGTGACACTTCCTGTTTTGTATGGGTGGGGGGGGGGAGAGGCGCAGGCCAGGAAAGAACTTGGACAAAGGAAACTGATTCAACCCTCTCCCCTGCCCTCCTTCCCTTAAGGCAAATAGAAAAGTGCCTAGCACACAGTAGGTGGTACCATGAACCAATTAATAGCAGCAAACAACATAAAAGACATTTGGGAGGCTGCTTTGGGAGGGATGAAGGGTGCCGTTACCCTGCAGACACAGCTCCCTAAAGGCACTCAGACCTTGTCTACACTGCCACTTACAGCACTGAAACTTTCTTCGCTCAGGGGTATGAAACCTCCCCACCCGAGCGATGCAAGTTTCAGTGCTGTAAAGTGGCAGTGTAGACAGTGCTACAGCGCTGGGAGCTATTTCCCTCACGGAGGTAGTTTTATTACAGCGCTGGGAGAGCTCTCTCCCACTGCTGGAGCCGCGACTACACAGCCACGTTAAAGTGCTGCCACTTTTAACGTCGGCTGTGTAGACATATCCCAGATCAGCCTGACCCGCAGATTTGCGGGGGAGGAAACATGAGCACAGGATCGAAATGCTGCCATGACCTGTGCTTGGAATGAACCCACCATTTAACCTGCAAAGAACTTCCCATATTCTATGCAGTTGTTTCTAATACTGCCAAGACTGTTAAATGTATACTTTATTCACAGCAGCTCTTTTTCAAAACCTTGTGCACCTCCAGTCTCCATAAGGAGAAGACCTGCTCTAGAGAGACACAAGGTGGGTGAGGAAATTTTTTTTTACTGGACCAATTTCTGCTGGTGAGAGAGAGAAGCTTTCGAGCCACACAGAGCTTTTCTTCAGGTCAGGGGAAGGTTCTCCCAGCATCATAGCTAAATGCAAGGTGGAACAGATTGCTTAAGAAGAAGAGCTCTGTGTAGCTGGAAAGCTTGTCTCTCTCACCAACCGAAGTTGGTCCAGTAAAAGATATTACCTCACCCACCTTCTCTCTCTAATATCCTGGGACCACCATGGCTACAACCACACTGCATAGAAGATCTGCATTTATTCCCTTTTCCCTGACAGTGCAAGATTGTTCCCTAGTTGACCATTCACTACTATTTTGTCCACTGAAATTTTAAATGTGTGAAGTGTTGGAGATTCTACTACTTCCCTTGGGAATCTATTCTACCAGATAATAATAAAACTAAGTTTTTTCTGATACTTCTCTTAAACTCCTTTCTTACTTTCATCCCATCCTTCCTACTCACACCACTTTGTACTGCCCTAACTACTGTAATTTCTCTCCTTTCTTGCTATTAACACTTTTCAGATGTTTGCTGTAGATGGTTAGCTTGGCTCTCCATAGTCACGCATAGCCACCTGACAGACTGTATGGTATGCACTGCATGAGAGTTCTGTTAATTTTCCTTTTAAGTCAATCCCTCCAGCTTCCTAATAATTACTGATATTTTTCTCTGAATCCTCCCCATTTTATCAGCATCTTTTTGGTAATGAGGTGCCCAAAACTGATCATGTGGCTCTTTGTTTCATTGCAAACCTGTAGAAATCAATCCTATTTTCAGGAAAGGTCATGCAATAGTCACCTCTCATGGTATAAAGCAAGCAAACAAACAAATGCTCCACTCACAGAAAATGACTGTCTTTTGGTGTGAAGAAAATAGCACTAGCCCGCGGCTCACTAGAAGAGGCATCAGTGCTCTGGTTGGGAATTCGGGGTTGCCTGAGGCGCTCTGTCCTTGCAGCATGGCTGCTAGAGAAGTCCCCAGATTCTACAGCCAGTTTTGAATTCCAACGATCTGTTCTGGTTGATTCCTGTGTCATTCCAGGTTGACCTTCTTTTCGCTCCAGGAACATGCTGACAGGCCTGTCCTTTTGTGCTATGTGGGCTGGGGGGCTCCCTTTCTTTGCAACAGTGAGCCCTTTAATATCCACTGATGAGGTTGGTGTTGCATTCACAGTCTGGAAATTTTCCCCTTTGCTCTGGGGATTTAGGATGAGGAGAGATTGAGGCCTGTTGTCTGTTTTCTTTGGGGGTCTGAGAGACACTCCTTGTGAGGGATCCTTGATTCTGCTGTGCTCAGTCCTTTGCAAGGCCTCTCCCCTCCCTTGTCTCTCGAATTGCTCAAAAACTTTGCGTTGTTTGTCCAGAATTTCCTTCTGCTGGCGGATCTGCTCCATCATCTCCCTCTCATTTTGCTGCTGCAGCTGCTTTTGTCGCTCCTCCTTCTCCACATTCAGCTTCTCAAGTCTCCTGATAACAGAGTCTGAAGAATGTGTATCTGATGCAAGAGCAGGTAGGCTTTCCTCTTGCTTGACAGGAGGGTTTTCTCCTCTCTCTTTGTCCAAGGCTTTGCCCTGGCCCTGCCTGCCTGGCTCCGTATCTTTCTGAACCTCAGGAAACGTACCTGGTTTTTCTTCCTTTTCCATTAGTTTGTTCTTCAAGTTATTCTCCACCAGTGACTGATTTGCTTTCTGGGTGTCCTGTGGTGGAATGTAGAAAGTAGGCAGATTGCTAGAAATGAAGGTCTCTCTTGGATGCATCTTGTAGATAACATTCTGGGTATCACAGACCACCCGCTCCTTAGTAGCAGGACTCTCTGGTAACTCAGAACTTGATGGTGTCCTTTTTCTGTTAGATAAGTTGCTGTTCACATCTGCTGAGAAGAAGGTTGTGTCCTGTAAACCAGACTTAGGACTGTGAGGTAAAGAGTCCTGGGTCTCAGTGGAGACAGACTGCATGTCTTGCTCTTCTAAAACTGGAGAATCAAGTTTATTCTTCTGAGTATCCTCACAGCTTAACACTTCTAAGCTCCCCTGAGAGCTTTCACTCTCTGGGGTTCCCTGTGGAGAATGAAGGACCTCTGACACAAGCTCTGTGGACCACCGACGCTCCTCTGAGGGAGACACCCCTCCAGTGGACCTGACCTTAAGCAATTCCAAGCTAAATATTGCTTGTTCCAATTCACGCATTCTCCGGCTTTCTCTTTTTGCGCGGACCACTTTTTTCTGGTTGAGATCCTCCAGTGATTTGGGCCTCTCTCTCACAACTACTTCCTCTTCAATGTCCATGCCACTTTGGCTGCTGGCTCTCTCGTGTCTTTTGTACAGTAAGTCTCCAGAACTGTCTACTGGATCAGCATGATTCACCCGACTATTCTCTATTACTGATTTATGTTCCTCTACAGCTCTCACCCGCTGTTCAAACGAGCCATCCTCCCACTTAGATGGGTCTGAGCCCCTAATTTTCATAGTATCATCTGCCTCCAGTCCATCCTCTTCTCTGATTGACACTCCATTCTCCAGCTGTCTGTCTTTTAATCTCTGCTCTTTTAAAGCTGTAAATCTGCAAGGATGAGAAAACAGCAGATTTTTAGAGTGTTTCCACTTTCATTGCTTGGATGCATTGTATTGATTCTGAAGAGACGTTTAAGAGAAAGTGCCTGTGTTTGGTTTTAATACCTTAGCTAAACACACATTTAAAAATCATGTGTGAGACTGCACATGGGTATTCTACATAACATGTTCATTCTTTCCCCAGTTGTGAATGACACTGGTGTCTATTAGTGAGAACTGCTGCTTTCCTGACTATGGTCGCTCTAAACTTTATCAGTATTTTGTTTTTGCTTTCTTTTGTAAATTAATATATCCAGGGAAGCACAGTTCAAATGCAGCATCTGGTGTTTTGGTCATGTTCTTTACCAGCTTTCTAGCTGGGCTGATTAAGGTACAATCAGGTACTAGTGACTTGCACAATGTATTTAGAGTCATTATTCTGGCTCTCAGCTCGTTTACAGTACACCAGTGGGTCCCAACCCTTTCAGACAGTTATACCACTTCCACAGAGTAATGCCTCAGCGGTGTGCTTTCAACTGAACGCTCTGCTGATCAGGAGACTGGTGTTTGGAGCAGACTAAGCTCCACTGTGGGTTACAGAGAGAGTGGACAACTGAGTGGGAGGCACGTAGTGGCAGCACAGGGGCCCAAGCATACCAGGGAAGGGGAACATGATGTTCTAGTAACAAAAGCCTGAAAAATGCTAGTATTCATGCCAATTGCTGGGAATCATTGCTCCGAATCACACAGCCTTCCTGCTACCCAGTCATCTTTATTCAACATTTCACTTTTGTGTCCACCGAGGTTGATCACATTACCTATGCCGTGTTACGTATCCTCTGCATGCTGCTTGCAATAGGATGACTTTATTTCTCTTGGCCCTGTAGAGTCTCTTTGCGCAGTATCCTCGCCAGCCTCCCTGTATGCACATGGCTGCGGCATGCCTATGCCTAGAGCATTCCCGCCAATAGTTCTGGATGATGAAGGCTGCAACCCGCATCTGCAGGAATCTTCGCCTCTCCACAAAACCTCGCCAGTGGGCCTGAAGAACGAGTGCTGCATTGCTGAAAAGGAGAGGATCAACTAGGGAGTCTTCAGCTTGCTTTCTACTCTGATAACTGCGCCAGTACCTCTGCAGAAAAACAGATAACATTTCTTGGTGATGTGTTTGGTACCAGACTCATTTAGAGAGCAAGACCCATGAAATAAACCCATTCTCCTAATAAACATGTGCTGGGTATCCAGGCTGCATGGCCTACTCCCAAGGAAGAGTGGGACACCTTGGGGGGTCTGACACACTGACGGAGTTCCTCCAAGGGACAGTTTAAAAGTTGGGGCATAGAACAGATCCTGTGGATCAGTAAAAGAGGGCACAGTAAACTTTGCCAAGGACACCAGGTCAGACCACTATTGGTAGGAAAAGTTTCCTGGAATCTTTAATAGCCACTTGGATAAGCAAACAAGGCCTCAGCGTAAGAGTGCATCTAAGAGTCAGATCCAAAGTAAACCACTTGCTATGCCTAACTTATAATGATGAAGGACTAGACTGATTCTGCCAGGATGTGACTCTGTGTTTCCAGGGAGTTACAGGTAGGTTTTTCAAACCAGATACTTATATCACTAATGTCCTCCCATCCAGTTCTGCAAAACTGTTCCCTTCTTAATATGAAATCAATAGCTGAACAATACAGTACAGAGCTCCCTCTTCCATCTCTGCTCATAAAATATGCTATCCCAATTTCCTTGGAGAAGAAACAAATTAAACAAAAAATGATACCAACAATGATAAACAAACGGATTCATATAACGTAGATTGCAATAGCACCTAGGTAATGGACTCCATTGTGGTAGGCTCTGTACAAAAATATAACAAAGACGGTCTCTGCCCAAAAGAGCTTACAAAATTTAAAACGAAGGTCACCCGGTAGATACGACAAACAAATGAGAGAAGAACAGGCTCAAAGTGAGAGAATCATAATTAAGGCTACGATTTGGTCACGGCAGTCATGGATTCCATGACTTTACTGGACCTCTGTGACTTCTATGGCTTCAGGAGGCGAAGGTGGGACTGTGCACCCCTGCCCTGCAACTGGGGCTGGCTGGAACCAGTACCCTGCAGTCGCAGTCCCAGCCCTGCGGTTTCCATCAGGGGCCGCAGCCGGGGCCGTGCGCCCCAGCCCTGCAGCTTCCACCTGGGGCTGCAGCTGGGAC
>NW_020664418.1:9673390-9722396 GCF_002925995.2 Terrapene triunguis | reverse complement strand
TTATTGCCCATGACCTGTCCGTGACTTTTACTAAAATAACCGTGATAAAATCTTAGCCTTAATTATAATCAGTGTCATAAGCAGTGGTCACAATGCACCAGCTCTCTACCCACCACTCAGTTTTGTAGACATCACAGCATAGATGGATTTTACAAAGAAGTTTAAAGGAGGATAATGTTTCGGCTTTGAGGGTTTTTACAGGGAGCAACTTCCACGCATGTGGGGCAGCATGGGAGAAAGCACGATGGTGCATGCTGGAAAGTTTCACAAATGGGCAATCAAGAGTGGTGTCACTGGTGGAGTCTATGTCCATAGCATGTAAGAGATGATAGATGAGGCAGGGATAGGCCATAAAGGGCCTTAAAAGTGAAGACAAATAGGCTGTACTGGACTAAGGTGGAAAAATTGGAGAGAGTCCAGCGGAGGGCAACAAAAATGATTAGGGGGCTGGAGCACATGACTTACGAGGAGAGGCTGAGGGCACTGGGATTATTTAGTCTGCAGAAGAGAAGAATGAGGGGGGATTTGATAGCTGCTTTCAACTACCTGAAAGGGGGTTCCAAAGAGGATGGATCTAGACTGTTCTCAGTGGTACCAGATGACAGAACAAGGACTAATGGTCTCAAGTTGCAGTGGGGGAGGTTTAGGTTGGCTATTAGGAAAAACTTTTTCACTAGGAGGGTGGTGAAGCACTGGAATGGGTTACCTAGGGAGGTGGCGGAAGCTCCTTCCTTAGAGGTTTTTAAGGTCAGGCTTGACAAAGCCCTGGCTGGGAAGATTTAGTTGGGGATTGGTCCTGCTTTGAGCAGCGGGTTGGACTAGATGACCTCCTGAGGTCCCTTCCAACCCTATGATTCTAAGGTGGAGCCAGAGGAAGCATATAAAGATGGGGTGATGTGGTCAAAGCGAGGAGCCAGGAAGATGATTTTTGCAGCAGTGCTTTAAATGGATTTAAGGATTCCAGTGTCACAAGCTTTCTTTTTCTAATCTGCCTTTCCCTGCCATAGAGGTACATTGTCATTATTCATTATAAGCAGCTCCTCAGCTCAGGAACCTGGTCTTTTGCGTCTGCGAAGTGCCAGGCACACTAATGATGCTATACATAGTAAATAACAACATTATTGTCGCCTACCTGTATGATCACTGCTGCCTGCCTCAAGTTCAAGAAGTGCCTTCTCTCCAGTATAGCACGGAACCAACGCTGCAGCAGAGTAATCCTCCGGAGCACTTCCTGGTGTAGCAAATCCTGCAAAAGCTGGCGCTCCCGCTCCTTCATGAAAACCTAACAGGCAGCACATGAGGAATGAGGACAATGTGTGTCATGCTTCCCCAGCCACAGGAGACACGAGTTAATGCCACAGACATCTGTATCTGGAATGCTCTCAAATAAAGAGTTTAGCATTTGACTTTACTTTGGGATACTTATGAAAGTTTTCTGGACAGTTACCTACAGTATGTGGCTGTGAAATGTTGGATGTGTATCACAGTATATAGCAGCTGATAAGTAAATTCCCTTTCTAGAGTGAGGAGATAACTGTCATAACAGTAAGTCAGAGAGACAAGAAGAAGAGCTCTGTGTAAGCTCAAAAGCTTGTCTCTCTCCCCAGCAGAAGTTGGTCCAATAAAAGATATTACCCCACCCACCTTGTGTCTCTAATATTCTGGGACCCACACGGCCATAACAACACTGTATAGAATAGTAAGTTATGTAACAAAGCGTGGAGTGATTATTGGAGGCTAACTTGTTTTAAATAGCATGATCAGACCATCCTGGCTTCACAGAAAGCAACAATCTCTAGTAGTTTGTGTTGTGTATGACATGATTAAAACCCTTCTCACTTAATCCATTTCCTTTTGGTAAAGTGGGACAACAGTCATGTCAATGCAAACATGTATGAAAACCAAGTTACCACATATAGGCAGACTTTATTTGTCAGTGCAGAGTCTGAGCTGTGGGTAAGTATTTACCATTGTTCTCCCAACTTGATAATTGTCTGGACTGAGCTTTATTTTCCTGAAGAAATCATGGATGTTGTGCTTAGATGGGCTGATTCCTCGTGACAGCAGAACATGGAAATGGTCCACAAAGTCCTGTAAAATTAGAAGCCACCAGAGTTAAATTCTAAGGGCAGTGGTATGTCACTGTTACGTAACTATTTGCTGGCCAAATGAGTTATGTTTTAGTAAATTAGCAGAAATGTAACGGATATTCAAGAACTGCAGAATTCAAGGATTCCTTCATTGTTATAGATTCATAGATTCCGAAGCCAGAAGAAACTATTGTGATCATCTAGTTTGACTTCCTGTATAATACAGGCCATGGAACTTCCCCACAATAATTCCTAGAGCAGATTTTTTAGAAAAACATCCAATCTTGATTTAAAATGGTCAGAGCTGGAGAATCTACCATGACCATGGGTAAATTATAGTTCTGGTGGCTTTCAGGACTGTATGAAAGGCAAATAGGAGATACTGCAGTGTCTGCCTGCAGAGGAACACTCAGAGATTCTGTGAAAATGTGCAGTGAATCCTGAGAAATGATCATTACAGGAGGAATTTACCAGAACCTGCAGAGTATCTCAGAAAACACAGAGCTTCACAACAGCTACCATTTTGATGGTTCAAACATCAGACTTGCTAGAGTCCTTGAAGATAAATACCCCCAAAGTAAAAAGGGGTTCAGGTTTCCTACAAACAGCGTTTGTAACAGACATGACAGTATTCTCAATGCCAAACAATAGCTGCCATCCATTCGTCTTACTACAGGAAACAAACTGGGTGGTAGCCGCTGATGAAAGAACCACACACACAACGAACATTTTTTGATAAAACCATCATGTAAAAAGAAATATTTCCCTTGAATAAGCAAGTCTGTGTGAACCAAGGCAGCCCCCCCCCCCGGTGCTGTGAGGTTTGGGAACTTCTGCATGAAAATTAGGTACACATTTCTGTGCAAACAAATGCATGACTAGCAGTTTTGGTTCAGAACTAGAATAGCTGAGGCTTTGCAAGTTAGAACTTAGGTGCATTGGCAAAGCTGGCCTAGCACATGACCACACTCCATGCCTGGCTCCAGCTAGTGATATTATTCACTCACTTTTATGAACTCTAAATTCACCCACATTTAGAAATAAGGGTGTGTGCAAAAAATGGGCCACCTCAATCTACCAGGATATGATGTTTTAACAGAAATGAATAAAAGGTAAAAGCACTTTGTCTAACCTGGAAGGAATATTTGCAGCTGTACCCAGACTGCCGAATTCGAACTGTCTCCAGCATTCCTGTATATCGCAGCTGCCTAAGCACCAGGCTGTCACTGAACCTCAGAGGGAGCTGAAAGAGGAAAAACGGTCAAACAACGTTACTTCACCCAACTACAAACACTTCATGATACTCACGAGTACCTAGACATGGAAGTTGATTGACGACATGACATGTTTTTGTATGACACACATGTTGCCAATAGTACGATATGGACTCCTAGCAACTGGTCCAAGACCACTAACTTGTTTATTGCTGAACACCCATTGGAAGAAAATGGCTTTCAAGCATTACTGATCTGGCTGGATTTAAAATGGTGATCTAGTGGAGATAGACTCTGTTATCCCACAAGCCAGCCAGCTTCATTCCAGCATTGTTTATAAATTTATAGTCCATGATACCAATTCATCTTCTAAAAAATGTAAAGGAAAAATGTTATGTACAACTAAGTTAATTTGAATAATGAGGTTTATTATGAAAGTATCTTCCTTTTTTCAATTAAAATTTCATATGGATTTTTTTTAATTAAAGCTGGAAGCCTTAGTGGTCATGCATGGCAGACATGAATTCCAGAGCTTGTAAGAACTTCAAAAGAGACAACTCAAATTATTATTTATATGACGACCAGAAGGGTCATTGTGGTTTATCAACTAGGAATAATATTACACACACAAACAATACCACCATACATGTTTAACAATGGTCTCCACACTCAGACTCATCCAGGAGGTCCTTTTTCTTCTTTTCAGCCAAGCATATCAAATTTATACCACAAAGTATTTACAAGTTATTGTGGATTTTACCCAGACACTTAAGAACTAAGGGTGAAACTGCATCCTAATAAAACCACTCATGCTGCAGTCCAGCAGCTGTTCTGTGAGAGCACCTTTCTTATCAAGTTTTGGGATTCCAATGAAACCCCAGTGGGACATTGTGACACATCTGTATATTGGAAGGGGGCAGCGTGTTTGTTGTTTGTGGTATCTGAAGCAGCAATGATTAGCTACGGTGTATCTAAGCACCACAACTGCCAGGGTTCATGTTAATGAACCGTCAAAACAATGAAATCATACACCACAGTATCTGGAAACAACATAGTGAGAGCAAGTCAGAGTTTGACCTTTACCTCCAATTTTATTCTCTTCAGTGAGGGTGGGGTGGGTGGTTAATGTAAATGCTGAGAACAGTGTTTTTGTTACCAAGCATTTGGCAATGATAGATCTTTACCTTTTCAGCATTAGATCGAATGCACTTGACAAAATAAGGCTCTGCTTGACCAAGAGTCTCCATCAACTTGTTGAGGGATGCCTGCACCAGAAAATAAAACTTAAAAGCTGGAAAAGAGCCAGATGTGACATACACTGAAGTTTCAAACATTTCACCCATGAGAGGAAACTCTGAGGAAATTACCAACTTAAGAACTGTTTCTGACAGAGAAGTCAACTAAAACACCAAAGGGAAGTACATTTTGTTCAAGAGTCATTCAATTCAATCCAGCACCAGCTCCATATACATCTCTAGATATGCTAAACATGTTAAACTTGAACATTAATGTCTTTGTATCCAACATGCAGCTATAAAGACACAAATTTTCTTTCTTTTTTTTTTTTTTTTTACATGAATAGTTACCTTCAGGAATAGTAATGGCAGCTCATGTGACCTATACTGTACATACTGCATTTTGAGATAGGATAGTTTCCAGTCCCACCTCATACAATTAGACATCAGGTTTTCAGTACAAAAGGGAAGTGAGCTTTGAATTTCACTTTGCAATTATATATATTTTACTGGGAGGCCCAAGAGAATTATCAGAGGGCCGTGGGGGACAGCATAACCACTGATCTGCTTTGCTCGTTTTCAGAAATCCATTATTTGGAGGACATTACAGTGAAAATGAACACCCCTTTCCTCCAAAATCTCCATAAACATCTGACTCTGCCCCACAGGTTTTTCTTGTACTGGAATCAGAGTAAGTTATCACTGGTGCATGGTCTTAAAATAGAGTTGGCTGCTTTCTTTCAAATAAATTCTCGCAGTTTGTCTGATATCCCTTTATCCAGACTAGCCTCCCATTCTTTCATATAGCTCCATTTATAGTGAATTCCTTAGACTACGAGCATTGACCTTTTCATAGAATGCTCCTGGTCAGAACTGTTTTGAACCTGATAGATTTTCTACCATATTCTTTTCTCAGCTGAGATGCGAAAAGCTGTGGATACTAGGTGGTTAGGATTTCCTGGATTCCCATTTCATCCTGTACTTTCTCTAGACTTTAAAAACATTGTTCTAAATAACTACCCAATGCAAGACCAGTATTAACCCATCATGCAGAGGCTTTCAGATCTACTCTGGGCTTGGGTTGAGTGAGACAGATTCCATCTAGAGATCCCTCTAGATTCATTCTCCTAGAGGCACAGCCTGGTCACACTAATGCTCTGGCAGGCCATTTGGAAGGGTCCCAGACAAACTCCAACTCATTGCTCCCGCCACTCACAGGACCAGCATTTTCTGTGGAAAACGTATGACCTCCTCATGTTGTGTGGAGAAGAGTGACTATTTGCATGGAAATTCCATGTTGACAGATTGAAGTTGGCTCTGCTTTTATGTTGCAATTTGTAACAAATCTGGAGCACTAACTGTGCTGAAATTATCTCTTATTTTTGCATTATTTGAACGATTTACTTAATATATGTACAATATATAACTGGATTATTATTTATATACAAGAGTGTCTCTTAATAAAATATCATTCCTAATCCCTCCTCTAAACTCACTACACTTCCTAACAGCTGTCTGTAATGAAGTGTTAATCCCCCCACTCTCCAAAAAAGTTTACATGAAGCTAAGGACAGGCACACAATCATTTTGCTTTTTGTTGAATTCCATTTTCATATCCTTCATCTGCACATTGGCTATTCAGATTGCAAGCTCACTGAAACTGTGGCCTTGTCCTCACATGTATATGCAAAGTGCCTAGCACACTATTGGCATGATCTAAGTAATGATACATCCCAACATCAGTTAATTATGGGGATGATTTGATTCTAATAATACAGATGCTCTAAAAGATATTCTGTTGTGTATTTATTGTCTGTATTATATGCATAATATATATTGAAAGGGCCACTAGGCATCATAACATTTCCCCCCCCACCCCAGATAGAGAAGGACCCAACCCATTCAGTTATTTCAAAGACTAAAGGTATGTCTACACAGCAACTAGACAACCAGGGGCTAAGGAGCTGTTTCACTGCTATGTAGGCTTCTAGACTTGGGCTGGAGCCCAAGCTGTAGGACCCTGTGAAGTGGAAAGGTCCCAGAGCACGGGCCTGAGTCAGCTGACATGGGTCTGCCGCTGGTTTTTCTTTGATATGTAGACATACCCTTAGATTTCCCCACAATTTCTAAAATGCATTTACAGTCCATCTTTGGAGCTATATGCAGCTCTACATGATTACGTGCTTGTAAAGTAACTCTTAAAAACAAACAAAAAGCTTGTTTTTCTCAGAATGAGCACAATATACTGGCTGCCTCCCTCTTCCCCTCTGGTTCTCACCCTGAAAAAATGCTGGGTATTACAACTCTAATTTCATTTAACTTTCACAAGACAGAAGTATTTGTTCAAGAAAATAGCCTGATGCAAGCCTGTGAAAAAACTTTTTATCAAGAACACTGCAATAAACCCAAGAGGGCATGGGCTTGGGTCACACAGAGGAAACACAAATGTTTACTGTGTCACATTTTGGGTGACAGATTCTGCTTTGTATCTGCTACCCAAACAGCCAGCTTTACAGCTGCTCTATCACTCATGGATTTCACAAATACCTAAAACTGATTGGAATCCCTTAGGCTATATGCCTCCGAAAGTCAAGGATAGAGTAGCACAGATGCATCCAATCAGAGGCAGGAGGAAAAAACTAAAAGGAAGAATGCTATTGCACTGCACTGAAATGGTTTTGAGTCACAGCTGTCATTATCACAGCCTACTGTAAGAGCAGCAACTTCTTTGAACAGAAAACAAAGTGGGGCAGAAGAGTAAACAATAAAAAATCAAAAGAAAATGATGCTATGCTCCTTCTTTCCTCCATTCTATTTACAGAGGATTTCATGCTACAATGACAATGGGCCTGTCATTTCTATCACAGTATAAATGTGGAATGATTTAGTCTCTCAAGGGAATATTAAATTCCAAACTGGATCAGTGAGATTAAATATGCAGTGCGTTTTTGTTTACTTAGAACTAACAATTACAAGATACTCAAGTGATTACGATGTTAACTTTTCCAGCAGAATACACATGGAAACAGAATATGGAGTTTATTTAACTTGCTGTCATTGGAGCATTTTAAGGATTCCTGGTAACCATGTATGTGACTGCAGTTAGAAAATGACTGCTCTATCATTGCAAAAAATTGGCTGATGCATTGTTTGGGAATGACAGCACGAATGGGGAGAACACTGCTGTGGTAGAACCACTTGGACCAACTTACGTCGCTTTTTATTATTGGTTAATGGTGTTTTACTGGTAAATACTTAAAATCTACTTCTTGCACAAAAGAACACTCCAGGGAGCGAAGCTGTGAGCATGCAAGCCAGCTGAGACTTCCCTTTTTGTAGCATTCCCTCTTTCTCTGGAATGGGAGTGACAAGGGCATTTGTTGCATTCATATTTTGTATAACATGTTTCCAGAAATTAACTAATTCCCAGAGAAACATTTTTGAAATGATCAGGATAACTAGAAAATGCTTTCTATAAACTAGACCACATGCCTGATTTTAAATGAAATGTGCTCTCTAATACTACCACACACTTGTGCATGCGTCTCAAGACTTGACAGTTGCAGTTTCCAAGACTGTATCCACAGTGACAAGGCTGGAGAAGTTTTTTAGCTTCAGTTACCCAAAATGGCAGGTTAACTGGTGCAGAATAGTGACAGCACAAAAAATGCTGGCCTCAACCCCATCTCAAAATTCACATGCATTTCTGGAGCTAAAGCAGCAGTGTTTTCCCTTCTGGGCTCTTCCAAGGAATTACATTCTAACTGGCACTAACACAAACTGAACTTGAGATACACATTATGCAAATATTTACACTTTTAAATACCACCATTTTTAGAATTCTTCTATTGATGGATTCCCCAGAGAAACCCCATAAAGGGGCCTGTTTTCAGAATTAGGTGCTAAGCAATAAGACAGGTATAAAAACCTGTGCCCCATTTGTGCATGTGTAATTACCACTGTATTCTCCTGTTGCATTCTGGGGGTTTGAAGTTCCTCTCCCCAAAACTGTCATGTTGCATTTGAAAATAGAATCAGGGACATCATTTGCCTTTTTTTCAATACAAAATGAAATTGGCATGGTGATAGGGCCAGAGATGGAACTAGGCCGCGTATGTGTATGTGTGTAAGAAAAATTAGGGAACTGGGAAAGGCAAGGACAGAGCCCTCAAAAATCACGTTAGAGATGGAAAAATCCAGGGACTAGTCCATCCCACGGTCAACATAAGATTGCTCCCTACAATACTTTTCAGATTGTTTTGTCGACTCTAGTTTATAATCCCTGAGCAATAGGGTTTCCACCACTTCCCTTGGAAGATTACGCTAGTCTAAAACCCCAGCGTCTGCAAGTTTTTCCTGATAGGCTGCCTCAATCTTACATTTCTTATTTTCATCCCACTGCTTTTTATTATACTCACCCTAAGTAATCCCTCTCTCTCTCTCAGTATTTACATCCTTTAAGTATCAGTAGACTGTTATGCCCCTAAACATCATTGCTTAGCCAAGCTACACATACTTAGCTGTTTTTGTGTTCTGAATAGCGTAAAAGAGGAGAGTTCTGTGCTTGTGAGAACCATCCTTTGCACCTTGAGGACCCATGCAGGTGTTTGTTTTGAGTGCACCCACGACCAACTCTTTTTTCTCTTGCGCTTCTTCACATTTGGAGTAAACACTGTAAATTACCTGGAATTGTGCACTGATGCTGGGTGGTTTCTTCTTCTTATGGAGGTGGAGAAGAGACTTTGTAATGCGATCGTGCAGTGTCAGGTTAGTTAGGTGCTTGAGAGATTTCACCTCCAACAAGTGCTGCCAAAAAACCCAAAACAAACCAAGAGAGTTTTTATACAAAAAGATCTTTGACTACCTATGGCCTGATTTCTCCCACTGTATCCCCACTCCCGCTATTCCATAGGGCTCCCCTTAGGGTACCGACCCTATGCAATGCCTCCTGCAAATATCAAGGGAACAATTCACAACTGGGAATTTTTACGGTAGCCACTAGGCTGGTCACTGTACAGACTATATATAAAGTCCCTGCTCCAAAGAGCTTACAGTTGAAACATGCACATAACATGGCAGGTTTGTGTAGACCACAAGGAAAGGGTTGTGGGAGGGGGCTGATGAGTGACAGTCATAGGAGCATGTTGCTTTGTAGATTTGCTCCTGTATGTGCATAATTTTCAGGACTCTTTGATGCTCCAAGTTAGCAAAAGCTTAGAAGAGTCTATTTAGGTTTAATGCATGCTTTGTGTTCATATATGGTATGATGCTGGCAGACCAGGTGCCATCTCATGCGAAGGACCCCATGTCTCAACTGAACACTGAGAACTACAGAGCTGGAATCAGTCTGATCAACTGTGTTAGTATTATTAAAATAGGTATTAGGATTCTCAGAAAGTGTTTAGACCTTATTGAATGCTTGTGAGTTGCTGCATGCATTAATCTGACTTAAAACATCTGTATCCCATATTGTAAGGCTATACATAAGCATTTGTATTGTAAGCCTCTGTGACTATGTAAATCACCAGACAGTAGAGAGACATTAACTAGTGTGAAGTGCTAGTCTCCAACAGAAGTTGTTACGTCTGACCAACAAGAAAGGCCCATCGTCACCAGATGGACTATGGTGGAACATTAAAGAGGACAAAAGCTTTTGGTACTCTGCTCTCCCTTCCCGCCCCATGAAGATGAGTCATGCAAATGGATTCCTCCATCAGCTGAGTTCGCAGACCACGGCACATGAGAGAAGGGACTAAAACCCCCTAACAAGGAGGAACTGGACCTCTATGCTGTTTGGACTTTGGGGGGCAAGGTTTTCTAGGCATAAGCAACAGAACCCCTGTTAGCCCTAAAGGACATATAAAGCTTATTATAGCTTATTATAGAATATTCTATTACCTTTTGAAACTTAAGATTGCGACTCATTTGTGTGTAGGTTTACCTGCTTTAACTGTGAAAATAACTCATTTCATTTTTTAATAAATCTGTATATAATTTGTTATAGGATTGGCTTCAAGCGTTGTCTTTGTGAGATGTAAGATGCAATTGACCTGGGGTAAGTGACTGGTCTTTTGGAACTGGGAGTAACCTGAATATTGCTGTGATTCTTGGTGTAAGGGTCCATCTATCACAAAGGTACGCTCACCTGAGTGGAGAGACAGATCAGGATACCCAAGGGGCCTGTTTTACTCCATGTTAAGGCTGTTACAGTGCCTGAGGAGTTTACACTTAATAATTGGTTGGTGAAATCTAAGTATAAAGCTCAAAACCAATTTGGCATTTGTGCCCTGACTCATAACAGTCTGCCTTGCGGTTGGTACTCATGCTCCTGAGCTGCTGCAGGACAGTATGGCATATAGCGAGAGTAAAGCATTATTAAAAATTAAGAATTATAATCAGTATAATTTAGTAGCTAATTCAAGGCGTAAAATTCCAACAATTGTGTTGTAGTTAAAGCACCTTTCTAGCCTTTTTGGGCTATGTGCTCCAACTTGCTTTGCTCCAGCTTGATAAATGAAATCCTCCATTGGCATGTACACTGTACTGCACAATCTGATGGTCTGCTGAGATTACATATTATATTTCCAACAGGCAACGGGGACAGGCTACTAAACCTACAATGCTCAGCTTACTCAACTCAGACAGCACAGCTCTGCCTTCTGCAGTAGCCAGACTCTCTTACTAGAATAGAGATGCAGCCCCATGTGCCTGGGAAGTTGCTAATGGGTTCTGTAACTAGGTAAAGTTTGGGTGCTTGGTCTACCCCTCAATACACAGCTATCTCTTGCATCTGCAGATAAACTGAAACATGCACACCGCAAGGACTTGTAACTTTCACCAATTATCTTAAGGAGGTATTAATCGCAAAGTATAATTATGACCATTGCAAAATGTATTACATGCATACAGCAAATGAGCTTGTGTTGTGCACTTGGACATAACTAGCAAGCCTTGGTTTCATTCATTTGAATAGGAAATTGTTGATGGAAGACATGAGTTTTCCCCTGGTTTTGGTCAGAGCTTTGACGGATTGAGAGAGAAAGAAAGAAACCCTCAAATGACTTTTTTCTTTGCTTGAAATACACAAGTAAAAAAAAATTAGTGGATTTTAGTTGGAGTGAGTTAATTTAGTTAGAGATGAAAAAAAGTAGTTCAAGTCCATCCCCTTGAAGTATACTGTCCCCAAACCAAAAATTTAATGGATACTTCAATTAACTCAATTTGCTAACCACCTATGCTTATTTAGTTATAATATGTGATGCAAAAGAGCAGCATCAGTACAAATTTTTCCTTTTGTTCCTCTAGGAGAACCAGCACTTGATTATTTGTTCTCTGCCTTTTAATGCACAAATATGGATTGCCCTCCTCAAGTTACAGCACTCACACTGCTGCTTCTGATAAGATCTCTGCATCAGAATACTGCCCTACCACATTCTAACTCAGCCCTTGCCATCAGAAAAAGTCTGCTCTCTCTCCATATTATTATTGAGTACCATGCATTTTATGAATGGAGACTGCTCACTATACAGAATGATACTTGCTGGGTTTGTGATTTGGTCTACTAGCCACTTGAGATGAAGTAAAACCATTTAATTCCACAATCTGTCTAGAACAGAAGTCAACAAAATGAAAGGAGAAGTCTTTTTTCTATTTAAAAATCATGCACTCTCAAAAGTATTCCATGCTTACATTTTGTTGTTCATTTTTAATTAAATGTAATTCTTATTGGAAGGCACACAGCACAAACTAGACATTCTTTAATCAAAGCAGTGTCAATAATGACCACAAAATGCTATAATTATGCCAATGATAGACAGTGGATCTCTTCTCATCTTATACCATCAGGCACAGTAAGTACTGCCAGAAAATAAAGGAAACAGCAGGAATGTTTAAAATGCACTTTAAATAGAATGGATGTTACCAATATAATACAGCACTCTAATATTGTAATTAACGAATTGTAAACATTTTCCTAGGAAAGGAAATCTCCACCATGAAGGTAGATGGCCTGAAAAGTGCTCTGTATATATCAAGTACGAAAATTTTTGAGTGATCCCTGGACATTTCTTTCAGTTTAGAGACGTAAATTGAAGTGGGCCCAGCAAACGAACATGCAGACCTCCCTCAACCCTTGTGACGATATTTTCTCTGTTGGCTTTCTTTTAACTTCACAAAATGAAGGTTAAAAAAAATAGCTAGCAGCATCTGAGCAGGAAGGAATCCAGTGTCTGCACAGCTCTCTTCCAGGACAAATGAACAGCACTGTCTGTGAGAACTCTGCTAACTTTCATTGCGATACAATAAAGAATAACCTCAAACAGATCAGGCTGGAGTTGATTTGCACAGCTTTCATATTACAACAGTAACTTGGTAAACCACACTTTAGAGATGAACAATTCACTTTGAATCGGCCCCCCCTCAAATTGACAAAGTATACATTAAACACAAGTTAACATTTAATGGCAGTGCATACAGTGTATGTGCTGCCTTATATACTCCAGGAACAAGAGAGGTAAACATGTTTGTTCACTCACCTTTGGGAGATTGGGTTTGGCTTTGAAGTTCTTGTTTCTCCTGAGGAAACAATAAAAGGGCCATATTAAGACAGGCATAAGGTTACAGAATGGGATGTATTTACTGCTGAGTTGCCATTTTAACCCTCTCATGGCAGAAGCTGAGATTTCCCATTAGGAAGCCCCAATATCTTTGGCATCAGTGCCAACAGCCAAAATACCCACGTCAGAAAGAATGGACACTATTTGAGATTGTACAAATTGAGTAGAAAAACCATATTTAGTAGAATGGATACACACGAGTAAACGAAAAAGACGCTTCAAACCACCTATAGCAATGTTTTCCTGTAAGCTGCATAATAGCCAATGTGTGTCTGAGAGAGAGGATGGGATAAAAGGGAAGGTGAATCCATTCAAAAATTTGGATTGTTACAGATCATGAGTAATGGGGTAGTTGGTTGTGAAGAACAGCAAGAGGGGATCTGTAGGGAACAGATTCACCCATCTGCTTTAACACACCACAGGTAGTATCATAGAATCATAGAATATTAGGGTTGGAAGGGAACTCAGGAAGTCATCTAGTCCAACCCCCTGCTCAAAGCAGGATGAATTCCCAACTAAATCATCCCAGCCAGGGCTTTGTCAAGCCTGACCTTAAAAACCTCTAAGGAAGGAGATTCCACCACCTCCCTAGGTAACCCATTCCAGTGCTTCACCACCCTCCTAGTGAAATAGTGTTTCCTAATATCTAACCTAAACCTCCCTCACTGCAACTTGAGACCATTAGTCCTTGTTCTGTCATCAGGTATCACTGAGAACAGTCTAGATCCATCCTCTTTGGAACCCCCTTTCAGGTAGTTGAAAGCAGCTATCAAATCCCCCCTCATTCTTCTCTTCTGCAGACTAAACAATCCCAGTTCCCTCAGCCTCTCCTCATAAGTCATGTGTTCCAGCCCCCTAATCATTTTTGTTGCCCTCCGCTGGACTCTTTCCAATTTTTCCACATCCTTCTTGTAGTGTGGGGCCCAAAATTGTGGGTACCTTACCTCTGGCTAGTCTGGCAGCCTCTTCTGAAACCTATGATGAAGTTGTACTATAAATCAACAACATGGGTTAAGAAAGGGCCACCCCAGCCTCTCAAATTGAAGTAGATCATCTCCACGTCTTGTTTCAGTGATCCAGTTAGTGGAAGCCTCTTCCCTCTAGTGTCACTATATAGCACCACTGTCATATCACTTGACCTCAGCACTTCTTACCCCTTCCCTATTCTTGTCACTACAAATGTAGGCCTGCTCTTCCAATGGGAAGAGACCACAGTGGAGAGAAGAGGTGCTATCAACCCGGAATACTAAGAGATTGAACTAATCATGTTTACAGTATATTTATACAATATATCCAAGCCTTGGAACATCCAAGTGCACTTGGAACTCAGACTTTTTGGACTAGCATTGTTATTACCCACGCAGCTCAGCACAGTCTAGGAATGAGGCCAAAATCCATGCCTTTTGTACTAACATGAGAATGCCATGGGCCCTCTCCAGCAGCTTGCTGTTGGTCGAATTAACAAATATCCCATCTTTGTCTAGGAAGGAGCTAGGACTAGAGAGTCGGCCTTGTCGGATTCCCATCCTGCCAGTCCAGCCAACTCCACAGGTATCGCTGTAATGAGAGACAGGTCAGTCACAATGTGCATTTTAAAAACACATCTAATACTTGGTTCTTGAACAAAAGAAGACTTCGAAAATAGTTATTACAATTGCTGAAAGATTCTAAATTAACAGACTATAAAATCGTGTGATTAGAAAACACCAATCGCCAATTTTCCCCTTCACCAATCATTCACCACACAAGTTCACAGTACCATACACAAAACCTAGACATCATCTAGTCACCTACATGTATTTTAAAGTATTTTTAGAATAAAATATTTACTTGGGTGAGCAGGAGCACAATAGCCTATAGTTCTTTCATTCACAAAGTGATACTTCTGATCAGTAGATAATTATATATCCCTAGAAGCACTTTGGTTAAGAGCTTAGAACTCAGCTCAGTTCTCTGCCACTGAGAATGATATAGTTTAAGACTTTTGGTGATGCCACAAAATCAGAGTTTAGTGTGGTGTCCCATGTTTCACAGTCATTTCAGTCATGGAAGATGAAGGAGAAGAAAGCAAAATGCCTAAGAACATCTTGGGGAAAGGAGGTGCTATGAACTCAAGACCTTAACCCCAACATGATCAGTCTGTCACAAAGAGAATCACCAAACTGCACCTGGTCTAACCTGGCAAACAAAGGATTGCCTATCCAATTTTTCCTGCTCTGTTACAGAGCAGAAAATGTTCCAGAAAAATGTTCTACTGCCAGCCATATGTGCCCTTAAGGTTCTGGAGAACAGGACCTAAAATCTCTCCCCTTTAAATAAGTGGCAATCAGGTATTGTTATGTTTGGATGTTGACTGCCAGAGCCTTCTTGCTAAGGAGGAACGAAAACCAATGAAGTGCCACATCAAAAGGGTAATTAGAGAAGAAAGTAGAGTGGTGTCAGTTGCCTCATCCCCCAAGTCCTGAAGGCCCACAGCTTGGGCCATGGAGCAGTATGCCACCAAACTACTGAATACAATTGCCTTGTCATCAAATCATGGCTCCTTTAAAGCCAGCCACTAGTTTCCGTCACAGAGATTTTTGAGGTATATACTTTCTAAAGAAAGAACAACTTCTCAAAAGACTGAATCACAGCAGAATCAATTCTGGCCTGGGAGCCATGACTCATTCTTTGAGCAGTGTGTATAATTTACGAACAGCCTAAGACAGAGAGGGTTTAACCTTCAGTTGCTCCCAGAATTCCATCTTCTGTGCCTTCATAGATGGGCTCTCAGCCTTAACAAGTCTCCCAATTGCTGGACAGTGTCCTGGGAGAGATCCAAAGTGCAGGATCTTGAGCTGAGTGATGCCTCCACTCAGAGGCAAGTTACTTGGACTGATCTGGGCAAGAAAGGAGCTGGCATATCCAGCTCTAATGAGTAATCCCTACTCCCTTTCCCATCAAAATTGCTTGAAAGAGCCCATGTTCTGCTCTTGACCACTTTGTGATAGGAGAGGTTAGTGGGGCTTCTTTTGGGCATGCAGTGAGAGCACCTCACAGCAAGTGCCAGAAGAGGTTGGTGGGGAGTGGAAATGTTGAATGGATACTAGTGGGAGGGGTAGATAGATGAATGCATCTGGCAGCAGCAATTGGACCTGTATGCAAAGAGATCACCTCTCAGTGCTGCTGTCTAGTTCCTACAGGTTTTGTTCAGAAGCTTGCCAGAATGGGATTTACCTAAGGAAGAGTGCATGGTTCCTAGCTGTCGGGGGAGGAGTGGTCTACCTGAGAGGAACTCCTGGATTCACTGGCTGCAATGCATCCTTTCCAGGCCCTGGCAGGAGAAGGTGAGCCTGGCAAATCCTTATGCTACTACAAAAACATGGATCCAGGCAGGAGGATGACCTAGGTGGGTGAGGAAATCAGACCAGAATTGAGAATGGGCACCCTCCTCACCTTGAAAGGAGACCCACTATACTGAAGCTGATAATCACAGAATATCAGGGTTGGAAGAGACCTCAGCAGGTCATCTAGTCCAACCCCCTGCTCAAAAACAGATTTTTACCCCTGTTCCCTAAATGGCCCCCTCAAGGATTGAACTCACAACCCTGAGTTTGGCAGGCCAATGCTCAAACCACTGAGCTATCCCTTCCCCCCAGACATGGGGAATTTGAGGTGGAAAACAGAACGGGGGTGATTGGAAGGGCCACTGGAGCAGGGAAGCCAAAACCATCTTAGGGCTTGTCTAGATGAACGGTTCGTGCTTGGCAAGCTGAGATGCAAATAAACAGTGCGCTAGCCTGCTGCCACTAACTGTTCATGTGGACCCAGCTACCGCACACTAAAAGTGTGCACAGAGCTGTCCACCACTGTATGGAGTCCAGGTTCAACAGAGGGAGGAGACCAACCTATCAAGGGGGTGAAGAGTTCGACTGTAAACTTTCCTGAGCCACACTTTAAGAGGGCAAAGGTGCAGCCTGGCAAATCGAACCAAACTGCATGCATATGACATGCATCCCAAAAGCCTCAGGCACATGCGAACTGTCATGGAAGGTTGAGACTGCAGACTGAGACGAAAACGACAAATTGTCTGAAAACGGTCAGTTGGCAAAAAACACTCAAACTTGTAGAGACTATTAGGGCCCCATGAACTCAATTTTTTCTAAGTGGGAACCAATGTTGACTTCCCAGTGTTTAGGATGAGACCCAGACAGTTGAACAAGCACAGCATAAAGCATACATGAGAAAGAACCTCTTCTTTGGACCTGCTCCTTAGTAACCAGTGGTCCAGATATAGGAAGACATGGATTCCCTTCTTCTTGAGGTATGCTGTCATTTTGTAAAAACCCACGGGACAGAAGACACACTGAAAGTAAGGATGTGTACTGAAAATGGTGGTTCACCATGATGAAGCAGAGGACTCTTCTGTGGCTTGGGAGAATCGCCACATGAAAATAAGCATCCTAAAATTCTAGACCAGCAAACCAGTCATTCTGAGTCTACAAGGGGAGGACAGCCGATAGGGTGACCATTTGGAACCTCATATATCTGATATATTTGTTGAGCCTGTGCGCTAAAATCCTTGAAGGAGTGCAAATTTTCATCAGGTTTGTCCAAAAAAGCACCCAACCATTGAAGAGCAAGTCCTCTATAGCCTGCTGCATGTTGGAAGCAATGCCCATATTTTGTAGCTAGGATGCCCTCTTCATTGGCACCACTGAGGCCTTCACTCTGCCTGAAGTATATGCCACAACAAGCAGAGACTGCAGCGACGTCTTGGTAGCCAAGCAATGTTCGGTAATAAACCTCTGAAATTCCACCTTGGAGGCTTCGGGCAGCTGTTCCATAAATTTAGACATAGCCATCCAATTTGCAAAGTTGTATCTGGACAACAGTGCTGGCTTGTTTGCCATTCACATTTGCAGGGAAGAGGTGGTGTAGATCTTTCTATCCATTAAGTCAATCCATTTAGAGTCTTTGTCCTTAATAGCAGACTTAAATCTGAAGTTGCAACCAGGGAACTGGGGGTCGGGTGGGAGTAAAACACCTCAAATCCCTGCATTTGGACAAAGTAGCATTTTTCCAAATGCTCTGCCATAGGTGGCACCAAAGCTGGTGTTCTCCAAAGAACATTTGCATGCTCCAGTAGCGCATCATTAATGGAGAGAGCCACTTTCTCTGGGGCAAAAGGCTGCAGGATGTTTATGGGTGTTCTCCTGCAGGAGCTCTGCCTGGATGCCCAGGGTAATAGCCACACATCACAAAAGGTCCTGGTAGGCCTTGAAATCCTCAGACACTGAAGGAGGAACCAGGCACTGATGAAGTGTCCAGGGACAATGAAGAGGCCATTAGCTGCACCAATAACAGGTCCCAGTCCAGAACAGTTGGACCTGGATGGGACAGCTCCAGAAGCTCCGCAAGGGGAAGAACAACCGATGTCTGAGCTTGGGGCGGGTCAACAGCCCCAGTCACCGATATGCCCAGTGATCTCATCTTAGAGCTGGATGAGGACAGCAACATCCGTGATCAAGGACTGTGCCAAGGGGGTCACTGGGCATAAGGGTAAGGCACTGGTGGCCAGGGGCCCCTGTTCCTACTGAGGGAAGAGGGCCAATCTCAGTACTGATACTACTCCATGAACAGTCCTGGATACAGGTCAGGTGATGGAGAGCGGGAGGAGGAATCCGACCTGGATGTCGAGGAATCTTGGGTTTCAGGGGATAAAGGTGGAGCTAGCCCTGAAGGTGTGAACAACTGGTTTGACTCATCTGTTTCCCACAGCAAGGAAGGGACCAGTGTTAAAATGGCACAGCCAGCACTGAATATGCCTAAGTCATCTCCGGTGCTGGGAGCAGTGTCAGTACTGAAGTCAGAAGTGTTACAGATGCTGCCAATGGTGCTGAGATGGAGGGCAGGGAAAGCTGCCACAGTCAGTGCTGCAAAGTGCAGCAGTGCAGAGGAGTCTCCCACTGCTGAGGAGGTCCTTTGTGCCGAGCCTGGCAATGGCCTCACTTCCACAGTCTGCAGCAAGGGATTATCAGGATGCGGTGCCAACAGACCAGATGGTTCAGAAGCCCATCCAAGCAGCAAGACTGAGGATGCTATAGTCCTTGTGAAGTCCTGGACCAAGGGAGAGCTAGGTATGGAAAGGCAGAGGAGGTCCACTGCCACCTGATATGTTACTGGTGCAGAAAAATAGCCGGTGCTGGCATTACCCTCACTGGTACTGGACTCAGTGGACGCCCCAGGGCTGGAACCAGAGTCAACAATACTGGGTCTCCCACACCTCTACACGGTGTGGGGGAGTGGTTGGAAGGACCTGCTCCATCCCGGATGCCGACAATAGCTGTACTCTTAATGGAGGAGAAAGAAGAGTCTCCACGAGGACAGGAGTGGCCTCGACTAGTCTTATGAGAACTTTTCCTCAGTGTACTCAATGAGGAGTGGGTTCTTCACCTCTTCAGAGAAGCGCCAGTTCCAGAGCACAAGCCAGTACCACTCACTGAGGTCAATGGCAGCCTCCAATCTGACGGAGGCGTCAGTGCCAAAACAGGCCTGGTGGCAGGAAGAAGGAACTGAGGGGAGGTGGAGGTGGTGCTACCTCAAATAGCCAGGGAGGGGCTATGGTCATGATGTGGAAGCGCCACCTCCTATGGGTACTGTTAGGCAAAATTCTCCAGCTCTGTTGTGCTGGGTGTGCACACACCTATGTGGAATACATGGCTGAATCTACTCAAAGAAGAAACTAAAATTTCCAGGAAGTTTTTAAAAAGATTTGATGGGAATTTTAATATTCTGTGATTATATTTTCTAGGGTGAAAACATGTTAACAATAGCATTAACACCAGCAACCTCTGTCAATGATTTCACAAAGCAAAACAGACTGTTTTAAGAGAGTGATCTACAGCTGTTCTTTTCACATTTCTTAAACCATTAATGAACATAAAATAGTTTCTGTTGAACTGAAAATAAAGCCACCCTGACAGACTTTGGTTAGTGATATCATGTTTTTAATTATTTAGTGGCTGCTTCAGGCTGTTTTTGGACATGCTGCCTTGCTTCTGCTTTAGTGAAGCCTTTTTTCCTCTAGCTGCCATAGTACTCGAGTGGAAACCACAAAACCACTTCTTTGGAGGAGAGTTGAAGGATGTGGATTCATCAGAAAGCTCCTCTGCAGCTACTTCTTGCATGATGTCATTGCTTAGATTTGCATTCAAAGTAATGTCTCAGGCTACGTTGCAGGGCTCAATCCATATGGTAATACACTGTATTTAAGAGGAAACTCCTGGTTTTAATTTAACCCCAGAAAAATGTTTAATGGCTCACACATTAAGTATCAGAAAGCACTGACATGAGAATCTGAATGATTGTTTTAAGTTTGTACATCTTAGTTAAAAATAGATTTCTAATTAATCATGTTACACTTTTCCCACCCGAGTACAGTGTTTGATTTATTATAGTGTTTGGTAGATCATTATCTTTACTTTTGTAGACAGTTTTGTATGTGGTAATTGTTAAGATTATATTAAAAACCTGTACAACTTAATTAAAATGTATAAAATTAATGAAATAATAGACATTTGTCTTCAACATAAAATCAAATGCATATTTAGGTTTGGAAGAATTCTATTTTTATTTCCATTCATAAGTGCGACAGATAATAACGATATTTATTTTTAAGCAGTTTTTTTATTTTAATCTATTTAAATTTTTACAGTTGGGGAAATTATAGATAGGGTTAAACATTTATTTAATGAGAGTAGATGCTGAGATTCAGAAAGATAAAGCTTTATAAACTGTTAAAACAATTTGTCAGCAACACATGAAAATATACAAAGTAAATATCCTTACACCCAGTTTTTAATATGCATTCACTAGTACATTTGTAATGAGACTAATTCAAAAATCTAAATCGCAAGATTTTGACTAATAAAAGTGGCTTTTTTCCTACTTTGCCTATCTGAAAATTTTGATCATTATACATGGACATATTTTTGTCAGTCTGTGTGTGTATGGTGAAACTGACATTTACAGATAATTACCAGTAAAAATCTAATCCTTACAAGCCTATGCATATTCAGTCATTGCAGTTTGGATTTAAACACCTTATGAGATGTTGAATGGGTGTTTTGTATTGTTTTTTTACTTTTGGGGTTATTGGGGACAGAAAATATTTAATGGCTCAGTAGTTTACTATGTATTGTGGAACCACAGATTGTGACTACTTAAGACACAGTACTGGGATAGAGAGGCATGAACTAATTATGATACCTTGAATAAATGCATTCTTGGATAGTCACTGAACAAATTCCAGCACTGTTAATAAAGCAATATTAGGACTCTTACAGGCAGCTTTGTTACTCATGGATGAAAAAGTTATTGGGACACAGGGCTTGCCTTCACTACGGGGGTAAGCCGACCTAAGTTACGCTACTCCAGCTACTGGTCAACGTAGTTTAGGTCAACTTACCCCGGTGTCTTCACGGTGCTGAGTCGACGGAAGACGCTCTCTGGTCGACTTCCCTTACTCTTCTTGGAGAGCTGGAGTACCGGGGTCAACCAGAGAGCACTCTGCCATCGATTTAGCGGGTCTTCACTAGACCCACTAAATTTATCCCTGCTGAATCGATTGCAGCAATGTCAATCTCCCTGTAGTGGAGACCAGCCCACAACCTTTGTGGATGAAGGAAAGAAGAAAAGTGGGAGTGGATGACAATATGATAGTCACTACCCCTTTTATCTTGAAGTCTTGGGTTGAAATGTCTTTTAGGGCAAATGGGAAAGGTTCAATGGTCTCACAGTAGGGCTCTTTTCAAACTTTCACACATTCTGGTATGGTTGACAGTCTTTGGTCATGACTGGAGTAACTGATGGTGGTGCAGGTCAGACTTCAGATGTATGGGTAAAACTAAGTGCAGAGCCAAATTCACCATATACACTATTTATAGCCAATGACACCAGTCCCTACGTTAACGGCCAGATTCTGGCACCCTTGTTTACACTGAGTAGTACGTTACTCCTCTTAAAATGTCACTGACTTCAAAAGACAAGGGGGAGAAACTTTTAAGTAGCCTTGCATTCGGAAGGATCCAGACCCCTGGGTAAATTATATATAAGGATCACTCAGCCATCAATGAAATGTCATCACCTCTGACCTGTAACATAGCTGCTGTTTCACAAGAGTTTATGGAGGCAAGTGGAGAAAAAACACTACAGGTGTGGAGAAAAATGGAATCTTTTTGTATTAGCTGGTCCAGAGCCAAGTGAAAAGATGGAACATTTTCTGATCAACTCTAACCCTAACAATACTGCAAAATTGATTTTGAACCAAATGCAAAACCTGAGCAAAGCTAGGATAACATCTTCTGTAAGGTTTCTCCTGACATGAGTTTTTTTAGTGGAGTGTTTGTTTGGTACTGGGATGAAGGTGACATTTGTTGTTATGCGTTTTTAAAATTATGATTATTTCTTAAATAAAGTTAGAGAAAATATTCAGGCATTCAAAAGTTTACATGTTCCACCAAGTCTGACGTGTTTCACTTTAATTTTTCTAAGCTTTAGCTCTTATCCTGGGTTCTTTGACTTTCAGGGAATTTATCTGCTGTTTTGTTTTGATCCAAATAAATACAGTTGAGCATATGACTGCAAGTAGCAAAGAACAAAAAGGTCCATCTTTTTTGTTCCCTCTCCTCCTCTGATGGAGAAGTATGGATTTCAGTGCAATTACACGGCACACACATCAATTACACATCATACCACGTACAGTAAATGTACTATGATTGGAGTTAAACTGGTTAGAGCTGGATCAGTTATAGTACTAGTAGAAAAGGTTAAGGAAATAAAAAGTCTGTTAGAGAGACAGCCAGTGCAGTCACTTCACACAACAGAGTGGGATTACTTTTCAAGAACAGAAGCTAGAGTTGGGTAGAATGCTGTAACTGAAAATGTAGCTACTTTATAACCTCTAGTGAAATTGTGCCTGGATGATCACACAGTGACTTTGCAGACTTATTCCTTTTCTCACACCAGGAATAGCATTGCTTCTCATGGGAGAGACCTTGGCTGCCCCAACAAGACAGTGCTAGCTCTAAGGATAAGTATCACCCATACACATTTTGATCTAATTGGAGAACGCAGTTTTGTGGGAACAATGTTGTTCTTCGGTACATCAAAATAAACTCATTCATCAACGTGAGATTCTTTAATTCTGTTTCAACAGAACTTCAGGGCCTTCCTGGTATTAAAAAAAAGTCATGCTACCTCAGCTTTATCAGAGGAAAAGAGCACTGGGATGGGAGAAAATTATATGTTTAAAGGGACACTTTACACAGATTCATAGGGAGATTTACAGAGAGTCCACAATGCTAGAGAAAAGATCCTGGGTCTCACTATAACTGTGCTTGGGGCAGGCTAGAAGGAAAAAAGGTGGCTTCAGATCACACTGATTCCTCCTGATCTTGGTCTGTCCCGGTGCCGGTCCAGTTCTCTGGTGAAACAAAGGAATTCAGGGCTGCTATAAATTACACTCAGCTGCCCACAACCCCAGGCAGTTGTTTCAGCAGCTGAAGATTGCTGGAGCACCCTGGTCATACCCCTATGCCAAGGGCCAGGAGCAGGAGTGAAATAGAGTTGCCCCTAGGCCAGGGGAATCCTGAGGGGTCTGGTTAAGCAGATTTCCTGACACATCTGCATCACTGGAACAGAGAAGCTGGAGCACAGAAGAGGAGCAGTCTGTTTAACAGGAGACTTAATTCTCAATATGGGTCAGAAAAACTGTTTGGAAAGGGGTGCTGGCCTCTTATATACCCCCTAACGGCTCCTGAGGTGTAGGCATTACACCCTGCATGAGCTAATCCAGGATTGAAATGTAAGGACATTTTATAATCTTAAAGAATCTCTCTAACACCAGTAGTAGAATTACATTAGACCCAGACCTGTAATATGACAGAGATGTAGATGACCTGTATTTTAAGAGAGTTTCAATCATTAGTGATATCTTCATTTTAGCAATTAGGATTCCTTTGGCATTCCCTGAACAAATGCATCTGCGAACGTATCTGCAGATGTTTGAAACTCAACACTACAAACCCCCACAATTCTTTGGGAGCACAAACCAAAGTGTGCCATGGGACCTTCTTCCTATCACATCACAGATGCATACTTCTGTGTGTTATAAAACATGCAATTCCCTTTTTTCCCCCCCCAAAGAAGAACTGTGGATGAATTCTGACCTCTATACCTATAACAAACACAATTATGTGAATGTTAAGGGTGGACAACCTTGACTATTTCCCTATAATATTACTTCAGTTTATAGCACACACTTCCTTATAAATCAACTTCTAAAATCCTTGCCACTTACAATTACAGGATTCTATGTAGAAAGAAACTTTTCTCCAATTCCTATTATCAAACTGGGTCCAAAGACATTTGGATAGGACGATGTGACAAGGGCAAAGCAAGAACGAACCGAGGGCAAAAGACAAAGTTAGCTTGGGAGAAACATTCACAGGGTGGTTTTGCAACAGTACAAAAAAATTATCCCCTCTGAAATTATCTTTACCTGCTAATGTGAAGAGTAGACTTACCGCTGGCTTTTCTCATTGATGGTGTTAACTCCCTGAAGATCTGAAAGGGGTGTTCTTGGGCTTTTCCGAGTAATACCTATGGAAGCATATCAACAAGAGTTTTTACATCCCTCTTTACAAGGAGAAAATTAGAGCAGCAACAGCTTTTTGTTGGCTGCAAATGAAAAAGGACAATATGTATCTGTTGTGGCACATGCTGGGAATACAAAGTAAGGGGTTTATGAAGGAGCCATGGCTGCTGAAATATCAACTGACTACTAACGTCTATCATGTTCTTTGTCAAGGAGACATAACTTACTAGCAATTCTGTTCACTCTAGTCTGCCTCTTCCCCCAGCACCCGCCAATACGACACGTGAACAATTTGTCAATGGTGTACTTTCCACTATTAGAAAGCAAGGTGGGAGGAAAACTAACAATCAGTCATGACTGATATAAAGGTACAGTTCACCTGCTTCCTGTCAGTCAAAACACTTCAAAGCAGTAACATGAAAAATATAGAAAGATAATAGTCAATCACTCCATCAAGAAGGGAATTGGTTGGGATAGAGAGAGAGAAATAGCTAGATTACTACAATTACCAGTAATTGTTTCTTGTTGTATGTCACTGCTTGTTCCCCTTCCTAACAAATGAATATACACTGACATAGTAAGCAGTATGCTGTAGGGAATAATCTTATTTTCTGCCAAAACGGAACCCTCTGATACTTATAGGTTCAATTTTCAAGGCCTGATAAACGTGTGAGGAGAGTATGTTGTAGCAGCTTTCTAGATTTTAATGGCAGATGGTTCAACTGTGTCTGTCCAAGAAGTGGAAATGTTTTGGGTGCAAATGAAATTAACAGAAATAAAGGAAAGATATAACTGCTTGCAGGCAACGAAACGTATTTTTTATCCATCCAGCAACTGATATTTAGAGAATTTACAACCTTTTCATCTAATCATGAAAACAGGTAAGTAATTTCTTAGCTGTCTGAAATCTGTAGTGTGAACCAAGAAATTTTTTAGAATTCATGTAACATTCAGCAAGTGTGTATTCCTTTGCCCTGAATTCTCCAAAATGAGGGGGAGGGGAAACTCTATGAAAAAAAGGAAGCCTAAATTGTCTTTTGTAATAAAACACAGAAGGAAATGCAACACTACCTTCTCTAAAAAAAAAAGAGAGTTAGTCTGGGGTCAGTGGAATGAAGTCTCATACTCCCTGGCTGGCTGAGATAACATTCATACTAAATTTGTCTTCTTAAAAGGTGAGCATGTGGAAGGAATACTTACTTCTCCTATGAGAGAGAGGGGGAAACTTGTTAAAACCTGTAGCAGCACACCACATTTGAGGCCAGTTAGGGAAGCCTGTATAGCTTTTACTTTGGGCTTTGCAAAAGGAACACCTAAGTAACAAGCTCTGAGATCCTACCTCACAGATCCTGAGGGAGCCAGTACAGCTATGCTAAAAGAGTCCTGGAACCCTCTAGGGGCTCACTTGGAGGTTCTCGTTAAAGCCAACCCATAGAGATTTTAAAACGTGCTGACGTGTAACAATGTCCTCCTGTAGTCCTCTTGGAAAACATTTAAAAAAAAAAAACACAATCCAAATCTGATTGTGAGTCTTTTAAGTCGATAGCTTCCAACATTACTCAAAACAGGTCACAACCGCCCTGGTGCATCCCACTCTCAGACATGTTCAGCCTCTCAGTTTGAGGCTGTCAGAATTGGCAAAAGGGACTCTGATGGACAGATCCAGCCACTCTGGATACATGCAAAACTGTCCTACAGTTAGGTCTACAGGTTGAGAACAACAATCACTTCAGAAACTCATTTTTGTCTACTTCCATTAGAGTTTTCACAGAATCAAATGAATAAAAGGAAAAGGGAGATGACACTGTCCCCAAATTCCTTCCTCATGCCCCACAAAACATATCCTCTCTAAGGAGGAGAGAAAGGAGAGGAAGGAGAGACAGGTCTCCAGTCATGGTCAACAGCCTCCTGCTGAGCCTGAAAACATCTGCCCTTATTGTAACAGAACTTGTGGTTCAAGGAGTGGCCTTATTAGCCACCTGAGGACCCATAACTCCCATGGAAGATGACCATACTTGGTAACGAGTGATCGCCCATCATCATCCTCTCTAACTCCTCTTGGATTGAATGTCTGGAAGGAAAAGCATGAGAAAGAGACCTTCTGGGACAAAAGAAATTCCTATGATAAAATGAAGAGATCAGATAGGTTGTCAGGGGTGGCAGGTTTGTATAATTTTTGGTAGTGCCCAGAATGGGTCCAAGTCCCACCCTCCCACACACACCTGCCTTGTAAGCCTATATTTTTTTAAAATGTAAAAATGGACTGGAAACAGTAAGTGTTTACCAGTTTCCCTATATTGCACGTGTGTGTGTGTGCACGGGCGGAATGAGGGCTCTGGCTGGGGATGAGGGGGGGTTGGGGGTATGGGAGGGGCTCAGGGTTAGGTCAGAGGATTGGGGTGCATGGGTGAGAGTTGTGGCATGGGGTCGTGGATGAGGGGTTCACTGTGCAGGAGGGGGCTCATGGCTGGGGCAGAGGGTTGGGATGCAGGGGGAGTGTGTGAGGGCTGTGGCTGGAGGTGCAGGCTCTGGGGCGGGTCAGGGCTGTGGATAAGGAGTTTGGATTAGGGCCAGCAAGGGAGCGCAGCACGGAGCAGCAGGGCAGCCGTCAGCTGCCCAGGGTGCAGGCAGGGACGCGCCAGGGGAGACACGCAGGGGCGGCAGGAGGGACTGGGGGACGCTCTGGGGGAGGCACGCAGGTGGCAGGCAGGGGTGGGGGAGAGACCCAGCCTTGAACATTGGTGGAGCCGGGCCCCAGGCCCTGAATTTGCTGGAGCATGGGGGCACCACGGGCCCTTATAACTCGCCGCCCCTGTAGGGTGGTGCTGGTCAAAAGAAGAACTTCCACTTACAGCCAAAGGGGTCAGATCTGGGATGTTTGGAGGGCATTTTCAGGTCTCAGAAAGCTGCATATTGGCTTTCGTCAGATCTTCTCGAAAGAGTTTAATATCTGTGAAGAAGAGAGCGGCCAACTTGATTTTTACATGTGGTTTGGTATTCCATCACCAAAGACACTGATGCTGTCAATGCCATTTATTGTGCTGCAAATCAGGAACTATCACATGATGTCTCTCAAAGACAGGAAGTGAACTGGGTGGAGACTAAAAATGTGCAGATAAGTTAGATACTGACTTAGGTCAGTGGCTACCTATTTGGGAATCTTCTCAGATCTATGTTCTATGCCTGGACACAAAACCAGAATGTTTTTGCCTCTTAGATAGCTAAATCAGCCCTCGTTAGTGCAGCTTACGTGTAACCCAGGGAAACACAATAGCGTTCATAAGGAAGGCAAAGAGAAAACATGGATGGAAGTGTTAACTACGATGACTCACCTGAAGAGAAACAAGGTGGGTGAGGTAATAACCTTTATTGGACGAACTTCTGTGGGCTAGTCAATCTCCAAAGCAGGGGGAAATTGCAGTGAACTGGTTGATTGATGCGGAATGGATTCTCATATCGAGAACTCAGAGTCCAATAAATCATCTTGGGAGCTAAATTGAGATGCCTCAAGTAACATGGCTGGTGCAAGACAGCTGAAGGCTTAGGCAGGTTTTGGCTTGCAACTGTCTGGATGGTACCAGTGCAGAGGCTCTGATAAATCTCCGTAACAATGGAGATTCAGGTTAATCCAAAATGAGGAGATCCTCAGAAGACAAAAATCTGGAAGGAGCTAGAGGGCTCTAGTAGTTTATAGTCGAGGCTTGGGTTGGTACTGGAGGTGGAACTGTGGACTGGTGAGATGGAGACTACTGCAGTATGAGGTGGATGCAGAGTCCTGTCTTACTTCAGAGCTAGGGTAAGAAACCTGTACTGAGAGATGTATGCCGTGAGGAATCAGGTAGTGCTGCTGCAGTAGGTGTTCTGGAAAAGGGCTTATCAATACAAGACTCCTTACACGGTACCAATGCCTCAGTACCAGACTCAGTCAGAGCCTCTACGGTACCCTTTAAGGGATGTGAGGTCTCCCAAGAGTGGGTCTTATGGGGTGACCTACCCCTTTTCATCATTTCTCTGGTAGGGGAGGAATGCCTTCTTCTCTTTAACGTCTTTGTCTCCATGGGTGCAGATAGTGTTGGATGGGTGACTGAAGCAGCCTGCGATGTTGAGGCCAATGTACCGGTGGAGGGACAGGATGGGAAGTGGACCCTTCCAGAGCTAGAGCACATTCCATTAACAGGAGTTTTAGTCTAATGTCCCTATCTTCTCTGGACCTACCTTTAAACTACAGATAGACCTTACACTTTGAGGGGATGTGGGAGTCCCCCAAACACCACAGGCAACTTGAATGTCTGTCACTGTGGGGAAAAGACCTATGGCAAGTCTGGCAGGACTTAAACCCTGAGGTCTTAGGCAAAACAGATTGTGCTCGGGCACAAAGGTCAAGGAGTAGGGGGGAAGCCCCACTCCAGAAGCACAAAAATCATGCTAAATGAAATATAGTGAAAATAAAATAAAGGTAAAGTACATAATTGAGAAACTAAAAACTTTCACGAGGTGAAAGAAAGGTGGGAAGCTGAATACAGCTAACTGAAGAAGACTCCGTCCCAAGCCACAGGCGGCTGAAAAGGAACTAAGTGGCAGTAGGCTCATGCATCCCTATATCCACTTATTTGGAGCATGAAGTGTTACTCCGTGCAGGCGTGAGCCTGAAAGCATTACTTTGCAGTCTGTGATCGTTAGCGAATGGGCACACACACATCCCAGGTGGAGCACCCATAGGGGCGAATATTCAGGGGAAAAAGATATTACCTCACCCACCTTGTCACTCTCATACCCTGGGACCACACGGCTACAACACTGCAATCACCTGAAAAGATCGTTTCACTGCAGCTCTGGGAACAGTCAAATGCCAGCCCACTTTTTCCCCATTCCTTTTGGTCAAACCCAAGATGACAGAATGGAGGAGACATTTCTTATTTAGTGCACTCCCAAAAGCATTACCCTCAGTATGGCATTTAGATTCAGAAAGGTGAGGAGACAGGAGATTGGAGAATTCAGCTACTATGAGAGACAGGAAGTTACTCTCCGGTTCAGGGTCCCCCTTTTCAGAATTGAGGTCAATCTACAGCTACACAGCCTCCTTCCAGGGGGGGATTCCCCAGAGATAGAACTGGCTGTCCACTTCCTGTCTGAGATTGGAGGGCTTGGGCCCGGAGGTTGCTTTTTGGTAAATCTACTTGCAGTGGGGCTCCAAAGGGTTAAAGAACATGGACTGGAAGACAGAATGAACAGTTCTAGTTGTGCCAGGAAAAGCAAACTCTGCAGACTTCTCCCCATAAAGAAACATGAGAAAGAGAGTGGTTTCCAGGGCAAGGAAGGTCCAGCTCCATTCCCTTAGAGCAGGAATCAGAGATGCAGTATTCTCCGGCAGCGCTCCAGCAGGCCTTAGATTCACAAATTCCTGCCTACAGGACCCCATCTTGCTCCAGCCAGACGAAGTGCAAGGGCTTAAATTGCAACTGTTATCAGTAGTGATATGTGGAATAAGCCTCTTCAGCACAAGGCAAAGAAAACACGTCACACTGTAGCTCGTCTTGCTGTGAAATGGACAGGGGGTGGAAAGCAAGGATAGATCAGCATCGGAGAACTGCAACTTTGCAGGGATGTACAGCAACAGCAACTTCCTCCTGAGAAATGGAGCTCTGGTTCTGGCTTCCAGAGCAAACCCAAGATCTGAGATGTGAGAGGCAGGCAAAGGGGAGGGAATACTGCTAGAGGCCTTCAAACACACACACCAACATCTGGGACACAGAGCCTTCCTCGACTTTTCTTCTTCTCTCTTGAGGTTCTTACTTTCTTCTCGCTTCTGCAGAGAAGGGCTGGAACAGACAGAGCTGGAAGACAACTCAGGCATCTGTGCCATGCTTCCAGTATGAAATTATAGGAGACATGGGAAATGGGTGGACTGGTGCTTTTATAATAGAACATGATTCACAGGTCTTTTTCTCTCCCAGATCCCTGCTGCATGACTGAATCCTATTGTCCAACAAGGTGTTCACATGTAGGATACTGGAAAAAGTGATGCAACACAAACAGCCTTTTAAATCAATTATGAGTGCACCTCACCCTTTTCTTGTAGTATCTTTACTGTATGTTGGCCATTGATTGCAACACGTTCTTAAATCTCCAAAGATGTTTACAGATTTACTATGATTTTACACTGTCCAAAACTGACAAGGAACTACCAATAAAACTGCCCAGTAGATGGAAATTTGCCTAAGGACAGTGTCAACCCTGCAGGACAGCAGGCTGCGTATGTTACCATGTTTACAGTACTGAAGGCCCATAGATCAACTTTAAATTATTTATTTACTTTATTAATTAAGCGGATAATATCTTGATGTCCACTGACTGGGTTCTCACTTGATGTATGGTATAAATGTCTTGATTTTTCCCCATAAACATATGGAGAAAATCTTTAATCTATTATATTCCATTTTGGTTGGAATCTTTCATAACCAGTGGGTCTCTTTTGAACAGTGACCTTTCATTGGAATACTGATTTTGGTTTTTTTAGTGACTTGTTTATCCTATGACTGCAGCATGAACTTAAAACGAGAATGATAAGATTACAATTACCAGAAATGTAATATCCACAGGAGTGGAATATTTTATGAGATGCTGAAATTATGAAGATAAGATTGTACCAAAATACTGCTGTAGCTTGGTCTTACATAAATCAGGAAAAGAAAAATTTTTATTCGAGGATCAACTTAAAACTACACTGGAGCTTATATAATAGGTGTCTAGTCAGTGTCATGTACTCCAGGCAGTCTATTAATCCAAAGATTTGTCACTTGCAATTGTAAAAATAAATTACATATGAGATGAGTGCAAGCTGAATTAAGAAATGACTGCTGCAGTAATTCATTAAAAACTTGTCCACATATTACCAGATGAAGAGCAAATGCTTAAAGAGCTCTACATCCCCTCAAAATACTAGGTAAAGCTGTAGTCTTAGTGCAGTGCTGTTTCTACTGTGCGAGGAACAGAGAGGCTTTTGGGAACAAAGGATAGTTATTTTTAATTTAACCCATTGATTTGCTTGTGCTCCCCTCCACCTGCCACCAAATACTCTGACCAAGGAAAATTTATTCATGAATTGTATAAACAATTACTCTCCAAACAAAGGATCAGGAACTTGGATGCTTCTCCATTCACAGGGCAGATGCAGATTGAACAGCTAACCTAAACTGTGGTCATAAATATGACTCTATTCTCTAAAACTCACTTCCCTCCTACTTCAACGCTAGTCCTTTCAAGGGGTGGATGGATTTGTCTAATTGGTCTTTTCTATGTCTAATGTCTATATTTTTATGCTTTTGGGAAGAATTGTGGACAATATACTTTCTATCCATTATATAGGAACATTAACCAACAGAGCTCCTGCCTTTGACTCAGAGACAGCTAAGCACAGTGCATGTCACACTGTGCAACAATTTTTGTTTCATAATTCCCTTCAAAACAGAGCATGAAGCCCTATTCTTCTTTGGGATTAACTTGTTAAGACATTGAAGCATCCCTGCTTTCCTGTTATGGAATACTGACAAATCAACAGAAATGTACTAGGTATAATCACTGAAGTGATTAAGTAACCAATGAAAAGGTGACCATTAGTAACTTGGCCAAATAGCTAGAACAGTAAGTGATATTACCACCCTAGGGGAATTTGGATTCACTAACTAATCCACTGGTTAAATAACTTTTTTAATTTACACTTGTGATTGGAACTGATGCTTACAATTCAAAACAAAGACGTTTCTACCAATCAATTTTTCAGAAATCGAGAGGATGTAACTTTATTTAACTTCCAGGAAAAGCCAAGTCCAAGTAGTACCACTGGTGAGCATAGAGGCTCTTCTAAAACTTGGGAATACATGCCTCAAGGCTAGCAACTGAATGAATCCAGCAAAATCTAACTCCCAAGCATCAAATAATTAAATGGGTTTGGACTCTACCTATTTTAAAGAAAAAGTTCTAGGAACTGACCAATGGCAGCACACACTGTATAGGGATATGCAAGAGACCCAAATACAGAAGCAGCTAATCTGCATGAACTACTTATTTGCCAGAACATTTGCTCTTGGCCAAGTGACAAAACATCAGGAACTGTAACAGAGATCACATGTTCCACCTTCTCAACCAAAGATGGATTTCTTACAGGGAAAAGGATTACAAGGCTTCGCCAGTGGCAAGAATGAATTTAAGTTTAACACTGTTGGGCTTGACCATAATAAACTTGCATCATATTATTTTTACACTGAATTATAGGTCATAGTTAAAAAATATTCTGTGCTGTATGGGTTTTTCCCCGTTTTTTAACAAACCATAAACAACCTGCTCATATAGCTAAACTAACTTGCAAATCTTAAACTGGATTCCAATTGCTTTACTTACACTAGAAATAAACTATTGAGAGCTATGTAATTATCTATAAGTGTTACTTAGAAGTATATTTATTGACTGTGAAATTCTAGAGGCTATGTCTACATTAGACTTTTTCTTAAGATTTCCCATTGGTGGTGGAAAATTAAGGAAAATAGTCTAGTGTAGACAAGGCCTATGTTAAGAATGAAAACCCTTCCTTAACTTTCCCAGTGCTAGACATTGCAGGGAGCACATGGAAGAAGTCTGTTTAGAGACTTCTAAAGTCAAGCACATCTTTCTGAAGTGCTAACACAAAAGTACTGTACTTACCATGCATATTTCTACAATGTGGAAACAAGCCTTTTGACGTTCTGTTTAGGCACATCTTACAGGCATTTTAAAGTCTACGTTTTAGATGGAAAGTGTGCCTTTATTAAGACTTGTTTACAGTAATGCTTCATCTCTGTAAACTTTATTTATACAAAATGAAGAAGCAACACGATGGCACAAGAGTTAAGCCTTCTGTAAATACAGACACCAAAAATATTTAATTGTTTTAATTCACCTTTAAAGCTTGATCACCTCTCCACAGGAAACAAGGCAAATCTTGACATTACACTATTGCATGTTCCTTTTTTGAAGCGCTTGCAACTGAATGTGCAGCTGAACTTTAAAGTGAAATGATATACAGCGCAGTTTAAAGAGTGAACTAGTATTGTGGCATCTTGCGGCAGGCCCTTTACATTGTTATAACACTGAATCTCCATGCGCTATTCTTTGTGGCAGGTGATGTTATGTTCCATGCTGCTGGACTCCCTTCTCCTCCTACAATAGGAGTCCAGCCATAGTAATTAGTAGTACAGGCAGAAAGGCCTGTTTGTTCATGCAGGACTAGTTTATTATGTAACAAACAGAGGAGTAAGGACAAGGAAATGGAGACCAAGCGCATCTCTGCCCACCCGTTCTGTAAAGGGGTCTTCTAGCATAACAATTCCTCATATTTAAATGAAAGCCTTTGAAACAACATAGGCACTTTCTCCAAACACAGTTATTTTTAAAGTATGACATATAAATAAAGCTGTAATAAAAAAAGAAAGGGACTGAATCCTGAAGAAAGCTTGAAGTAAAATCCTAGCTATATTAACTCACACTAGAAATATTCCTACTGGTTCTGAAGTGCTCTAAACTTGCTTTAGGTATGATAGTAGTAACACTAAAAATTAATGGCATGAAAAGTGTTACTAACTTCAGAATACTGTCTTATTTAGGAGAGCATCCTGTGAAGCCATTAGTAAAATGGTTCCATGTATAATTAAACAAGCATGGACATATACTGGATTTTTTTTTTTTTTTTTTTACAACTCGTTAACAAGAATAGGCCATCCAGCGAGTCTATTCCAGATCTCTGTAGAACAAAACCCTAGCTAAGAATTTCTAGTGGGAAAAGGCTAAAATCCTTTCCTTAAGGTTTCCTGCAATTGATTATGATGCTCTCACTGGGCTGCACTGGAAGTTTCTTTGCATGTTTCTTTCCCCCCTTGCTACCCAGAATGCTCCTGGTTTCCATTTCCTGATGTGTGAGTGTCATGTCAGAGAGGATGGTGGGATATGGAGCCTTACTGTACTTCTCCTCCTTGCATCTCTGCAGGATCTCTAAGCTCCTCTGATGGACTGGGTGATGTAGAAAGCTAAAACTATCCACACTTTTCAAAACCGCACATGGCACTGCATCATCATGCCCTTGGGAAGCAAAATAAAAACAAAAAATGGAGAGAAGAGAAAGATTATATAAGCAGAAATCAGGAAAGAGTAAAGAACAATGCTGCCAACTGCCCATGTAATACAAGAATTGTTCAAAAGTCGCACTTTCTGTTTATGGACCATAACTAGGCTATTTGCAGCAGTTATGAAAATGCATAGCACTGACACAGGTTAACTTCAGTTCCCTCACGACAAGCTATCATGACACATCACACACAGTCATGGACATAATTATCTCAATCCAGAGTCCAAGGACACTGCAAATGTACTTAACCACATCTCTGCAGGCATCCACTCACAGTTACACATTTCCTTACACTCTGACTGAGGGGGGTCTGATTTGCATGGTGACTATAGGGTTATTTCTTGTGAACTGAATAGTATATAAATTCCAGCACTTTGATTGGCCCAGAGCACAATCATCTGGATAATCACTGCAAGGTAACCTTTAAAAAGTAGTGATTATGCAAATCTCTACTTTTATTAGCTACAGTACGATAAATCCTTCTGCTTCAGTTCAGCCGAGGTTGGCTACTGATTTCAGAACTCCTCACCCATATGTTCACAAGCACAGCCACCTCAAATTCTGACCTGCTCCACACACTGTTACCCCTATTTTATCCAGATATTTGCAATTTAAATTGAAACAGGAGTTACTCTACATAGGGAAGAGGAGAGGAGGTACGCTTAGCCTTCCTTAGGGCTGAGAAATGGGGAGATTTCAGACACACTGAGTTTAGCTGACAGACAGAATCTGGGAGTTGGTGTCAGAAGTTACGGTGGACATCTATGTGTGGGCATACAGGATAATTCTCTGATAATTTCATAATAAATGTAACTTGGAATAAAAGTTATACAGGTATTACGTTGTAAATAGGAAGCTCCTTCCAGTTACCATCTAAAAGGGAATTACTGTGGGACATGTCATGCTTCATTTGAGGAGTAATGAGGCACTGAAGTTACCTTATGTCAGCATGATATATTATGCCTAGCATTCAAGACTGATGCTTTAAACTATCAGCAAAGACTGATCTGAACACTTTAGAGGAACACTGTCAACTATTGTTTTTCTAATGTTAGTAACACCATTTTTGTACTGCCCATTTGGAAACCTGAAGACCAATTTTTTTTTTTTAACCACCATTTTTGCCTTTTTCTATTCAGCAAACATTCGTTTTCTTCTTTTTTGGTTTATAACATTGCTAATTCAACAAAAGTCAGCATGGCTTTCTTTTGCTTGCTTCACTGCTTGCAAACCAGCATCATCATTTATGTCAGCAGCAATGGGCACAGCACTGGGAATAGTGCTTGTTAGTTGAATGCTATTGCAGAGCCATCAGAGGAATCATGAGAGCATAAAGTCAGAAACATAAATCCTTTATCAGAGCTAGGATCTATGTTCACATCCAACATACTCAAAACAGAGAAAACCAAAGAGGAAGCTGTGGATGACTGGCTTCCATCACTGGATTTGTGTAAGTCATCTCAAAACAGAGACTTTTCTTTTTAAATTTGTCAGCAACGAGGCATTCATTATTATGTTTTATGTGGAATAAATTAATCTAGAGCAGTGGTTCTCAACCTATTTATCATTGTGGGCCGCATCCAATACTCCTTCTGTGGCCCTGAGGATGTCACATGGGCCACAGCTGTGTGCTGATTGGGCCACAAGTGGTCCACGGGCCGCGGGTTGAGAACCACTGATCTAGAGGATATTTGCCATCAGATTACAAAAAAAATCAGGCAAATTTACTTCCTAAAAACTTGACAATGTGCCTTTAATCAAGTTCATTTTGATTCAAGAAAATCAAACCCAAATGTGAGCTTTTCTTTTAGAATTTAACTTCAGTTTCTTGTTATCCCACTGAGAAAGCTCAATTATAAAACAAGCAATTCAAAGAGCTCCCCCCTCAACTACTGATATTTTACCCAGTCTGATCTCTCAGTTTTTAATTTGAAAAGAGTTGGCAGCACTGTAAGAAACACCTCTTGGGCCAGAAGAGAAACATATCCAACAAAATTCAGACATTTACATTGCTCTGCTTCTACATATCTCACAGTTATAAACACAACATCACTAAAAGCTACACTACAAGAATATAACAAGTGCAGTAAGAAAAGAAAAGCTCCTAAAGGTAGCAGTGAAGAGTATATTCATTTATCCAACACTAATTCTATTGAAAGCAGAGCACAGAAATGTTCACACTGCTTCAGGACACTAATGGCACAAAGAAAGAAAGATATAGAATGAAGGAAAGAAAAAAACAAACTGGGTTTTGGAAAGCCTACTGCACATAGGATTGAGATTTTTGTATGGCTAGCATAACTCAAATAGGCCTTCAGACAGGGAAAAGGAAAGCATATAGACTTTTGGCCTAAAAACACTGAAAAAAAAATAAGCTCCAAAGAAAATATGCAGCTTTTTTAGACATCCTTTAAAACTGCTTTGCAACTGTACCTTCTGATCAATCACAGCTAGGTCAGATAGGGCTACCAGGGAGTTTATAAGGCCTTGTCTACACTAAAGGGAAAAGTCAATCTAAGCTACACAATTTGAGTTACGTGAATAGCGTAACTCAAATCGACATAGCTTAGATCTACTTACCGCAGGATCCACACTACGTGACATCGACGGGAGCCGCTCTTCCGTCGACTCCCCTTACTCTTCTCCATCAGGTGGAGTACTGGAGTCAGAAAGAGAGCCATCAGCGGTCGATTTAGCGGACTTGCTAAATCGACCGCTGATGCATCAATCGCCACAGCGTCAATCCTCCGGTAACTGTAGACAACTCCTAAGACACCCTAAGGCTTTTCTTAACAATGTTTAAAACTGAGCAGTATGTGTGCTAGTGTGGGGGTGTTATTAGGTATTAATATATGTGTGTGTGGGGGTGGGGGCATTAGCAAATCTTTATTGTATCATGAGTTCCAACTCTGGCTGCACCAGATGCATTCAGCTCATGCTAATTAAAACCTAGAAAGGTTTGGTTAAAAAAACCCAACACATATGCAATCCTTAGAAATATGTGCTATTTTATAGAATGACAATCAAGATAGGTAAACTTTAGGGCCTAAAATTTGAGTGGCTCCTTGAACAATTCTCAGAGAATAGTTGCTGTAGGTATACCTCTACCTCGATATAACGCAACCCGATATAACACGAATTCGGATATAACGCGGTAAAGCAGTGCTCCGGGGGGGTGGGGCTGCGCACTCCGGCGGATCAAAGCAAGTTCGATATAACGCGGTTTCACCTATAATGCAGTAAGATTTTTTGGCTCCCGAGGACAGTGTTATATCGGGGTAGAGGTGTATGTTCATTAGATTATCAGATTTGTGAGCAGTCGATAGGCACCAGCATCCGCTAATCAAGTATGCCTCAGAACAAAGTTCTCAGTCTTCTGGGGACTAATGTACAAAACTAAGGTATCAAATATATAAGCCAGTACCCCATGCCAGACATTTAGTTATACCTGTTCTAACACACAATGCCATTTGGGATACTTTTTTGAGACACCGACTGGGTTATGGAGAAGTTCACGCCAAACTGTAGCTAGAGTTTGATAATTGAATGGGAGGTGGGCACAGGGCATCATCATTAAGGAAGAAAGAGAAATCTAGAGTGCTAGTTACAAAAGATTCCAATATCCGTACCATCATGTAAATCAGTCCTTAGGGACCAACACTAGTGTGTTCTCAAGGTGGCAGACACAAAGCTTATCTAGTCTATCATTCTAAGGATGTTAAGTGGCCACCATAACAGAGACACATGCCACTGACATGCTCTATACTGGAATAATTTTTAAAAGTTAATTTTTAAAAAAGAGAAAAACATAACTTTGTTTTTAGAAAAGAAAACTTCTATGTATAAAAGTATTCTTGGCAAAGGGAGATTTACTTCACATATGGAGGGAAAGACATTAATTAGCTCCTAGTGTTAGCAATTATAACAATGGGCACAAGGATACTAGGCAACCACTCCCTCCCCAGGAAAGAACATTGACACTACAGTTTAACTGTAGGGTCTAGCATCACTTCATATTAGGACAATGCCTATAGGCCCCAGCTGAGATCAGGGTCCCATAACATGCTGTACCTATTAGCAATATATTTTTCTATTAGCAATAGTTACATACCTAAATAATGTAACTCCAAAAAAATGGATAAAAATGTAAAATGCACTAGCCCACATTATCATTTATTCTTCATACTAACTATCTATGCAATATAAACTGAATGACTGGTGCTGCTTCTGCTGCCATGTGAAAGTTCTTTGCTACCCTATGTAATAAGTGATAGCAATGCTAGTGTATACTGGATAACTTATTGACTACATATGTATGATAAGATAACTGATCGTGACATTTCCTCCACACAGATGCTTTAAACCGCATCTTACTGTTAATACTGGAAATAATTTGGATTTAGGTGAACTCTTTCTTTAGTTCTGCTTTCTTAAAGTTGGCACGTTTGTCATCATTATTTCTCAAACTACTTCAGTCATTATTTGATAACATTTTTAAAACGTGTCCCTTGGAAAAATTAAGATGCAAATGATTTTGGGCAGTCAAGGAGTTTAAGGCTTACACTGTCTTCTTGATATCAATGGAATTATTTTATCTGAAGAATAAATGTTACAAGGGACAAAACAAAATGGAGTGAGACATTTTTGAGTGGTCACGCAAAGGGCACAGGACGGATTGGACTATAGGACTGTATCCTGAAAGAGGTTAAGAAGCTGTTTCAACTGAAACCATATACTAATTAGTCCTGACATAAGAAAAAAAAATCCCAGAATTGTCTGAAAACCTCACCGATTTTCTTTGATATGTCTAATTTTAGTCAGTTGCTGATCCAATCTAAAAAGTGAGAAATCAGAAAGCTAACTGCTAGGGACACTAACATGGCAGATGTGACTACAGAAGACAGAGGGTGAAGCAGGGCTTGAAATTAGCAGGGCAGGGTTGGCAATAGCTCTTGCTGCCAGCGAGATAGCATTTTTATTATTTTTCTTCCTTGGAGAGCACTCTATAGCTCAGCCAGCTATCCAGCTGGGATTCGTGAATCAGCAAGATTTAAAAAAGAAACAACAAAGCACACCCCACAACATATGAGGGAAAGGCAGGAACATCTCTTCAAAGAACTAGATTTCTAGGGATTTTTCCCCCCCCCTCCCCTAGGCAGAAGGTCTCAAGAAAACTGCAACTCTCATGCAATGCGTGATGGGAGCTTTACAAGTGAAACTTCTCTCCCCTCTACCTCCCAGCATTACAATGGTCATCATAGAACTTTCACAATCTCAACCTTGTACTGATATATAAGAAAAGTCTCAGGTTCATTTGTCAAAAGTGTCTTTCCAATTATTCTGTCTAGGGCTGGCTTTTTCTCACTCTTCTGAACAGCTGAAGGCTGGTTTTGTTTCTTGTTATTCTTGGGATTTGACCCAAGGGTCTGATGTTATTCTTACTAAGCAGAGAAACTTATTCTAAATGGGTGTATTTTCATAATTATATGATTTTTCCTTGATTCGTTCACTCTATTAATGCAAATCTATTAACATTTCAAGCTAGAAATCAACAGAATGATTCTATGCTTAATTTTAACTTTGTACTGACATTTCCCTGCTGATGTTCTAGCTTTGTTGTGAATTTCAAGCCCTCTTGTGCCCAGAAATTAATAGTAATAGCTTGTACCTGCCGTTCAGGAATAGCTTTATGCAGAGAAATGTTCTACAAGCACAGCCAAGTATTGCCTGCCACAGCATGATGATGCACCATTACTTTCATTTAATTTATGGCCCTCCCTGTTCTGCATGAGGGAGGGTAGGTCGTTCTAGCTGACCGCACAGCTATGAATTTGTGCTAGACAGGAGAACAATCTCTCTTTCAGCTTAAAGGGTGAACAGTCTGAAAAATTACAGAGCAGAGTCTTATTTTCTGTGTTTTCAGACTTTATGTTAACAGTGAAAGAAATATGAGTTAAAGAATCAAAATATTCCCTTTTTTGCTTCATAATTTTAAGCTTCCATTTAAATCATGCACATTTCCTTAAGAATGAATCCTACAGAAAAGGTAAAATAACATCAGAATGAAAATCCTTCATCATAAATTGCTAAGGCTCCATTGCATTTGTTATTCAACATGTGAAGTACCACACTTTTCTTTACTCAGAAATCTAGCCATTCAATTCACCCGTTTTTGGACACATTATTAGGAAGAGGAGCATATGTGTAAATTAGATACGATAACATTTTAATCATACTAAAATCAGATATCAGGGACATATTGTGTATGTATTATATATAGTTAAGATTCAAAGATGTACAGAGGTGGGATGCCAATATCTGTTACTCACCAGTTTTCTTCTCAGTGTATCGTTTTCCCGCCTCCCTAAAACCAACCATAGCCCTGAAAAAAGCTCTGAGGACTGCCCAGCGGAACACAGCCACTGGATCAATTCCTATCATTCCACAGATAAAGGCGTTCTTGCTGCTTCTTAGGAGAGCTACAATGTCTGGCCGCATATGATCTGTGTTTTTCTCCCGGAAATCCTAGCGAAAAAGAAAAAAGAAGGGCTTGACTATTCTTGTAATATGACAACTTTTTATTTATACTGTCCTCGCTGTTCTTCTGCATGTGATAGCTTTCAAAAGCAAGATAATTTAATGAAAATTCTCAGTCCAACACACTTCTAATAAAACAGACATTTTAAATGCTGGTGCTTGACTCCACAAACTTAATACTCTTTTAATGTGATTTTTTGGTACATAGTTAAACACTATAGCACCTACGTAGTCTCCCACACGAGCTGGGCCAGATGCCAAACAGCTGTCAGGAGGACCTGGACCAATACTTTTAGTGACATGAATGTCAATGGGGTCAAGTTTAAAATAATTAGCATGAGATTTTTTAAACATGCCTCAGGGAGCTGGACTCCTAACTCCCTTAGACACCTGCGAAAATCCCAGTCGTAGTTATTTAATAGTAAAATGGCTAAAGGCAAAGAAAATGCATTTGGTCTTGTATTGCTAGTATATTAGCCATAAACAATATACTGTCTGTAATCTGGAGAAACCACGACCCCCAAACCCTGGTGATGCCATGCAAATCCAAGTTAATTCTACACACAGGCACTCAGTTTGCATGGAGTTTGTGTCAGTTAACTAAGTTTACAGGGCATTTCTCCAGAAGAATAATTATTTTAACTTGGCAGCTATCAATTTAGAGCTTTAGACAAGGAACTTGGACAGGAAGTTGCAACAAGAAACATATTGCAAATTGTATCTTTTGGTGCTTCAAAGGCTGTCTGTGGGTATGTCTGCACTATACAATAAGCTCAGGTCTGTGGGATCTGGGCTTGTGGACTCAGTGTATCCAAGCCCATGCTTCGGCGTCCACACTGCACTGTATACCTGGGTTTCTTTGCAAGAATTCAAAGGAATTTCCCTTGCAGTGCCATAATACTGTTAGACAACTTTGGATATTATCATCTATTCCAGCTGGGGGGCTAGTGAACAGGTTATCAGTTACTAAGGGGGGAGGGATCTTGGCTAGTTAGGATGAGAGTCCCAGTATGGAAAAGGTTTAGAACTGCTGATGTATGTGATGCTAAGCAAGGTGGGCACCATACAGAAAAATACAAATCCCAGTTATTCTCCCAAAGAATTTATAATCTACGGCCCCAAATCTGTGAAGATTTATGCACCTGCTTAGTTTTATGCACTGAGTAATCCTGTTGAATGTGCAATCTTAGGCCCCAATGAAATATATAGTGTGTACAGCTAAGCATGTATGTAAGTCCTTGCACGTTTGGAGTGGAAAGCTACGCACGACACAAAATGGAAGACAACCAAGAGTATGGGTGGGAAGAAGCAGTACAAGGAGGGCGACCATACAGAAAGAAGGTGTGGCTGCTCTGTTGGGCTATGCTTATGTTTAAAAGGTTCTGATTATTGTCATTTTAAATTTATTAAAAACATTGTTTGAAACTTTACACTTCCATCCACAATAAACTGTATAAATCCTTTGCCCCCTGTGATGCTGGCAGACCAGGTGCCAGCTCATGCCAAGGCCCCAGGCCTCACTGAACACTGACAAAATGCACAGCTGGAAACCAGTCTGGCTCACCTGTATGTTAGTATTGTTGAGCTAGATATTAGAGTTGTAAGAATGTGTTTGGTGTTTAGACTTTATGAATAATTTGTAGGATTCTGCATGCATTAGTCTCCCTTATCTGTACCCCATGTTATAAGGCAATAGCAAATGTTTCCATCGTAAACCTCCGTAACCATTCATCAAACAGGAAAGAAGCCTTCTCTAATTCAAATGCTGGCTTCCTACAGAAGATGTTGGGTCCTGCCTAACGACAAAATCTTTGAAACCAAATGAGCCATGGTGAGACATTAAAAGAACAAAGACTTCGTTAACTGAACTCTTCACCCCCTCCAGGAAGAAGAGAGCCTGCACACTCCTCCCATCAGCTTGGGCTCTAGGGAGAAGGGCATAAAAATCCCTGACAAGGAGAAACTGGGTTCTTCTTGCTGCTTGGACTCTAAAGGGGCCAGAATCACTAGGCATAAGCAAAAGCCTGCCCTCCCACTCCCTAGCTGTTTTGCCTGGGTTAGCCCTACAGGACATATGGAGTTTGCTTATTACTGAAGTTTCTATTATCTTTTTGAATCTAAGGCTGAAACTCATTTGTGGGTATTACCCACTTTAAGCTCATAAAGAACTCTTATTTCCTTTTCCTAGTTAATAAATCGTTAGCTAGTTTATTAAAGGACTGGCTACAAGTGTTGTCTCCAGTGAGAGATCAAGGGTACAATGAGGGTTGCCAATTTTGGTTGGATGTATTCCTGGAGGTTTAATCACATGAAAATCTTTAATTAAAGATTAATCTTCAATTCCTGGAGACTCCAGGACAATCCTGGAGGGTTGGCAACCCTAGGTACAATTGACCTGGGGCAAGTGACTAGTCCTTTGGGACTGGGAGTAACCTGAATGTTGTGATTTTTGGTGTAAGGGACCATCTAATCACAGAGGCAGGCTTGCCTGGTGGTGGTAAGGTTAGACCAGAAAGCCCTAGCCTAGGGGACTGTCTGCGATTCCATGGCAAGGCTGTCTGAGGAGTTCACGCTTGTTACTTGGTTGGTGAAATCTAATTATAGAACTCACAACCAATTTGGGGTTTGTGCCTTATTTCCTGACAGTCTGCCTTGAAGTTGGCACCCATGCTTGGGAGCCACTCCAGACAGCCTGACATTCCCTATTTGTGCCTACCTCCTTCACACCGACACCTAGTTCAGCAACGTGCCGTGGTTTTACATTCAGAACACTGCTGCTATACAAAAAATCTTATCTGAACTCTAGCAGACAATAAATCGGAGTTAATTTTTACTCATCCACGCTGCAGTCTTGGGTAACGGGTACCCAGTCATAGCTAGAATGCATTTTAACTGACATAAGTGCTAGTGAACAGCTGTTGTGACTGACCTTCACTCCGTATTTCACTTTTCCAGCATAGTGGTTTATGATAAAAGCAGGCTCCATCACGGCTGGAAATTCAATGTAAGAATTCCCCTCATGCTGACGCTTAAACTTGTCCAGTAGTGTTTGGTTTGTGGCTTGTGGAAAACTGGATAAAAGGGGGAAAAAATGAAGGCAGCTGTGAAGTCAAAGAAAAAAACAACACACCCTTGTTGACAGACCATAAATTGTAATAGGGAACATTCTGCTTTTCTCTTTTCTGTGCTGACAGATATTATACCCAGTACTGAGCTGCATTTGGCAACATATGTATGCTAACATACACCTTTATTTAAATACATACTATATACATTTGATGAAGCTTCCAAATGCAGATATCTAGTACAGCTAACTGGGTCTAGAATGAATCAATTGCAAAAGTGTAGTCATGCACATAACTATTTGTAATAATATATTCATAGTAGCATGATTATTTAGATACCTACAGTTATCTAGAGGTCAGATATATTTGTCTTCAGCCTTGTGACTCAAAATGCACAGCACACGAGTATATGGCATATTCACCCATCTAGAAATGGGCTATTTTAGCTGCATACATAACTTCAATATTTAAGCTTTTTTACAGGTCTCAGTAAGAGGGCATTTTAAAAAAAGTTCACAGAGGTGTGTAAATAAAATCACAGGGCCCAATTTCACCCCACACCAGTTCTACACCAATATTATTGATTTCAGTGAAGTTACTCCTGATGTACACTAGTATAAATGGACAGAAGAATCAAGCCCATGGCTTTTTCACAGCAAAATGTCAATTCACTGCAACTTGAACTTTGTGTATTAATTGCTTGCAGTTGAAAGGGCCTTTGTCCATATTTTAAAGCTTTATCAAAAACTGAATTAAAATTCTATCTTTTAAAAAAATAAAATTCAAATTAATCTGTGGTTAAAAAAATACTGCCCTGGACTGCTCTCCTCCATATCTCTGTATGGGGGAACCCTCAGCAGGCAGATCTTTCACTTCTTACATGGAGGGAATCATGTGTCTTTGTGGTACTGTCTTCGCAACTTTCTGGGGCCTCTGGCGGTGCTCTGTGGGTCTGGGGTTCCATTGTGAGACAGGCTGCGGAGCCTCGTCAGGCTGGGAAATCCTTCATCCCCTCTGAGGCTCTGGAGAAAGTCCTTGGAAAAGTTAATACAAGCCTACTGCTGTATTCACTTTTACTGCAGGACTCCCTAAGGTCACTGGGAAAAGAGGGTTGGGGGAGGTCCTTGAAAGCACAGATGCAATGGAGCTGCACTGCCCTGGTACTGGGGGGCCCACTGTAGGTCACTAGGGAGCCACCAGGTTTAAGAGCAGGCTTGTGGTTTATTCTAGAGAAGGGAATAAACCCTCCCCACCTGCCACCAACAGAATTACTAAGGAGGAACTTTGCCAGTGGATCCTACTGGAGACTTCTTGCCCATGAGCCTAGAAAATTACATTCAGAGGATTTAGGCCAAAATTCCCACAAGTCTGAGAGTTTGTATACCTGGGAAGTTGAGCCAAATTAACTAATGGCTGGTCTACACTGAAAAGTTACATCGGAATAGCTACGTCTCTCAGGGGTGTGGACACCTCTGAAAGATGTCACTAAGCCAACCTAACCACCAGCATAGACAGCGCTAAATCGATAGAAGAATTCTTCTAGATATTGCCTCTTGGGGAGGCGGATTAACGACAGCGATGGGAGAACCCCTCCTGTGGCTGTAGCAGGTGTCTACACTGAAGCTCCGCAGGTGTGCCACTGTAGCAGTTTAAGTATAGACCGAGCCAAAGGGTATGCATTTATTGAGCATTAATTAAAACACATTATATCCCTGTGTAGATGCTCTCATTCAAAAGTAAAGGGCCTTAGTTTGCTACAGACTAAGGCCAGATCTGCTCTAAAAAGTTAAGTTGACCCAGCTATCGTCGCTCAGGGGGGTGAAAAATCCACACTCCCATGCAACGCAGTTAAGCCAACCTAACACCCATGTAGACTGCACTAGGTTGATGGAGTAATTTGTCTGTTGACCTAGCTACTGCCTCTCGGGGAGATGGATTAACTACAGTGATGAGAGAATGCTGCAGCTGTGCTGCTGTAGCAGTTTAAATGTAGACATAGCCTAATTCACTTTAGAAGCAAACCAAGGCCACTTTACTTCTGAATGAGCACATCCACACAGGCAGTTAATGCACTTTAACTAATATTCCATAAATTCACACCTTTAGTTAATTCACCTTAACTTTCCTACATGTCACTGTGTAGACATGCCCTGAGACACAGACCTGGAAGAAAGAACAGAACCAAAGTAAAGGTAACCTTAGCTGTTCTTCCCTATGATGGGGAGACTCTTGATAAGTAACATTTTTAGTTCATAGTTTAAATTTTTTTAAAAAACGTTCTCCACTGTTTGCATTACCCTGTTAGATGCAAGCACTTAGATTAAAAAACAATTAGGAGGGCACTGAAATCATAAATAAGTAGAAATAGCGATTAGTGCGTTAGGTGTCTTTTTGGCAAACATTACCAAGAAAGAGAAGACTTCAGCGTAAATAATTGTGTGACTGCACTCTAAGCAAATACTGAAGAAAAGAATTTCCAACATTTCCCTTTAACAATACTAGATGAGGTAAGAAGGAGAGATCTCTCTCTCTCTCAACTTTCCTCCATGGCAACCTGAGGAAAAGTTCTGTGTAGCTCAAAAGCTTGTAGCTTCCACCAACAGTAACCTTGCAGATTGTTTTCTTCTTTTGCCTGGTGCACACATAATTTGGGTAAGGCAGTGTGAGCCTTTGGAGTTTGGTGAACACATGACCGCAGTCAGTCATTGAGACTTTCAGAAATAGTTCATACTCACTTGCTTTCCTCATCCAGCAGGTGGAGCAGTCCTGTTGGTTTCTTGCTGATAAGATTTATACAGCCAGAGTTATCTATATAGTCTATGTTGTGCCAGCTGATGCCTTCTGCTCTGTACTCCTCCTGGGGAAAAATAAAAGGCAATAAGAACAGATCAATTGATTAAAATAAAGTTGGGTTCTGAGCTTACAAAACTCAGAAGTTCTCCTTTTCAAAAGAACAGAGAAAAGTTAGTTTAGATGGTAATGAAGCAAAAGGATGTCCCCCAAAATGAAGATGCAGAGGAAGTTAAGGACCCTGAACATGCCATGTCTTTCACAGTTGCTCCACAGGAAAACTTGTAGGTAATGCCAAGGGATGTATTTCAAAGCCAAGAGCAAAAGCTGAAAAGAGAAGCACCAATGGTTTTGTTGGAAATTAATATAAAAATTTCTAACACAATGGTGCTAGTTCTTGGGATGATGCCCTGCCATTATTTTTTGGTTTGCAGAAGAAAGTATAAGAGTAAAATAGTTGCTTAATTTAAACATCAGAGAAAACCAGAGCATCTTATATATTCAACCACATCGATCCTTAAAATTATTTTAATGGAACCAAGACACTTTTAGAAAGATTCCATTTGTCACTTTTTCTGAGAGAAACAATTCTTCTCCCTATTTTCTCTACTCTAGACAGTGTATTTACTGTATACAACATAGTATCTACTGTGCATAAAAATATGTATAATACGACACACCCATCACTCTTCCATGTTTTCTCAGTTCTGCCTGGCTATCCCGAAATTATGTGATAAGTTTGCAATGCTGCCATGAAAATCATGCAACAGTTTACTGTCCCCACACAGACCCACCATGCAATCCTAAAACAAAAGTCACACAACACACATCCAGTAGGAGATATGGATTAGACGTGTGTTGCTTTTATCTAAAAAAATTATTTATTTATAAAGGAAAACAATAAAAACCTTACTGTTTCACTGGGCCCCAGCAGCTAAGAAATATTGTCCTTAGGACTGAAAGGTAACACAAATAAGAAATAACATCCAACACCTTTGATTTAATTTGAGACATTATAGCACAATCTTGGTAGCTAATCTGTGCCTTGGACAATATTTTACTGCTTTGTTTTGATAACTAGTCACTATTTGTAATTTTATTTATGTCTTTATATATCTGATTTATTCCAGCTGACGATCTGCCCCTAACTTCACTTTGGGAATAAAGACTCTCTCTTTTATAGGCCAGATCCTCAGCTGATGAACATGAACGAAGATCTGACCCTCCATCTTTTGAAAATAAGATGTCTTCTCTTAAATTAAAATATAGAAAGACTCAAAACCATTTAGAGACACTAGTTGTATAAATAATTATAATGCATTTGGAAATAAATGTAGTCCGTTCATAAAGTGTAATCTCCAGAATATGTTTATGCATAAAAACTTTTGAGTTTTCTCTCCATAGTAGACACATTTTTTAAACTATACAGTGTTGTGTATATAGCAGCATGTATTTAAACAGTAGAACGGAACCCAGCCAAGTTTCTACTATATTTTTGTAAAGCAGTGTAACTTTTGTTGACCGGGTTAGATCAGGAGTGGGCAAACTTTTTGGTCCGAAGGCCATATCTGGGTATAGAAATTGTATGGCGGGCCATGAATGCTCATGAAAAAGGGAGTTGGAGTGCAGGAGGGGGTGAGGGCTCCGGCTGGGGGTGCGGGCTCTGGGG
>NW_020664418.1:9665342-9673380 GCF_002925995.2 Terrapene triunguis | reverse complement strand
GAGGGGGCTCTGGGCTGGGGCAGAGGGTTGGAGTGCGGATGGAGGGGCTGAGGGCTCCGGCTGGGGGTGCAGGAGGGTGGCACCAAGGGGTTCGGAGAGTGGGAGGGGGATCAGGACTGGGGCAGGGGGTTGGGGCGCTGGAGGGGGTCAGGAGTGTGGGCCAATGGGAACTGCCGGGGTGGCACTTGGGGAGTGGGCAGTATGCGGAGCCCCCTGGCTGCCCCTCTGTGTAGGAGGGGGGATACGCTGCTGCTTCCACGAGCCATGCGGAGCCACGGCACACATGGAGCGGGGCAAGGCCCGGATCCTGCTCCCCGGCAGGAGCTCGAGGGCCAGATTTAAACGTTTGAAGAGCCAGATGCGGCCCCCAGGCCATAGTTTGCCCACCCCGAGTTAGATGAAGAAAGAATTATTACAAAGCTCCCTAAGAAGCACCTAATATGCATTTTACAGGTGTCCAATCCACTCTTACTGCTCTTTTTTTATTACTGTGTTTTTCATATTGTTAGCAACGTTTTTAACTTACGCATACAAGCTAAATGTGTTCTTCAAGCATTTTCTTAAGCATGATCTGTACATATTTAAAAAAATGAATAACTTTAGTTTTTCCCACTAACTAGCCCCCTGTAAGCAGGGGAAGGGCACTTCACAATATTAATCTACCTAAAAGTCAATGTCCAGCCATTTCATTTCTGTTCAGCAAACAATGCACATGAGCATTCTTACTGGAAGCCACTCTGCCAAGTCCAAAGGCTGTGGTATGACTCTGCCAAAGAGTAATACCCATGAACGTACTTGAGATCAGGAAACTTAACCTCTGGTTCTGTTTCTTAAGAGCACACCACTCTTAAAAAATATCTATGGTCTGCCAATAGCTCTTGATACAGAATTGACAGAGGTGATTACTTTTGTAAGAGAGTCTGTGTATGTGAGACTAAACGAGCGTGAGGTGTGTGAGAGATTTTGTCAAGTGCTTTGGGACATTTCACAATGGTTTTTAAGAATGACATCGCAAGAGCATTCAGGTGTGAGGTTGTTTTGTTTTGTTTTCAATAGAAGCTCATAAGATTAAGTCTCTTTATATATTATTTTGGTTTAAAAATGGAGGTTCCCTGAGCAAATAGTGAGAACTGGCAGAGTTCCCCACAGCTTTCACTGGGCAACTCAGTTCTCACATGCAGGGATACCTGGTTTCCTATTAACAATGCTGTACCAAGAGCTGGGTGGGAACTGGATTTTCCATTTTGTGGGAAATTCCATGACAATTTTTTTCCCCAGTCCAGAATGGAACAAAAAAAGATACATTTCAAAATTCAAAGAAAGAAAGATTTAAATGTTCCATTTTGTTTGACATTTAATTTTTTTAGATGTATTTTATAATATGAAATAAAAGAAATTTGTAACAAAAAAGTAATTTCAAAAGTAAAATCAAAATGTTTTATTCCAAAAATGCTTTGTGTCTTTTCCTAAATGCAAATTCACTGAAATCAACACTTATGACAAATGTTTTGCTTTTGATAAATCAGCATTTTCCAACAGAAGTTCCATCAGAATATTCCCACCCAACTCTATCTGTGCATTGTTGATACAATAATAACTGCAATGTAAATAAACCAGATCACCTAAGCAATGGGAATAAAGTTTGAAGGATAACGTTTAATGTTCAAACACATAATAAAGAAAAAATCCCTGAAAATGTTGCATTAGAATGGAAGAATTTTAGTGTTTGAAGATCTCTATACAATGAGCAATGGAACCACATTATAGCAGAGAAGTCAGAAATCAAATACAAATTGCTGCTAAACTATAGACAAATCTTTTGTTTTTTACATTTGCACTAGTAAGTCAGTGAATCCTGCAGGACTGTAAGGCAGAAAAAGTCCTGCCAACCTTGAGGGGGGACACATTTCTTCAATAAGTACAGGTTCTTCTTGTATGTCTGTGCATGAAACATTAGCAAGAATGGGCATCATCCATCAGCTGCCTGCTTCTGACAGCAACTTAATCAGATGCAGCACATATGGCTTTCCCTCAGACAATTTAATTCATTCAGGGTTATTTTGCTCTACTATACTCAGAGCTCAAATATTAATAACTACTGGTGCAGTGGCATTTAATTATAAAAGAAGAGGCTTTTTAGCTATGACTGTGCATGAGTGGTGCACGTTACATAACTATGAAAAAGATCCCAGTGAAAATGACTGCATGCCTAGCCAGGTGTTTAATCCTATTAAAAAATAAGAATAGTTACTCAGCACTTCCCATCTCCTAACTACTTTGCAAACATTAATTAATTAGTGCTCACAATGTCTGTGCAGTTGAATAAGTATACTCTCTATTTTACAAGAAGGGAAATTGAAGCAGAAAGACTGATTTACCCAAAATCAAAGTCATTTTAAGAATCAAGATTAAAAGTCAGGTGGTTTCTGGTTTCCAATTCTATGTTCAGGGGACAATGCTCCCATCTCCTTCCTTGCCCCTCCTTTAGCTATTAACTATTAAAAAGTGTTTTCCTTGGTTGAACACGAAAGGATATAAAGTACATAATCAAGCTCAGAAACCTCTGTTAAACCAGGCCATAGATCCAGACCTAACAAGGTTATATCACAAGTGTGTGTGTTAAAGAGTCAAAGGTGTGGTCTACTACTAAAGCATAGGTCGACCAAGCTACGTTGCTCAGAGTGTGCGCTGAGAGACGTAGTTAAGACAACCTATGCCCCAGTATAGCCACCACTAGGGATTTTTCTACACTGGCAGGTGAAAGACAAAACTTTTGTCATTCAGAGGTGTTAAACACCGCCCCCCTCCCCCCGAAAGACAAAAGTTTTGTTGAAGACAAGAGCTGCTGTGAACATCGCTTTGTTGGCAAGAGCGCTCTCTCCTGCCAACAAACAGCAGCTACACTGCGTGCCTTTTAGCGGCACAGCTGTGTTGCTAAAAGCTACATAGCGTAGACATAGCCTAGGTAAACGGAAAAATTCTTCCGTCAACCTGGCTATTGTCTTTCAAGGGGGTGAATTTACTACAGTGATGGAAAAACCCTTTCTGTCTACACTACAGCAGCAGAGCTGCGATTGTGCTGCTATACCACTTGTAGGGTAGACAGCCAAAATGAATTCAAGTACAATGTTTAGGGCAGATCCCTTTCAAATAAAAATGAAGTTACCTCCATACAGGTTACAACATACAGACCCTGAGTACTACTTTCCCATTGATTGTTAAGAAACACAGGACTTTTAAACACAACTACTTAGAAAACCATAAGGCCACAAGTCAAATAAGAGAGCAGAGAGCCTCTTCACCTACCACGCTGGCCATTTCTGCAGGAGGAGGAGGAGGCCTGGTGAGGGGAACAGAAAGAGTTGCCATTTATGACTTCACTTTCAAAAATGCAGCCCTGGCTCCTATAGGGTTTGGAATTGTTGCCAAAGTCTCTTTGGAAGGCAGCCAAGATAGCAGAACAACAGCTCTGAAATGTGTTTTTCATGTTCATCTGGAACAACCTTCCTTAACTGCAGAAGTGAAGTTACTCTCTGAGGCTTAATAATATAGAAAGCATTCATTACATTTCCACCTTCTCTTTAAATGTTTCTAGCTGTGCATAGAGAAGGGGAGAAAAAATATCGAGAAAGGAGAATTTTTCTTGATCTTTGTAATATTGAATGAAGCAGCAAAGAAAACTCAGATGAGCTCACAGGTTTATAACAGTTCCATGGTCAGCTGACTATTCCCATTAATCCCCTTAATGGTTTTTTACCCACTTCATCTATTTATTATTGTGACTCTTTAACAGCTTCTGCAAAATTTATAATACAGATATTTAAATTTGCACAGGTCTGAAACTTGGTATATCATTTGTCAGCCCAGACATAGATGTTGTCTAGAAAAGAGCTTTTGTTCAGATTTTCATTTTGAAAGTAAATTCCTATAGTTTAAATTCTTCAGAAACTGAGGGTATGTCTACAACTACCAGTGCTACAGTAGCACAGCTGAAGCTACACTGCTCTAGCATAGAGACTTACTACAGCAACAGAGTTTTTCCAGCCCTGTAGTAAATCTATCCCCTTGAGAGGCAGTAGTTAGGCCGACACATGAATTCTAGCTGTGTTTACAGTAGGGGTTAAGTCTATGTAATTATGTCACACAGGGTGTGAAGTTTTTCACAGCCCTAAGCGAGGCAGCTAGGATGACCTAAATTTAAGCATAGACAAGGTCAGAATGGTTATTCAGTGGTTTCATACTAACTAAAACAAACAGCTGAGTTCTTCAAGCTTGAACCTTTAACACCTGCATTGACATCTTAAGTCCTGATTATCCACAGCACAGGTAAGACTAATGCAAACTTCCTCACACTCTTCATTTCCAATATGCCTCACCCACTGACCCAGAGGAACCACCAAGATGAGTGGGGAGTTTACTTACTCATTTTATTTATGTGGTTTTTTCAGAGCACTCATCACAATAATACCTGCAGTGGATATGGAAGGATGAGCTCTGAGGTTAAAATACTAAACTGGGACTCCACTTATCTTGGTTCAAGTCTCGGTTCTGCCACAGACTCCCTGTGTAACCATGGTCAAGTCATTTAATTTACACGGGCCTCAGTTTCCCATCCACAGAATAGTGGATAATAATTCTTCCCTTCCCTACCATTTGTTATTTATATAAGTAGTTCTTTGTCTTTTACTATGTGTATGCAGTATTGCCAACCGCAAGAGATCAAAAATCATCAGTCAGACTCCCCATATCATGAGACTGGCCCCAAATAGCATGAAATTTAACTCCCCCCATCAAACTGTTATTTTGTCTCTCTTCTGACTTTTTCACTCCCCTCTATTCCTCTGCTAGTGAACCTAAAAAATCAACCTCTGATACATAAAATGCACATGTATTTAGCTGATTAGGAGGAGACTCCACTTATCCTCTCCTCAATCCTAAAACAGGGCAACTGCCATCCATTTCCTATCCTGCCTCAACTCTCTCCCCTCCTAGTTTATTTCCTTTGATAAAAGGAGGGCTGGATGGTCAATTTGAGAACCACTGACCTAATTACTGCATTATGATTCACACTTGAACACAGAGTTTATATTACTGTTTAGGGTTGATGAGTTACAGATACAGATATTAAAGAACTTTAAACTCAAGTCAATCATTCATATAAGTGACAATGTCACAATAAAAACATTGTGGGCTTGGATTAGCCTTTTACGAGAAACATTTCCCTGTCTCCCCCCTTTCCCCCTCTCTGTGCCCAAAATTGGGCAGTGCTCCCGCACACTTCTCCCCTTCCTCCAGCTGCTCTGGGCCCCCTCCTTCCCATCCCTCTGCACCTCATTCTCCTGCAAGTCCTAAATCTGCCACCTGCTACCCCTCACTCTCTCCATTCCCTTTTCACAGAGACTCTGCTGCTCCTCCCAGTCTCTGTGTTCTGTTCAGTCCCCTGGATCATAGCATGGCAGCCATTTTGCTGTTGGGCATGACTTCAATCTCACTGAAAATAGTGGGAAGTGGCAGCCAACTTTATTAAGGACAGCCTCACTTCCATGTGCAGATAGACTGTAAGGAAGCATGGGACATTTTGAACAAGGGAAAATTTATGAGCTAGCAGACTTGCTAAAAAACACCCCCCCCCCCCAAAATCATTAGAGCCCTGATAAAATCGTGAGAGTTGGCAATACTGGTGTATATACTGCGCCTAGCCCATTGGGGCTCTGATCTCAGTTCAGGCTTCTAGTACTACTAGCATGATAAAAATAATATCCAAGTAGAGGAGAGGGAACTGGGGCTTATTTAGTCTGCAGAAGAGAAGAGTGAGGGGGGATTTGATAGCAGCCTTCAACTACCTGAAGGCTGGTTCCAAGGAGGATGGAGCTAGGTTATTCTCAGTGATGGCAGATGACAGAACAAGAAGCAATGGTCTTAAGTTGCAGTGGGGGAGGTCTAGGTTGGATATTAGGAAAAACTATTTCACTAGGAGGGTGGTGAAGCACTGGAATGGGTTACCTAGGGAGGTGGCAGAATCTCTATCCTTAGAGGTTTTTAAGGCTTGGTTTGACAAAGCCCTGGCTGGGATGATTTAGTTGGGGTTGGTCCTGCTTTGAGCAGGGGGTTGGGACTAGATGACCTCCTGAGGTCTCTTCCAACCCTAATCTTCTATGATTCTGTGAGTGCACAATTAAGTCTCCATTTAGCCTACTAAGACTGCTTAATTTTAAACCTGAAATTTTCCAAGTTAGTCATTAACTATTACACTTATTTTTATTTTAAATAAATGGCAGTATTATTTGAAAACCAGGCATTATGCACTCACAGCAGGTACTGTACTTTGCTTAGAGTATTTATGTGGGCTGCAAATGACAATACCACCAGTTCCATTCACACTGTATATTACTGTGCCTGAAGAGCCTTGTTTCACCCATGGAACATTCTTGTACATTTCCAGCTACATAATATGTGCATTATAAGAGGGAGTGTCTCATACAACACATGAATTGCCATGTTTCCATGTGTTGACAAACACATAACTTAATGGCATGGTATCCAAGAGTCCCAGCTCTTGGAGGCAATTAGTTAGGCAAGAATCCCAGAAACCCAAAGGCAAATAAAAAGAATCCAAAACTTATTTATTTTTAAATTTCCTGATTTTTAATCAAATCTCTTGATGGGGGAGAGTGTTGACTCATTATTTCTGAATGGTTGGGATTGGCAACACTGTTTCAGGTAAAAAAACACTGCTGATCTGATAGTTGGCCAGTTATTTCAATTTTTCAGCTTAATTTTATTAATACATTTTTGTACTTGAAAAATAAAATGCAATTAAAAACCCAAATGTTAAAAACGTTAAGGGTCAAATTCTTTAATTGTGGATGAAACAGGAATGCCCATACTTTCACCAACAAATGCAATTACCCAATCTGTGCAAAGTTGGTGGATGCAGGTTGCGTCTGTTGGCAGATGGCCCCACTGTGCTCTGTCTTCAAAATATGTCCCTAAAAGTCAAACTTAAATTGATAAACAGCAAGTAAATGCAGAGTTGATAGTACTGCTCTGTGCACAAGGGTTTATTTACACTTGAAAATGTACTAAAATAGTTATTTTGGAATTATTATTCTTGGAGGCAAGTAGTTAGGCTAGAATTTCAGCTTTCATATTTAAAAAAAATATTCCAGAATAACTTCCTATATGGACCATTTTATTCCAGAATAAAAGTGTCCACATGTGGTCTTATACTGAAATAACTATTCCAGAGCAGCTACTTCGATAAATTTCCAGCAAACCCCGAGTCACCCTTTTGGACCTTGACACTACAGCACATACATGATTGCAGAAGAAAAATCACAAAGTCGCATAGTCAGGCAAGTTAAAAATCCACTATCTCAGACTGCTTCATAACTGAATGAAGAGATTCAAGATACTGATGATTATTTCCTGGGGGCGGGGGATATTTTTGTTTTTGTCAATGGTATAGATTAAATTTACTCAAACTTTTTCATAGTGTGGACTACATTCTTCCGAGAAATATTGCAGCTCATTAGCTCACTACAGCCCTTTTGAGCCACTCAGGTTGTGCAAAGGGTTTGTATGCTGGCTTTAACAGCCAGCTGGGACTTCCCCCATAAATAGGGTTACCATTCGTCTGGATTCCCCCGGACACGTCCGGCTTTTTGAGCTAAAAATAGCGTCCGGGGGGAATTTGTAAATGTCCGGACTTCCCCCCTCCCCATGCAGAACGCGCGTGGCTAACAGGGCAGCCGGCCGGATGGTGCCACTTACATGGGGCTCCGACAGCCAGAGAGAGCCCCTCCTCCTCTCCCCTGCAGCAGAGATCACTCCCTCCCTCCCTGCATTCGCAGATCGCCTCCGGCAGTCTGGAGCTCCTCCCCCGCTCCTCCTCCACTGCTGCCCAGCATGCCAGGACGAGCGGCTCAGGCCGTTCCTGAGCAAGTTCACAGAGACGTTAGGCGAAGGCCAACAAGGGGGCCAGGGGGTCGGAGAAGGGGCAGGGAGGTTTTGGAGGGGGCAGTCAAGAGATGGGGGG
>NW_020664418.1:9655362-9665242 GCF_002925995.2 Terrapene triunguis | reverse complement strand
GGGGGGGGGCTGTCAGGTGGCAGGGGTGGGGAGAGGGATCGGAGCAGTCAGGGGACAGGGAGCAGAGGGGTTTAGATGGGTCGGGAGTTCTGGGGGGGGCTGTCAGGGGGTGGAGAGTGGTTGGATGGGGCGTGGGAGTCCCAGGGGTCTGTCTGGGGGTGGGGGTGTGGATAAGGGTTGGGGAAGTCAGGGTACAGGTAGGGGGTAGGATCCTAGGGGGCCAGTTAGGATGGGGGGAGGGTCTCAGGCAGGGGGACAAAAGGCAGGGAGGCTTAGGTAGGGGGCGGAGTCCTGGGGGGCAGTTAGGGGCAGGGGACTCAGGAGGGGGCAGTCAGGGGACAAGGAGCGGGGGGAGGGTTGGGGGTTCTGAGGGGGGGAAGTGGGAGGGGCAGGGGCGGGGCTAGGGCAGGGCTCCTCCCATCCTCTTTTTTGCTTGCTGAAATATGGTAACCCTACCCATAAAGCCAGACCTACTTCATTACCCCTTCACTTTCATCAGCTCGCAGAATGGGGGCAAGATGGAGGAAGGGGTGTGGGCGGTATGCACTGCACTCCGGTGACCCTTACCAATTGCATGGCTCCTTGGCATCTGGGATATAGTGTAGAACAATGTTGAAGTTCCTCTAAAATTACTCCAACAGCTAAACGAGTGACTGGCTGTCTGCAAGATTGGGGACCTGTAACCAGGTGCCCCACTTCTGCTGTGGTGACCAGACACAATGCTGAGTCCAATGTCTCACAGATCACCTCTCCTCCCATCTACAACCATGCAGACCACCTTCTCTCCCACTCATGATCACCCAGTGATCTTGTGACAACTACAGCTATTGTTTAAATGGAGATATATTATTACAAGCATGTTTCTGTAATTTTTAACTTTGCTCCATGCAATCAGTGATTTGCATTTTTTGAAGAAAATAATCCCACTTGTGATTTTCTCTTCATGTAATCTCCCACTCCCATCTGTTTTATTAATCTCTCTCTCCCCCCACCCCACCACAGTGTCTTGGCCCTTCTACCTCCTGGTCCATTTCTCATCTACTCCCACTATCCTACCACATAGTTCTCCTCTCACCCTAGACATTTTCTGTCCAGTTGATTGTTTCCTTATCTCCTGGACATTCCTCCTCAGTGGGTTGCTCCAGACCTATTGGCAGCCCTGCTCCCTCTCCTGCTGGCAGCCCCAGTTCCACTGGTGGTTCCAGTTCATGAGGGTGACTCTTGTTTCTCTCATAGCAGACACTCATACTGGAAAAAGCTCCCTCTCCTTTCTTCTAGCTTTTGCTTTTCCAGCTTTTACTGGTGACTAGATTGGATGGCTTTAGAAACAGTTAGAACTTGGATCACTGTCTGAGAATCACTGGTATAAAAACAAGCTTTATATTACACAGTAACAGTTATATTACAGATTTTAGGTTATTTTTCATTGTCTACTTTTTCCCCTTTCTTGAAGACAATATTATCTGGTTGGTTTGTTCTAACCTTCAGTGACTTGGCTCAGATATGGCAGAGTTTATTTTTCTGCCTTCATTGCATGTGCTGTACCCAAAAGTAATTTCTAGACCACACAGTGTCCTGCCTGATGTCTGCAGAGGACAATTGAAACCTACATACCCAGAATTGGCTGGATTAAGATCTCCAAAGATCTTTTATATTAGAAAATTATTTCTGAAGAATTTTAAAAAGTTCAAGCTTACACTGACTGGGAAAAGATTGACTGAAAACCCCCCAAAACCCTCTCTTAAAACCAAAGTAAAAGTGTCCACAGAGGTATTTATCCAGGTTTAATTAAATCCGTTTAAATTCATACTTTTAATTAACCGCTGCATACAGAACAACATATTTCAGCATTTATAGATGTATAGGAATCCTCTGGAATGCAGCACCCTCTGCCTTAACAGATAAACTATACCTTTAATAGACATATTATTTCTCCATTCACTTCAATGGAAATGGTAACACCAATTAACTACCTATAGACAAGGTGGATGAAGAAATATCTTTTATTGGACCAACTTCTGTTGGTGAGAGAGACAAGCTTTTGAGCTCCATAGAGCTCTTCTTCAGCTCAGAGTAACCTGAAAGTTTGTCTCTCTCATCAACCGAGTAAAAGATATTACACCACCCCCTTTCTCTCTCTAATATCCTTGGACACAACTACACTGCACACCTATTCAAACGTCAGCTCGCTGACACCAGCCTGCTTTAAAAGAGGCGGAGTCTCTTAGGCCAGTATAGCTAGACCAGAAAATTCCCCTAGAGGAGATGCAGTTTATACCAACAAAAGGACTTTTTTTTAGCTGGTATAACTACATCCATACTAAGGCTTTTTTCCAGAATAAAACTGTCATACAGAATCATACCCCCTAATTCACATTATTATACCTGCACAAATTACTGGTAATGGATTCTGGTTTTTGGATTCCTGATGCTTTTTCCATGTTTTGTTTTTAAATTTGACAGAAACCTGACCTTGCCCACAGTGTGACAGACAGAAGGTCCTGCACTGCAGGTCTGCTGAGGAACAGTTGTGCTTTCGCTCTGCACTCAGCGCCCAAGTTTGGAATTGGGCAAAGGGAGCTCAGTGCAGAGTCAAAATGGACCGATCAGCTTTTTCAGAGTCTAGCAGCTCAATATTGCTAGGGTATCTGCTATTTTACTACAACCATGCAGTGACAGAAACTACTGACCATTCCCCAGATGATCCAACAAAGCAGCCATGAGATCAATGCCTCCCAGTTCACTCACTCATCCAGTATTTACAGGGGCGTGGCTTAGTGCCTCCCTCTCAGTGGAAAAAAAAAATCTTGATTTAATCCAATAGTTGGAGAAAGATATGGCCTAAGCAGGGGAGCATGGCTTGATTTATAGCATTAAGGAAGACAGGATCTAGACTGGGTTTGAAAGCCCTATAATATTTGGACCAAATTTTGACGTGTGTGCATCTAAGTATGCGATGCTGATTTAGGCATGCAAATCTGTAATGGCTGCCAGCTGGGGTTGCAGGACCCACATAGGTAGGCATGCACACACACCAGGGATCTGTATGCCTACACTGAGCACCCACACAAGTTTGAAAATGTGGGTCTTGGTTTTGTATTGTTTTGAACATGAGATTTTGGGAGGGAGGGACTGGACCGGACCATCTCTGCAGGGAACTTTAGGTGGAAATGATCCCATCATGGTACAGAAGGATTTCAAAACAAGCCTGACTAAAACAAAACAACAAAACTAAAATTAATTCACTAAACAATGGAGTGTTTTCATATGTTCGATGAATTTCACTGAGGAAAGAATCATTTTACCCCAAAATGTTATGCAGAATCTGGGATAAAAATTCCACAGAATTCAGCAGACCTTCTAGTAGTTTTACTTACATATCAAAATTAAAAGAACTACAACAAATACAAATATCTTGGCCAAATATCTACTAAAGAAAAATAATTCCTGTCTATAAGTGATTGTAGGGTGCAAACACCTAGGAGAAGACAAATATTTTCGGGCGGTACAAGCGGATGTAATGAGAAGTATTGGGTGCATTTTAGAAAACATAGGCTGAATATTAAAAAAAAAAAAAAAAGTCTTCCTGGCAGGGAAGTAAGAAGTGACAGAATAATATATGGAGATATACCTATCTCATAGAACTGGAAGGGACCCTGAAAGGTCATCGAGTCCAGCCCCCTGCCTTCACTAGCAGTACCAAGTACTTATTTTTGCCCCAGATCCCTAAGTGGACCCCTCAAGGATTGAACTCACAACCCTGGGGGTTTAGCAGGCCAATGCTCAAACCACTAAGCTATCCCATCCCCATCACTGTGGATGTGACCTAATAGGTCTTTTCTATCTGTAATAGTTATGATTCATAACATGACGAAATCAATACCACTACCCTGATGGAACACGGGATCAGTTCCATCTACAGCAGTGGTTCCCAAACTTTAACAACCTGTGAACCCCTTTCACTAAAATGTCAAGTCTCGCGAACCCCCTCCTAAAAATGAATATTTCCAGGGATTTTCTCCTTTACCTGAGTATAAATTATAAGAGCAGTGATCTTGGAAATATAAAATTTGTTTTTATGACATGCTTATTACACACTCTTTATTATTAATTATTATTTATCATTACAGTATTTTTATTACATTATGAAAATGGCAACACTCTTCCAAGATCTCACTTTCATAGCTTGTATCACTTTGAATAAGCCTGTTATAAGACAAGGTTCCTATGTTTCATCAAGGAGTATCAGATGTGAAACAGCATGAAGGTATTTAAGAAGCCAACTCAAAGAGTTCCTCCTACACAAGCATTCAGGTCTTGAGCAGTCCAGGCAAACAACGCACGTTACAACAAAGCTTAAACTTGTTCTTCATAATAATTTTAAAAACAATACAAGCTGCCTATTTAATTTTAAAACCAGCAAAAAATATCCACCATCCTTTCCATTTCTTATAAGGAGCCTTGAAGTTTAAATCTCCTCAGCGTGATAGATATGCTTGCTTTGATCTGCTTAGCTCTTGGAAGTCCAGGGGCTCCAGGCTGCTGGGACAACTCTGTCCGCCATTAGGGAATTTTTTCCTGAGAACCCCCTGTAACATTTTGCGAACCCCCAGGGGTTCCCAAACCCCAGTTTGGGAACCACTGATCTACAGCATTAGTCGTCAGACTTTGATTTAGTTTTTAAACACAGATAGAAGTATTCCCTAATCCACAGAACAATTAAGGGTACATATGTTCTGGATTAACAAAAAACACAAAACCAACAACCACTCTGAGGAAGAGGTCTGATGCTGGAAAACAAACTTTGTGTACACAAGCACATGTGTGCATTTGGGGGCAGAAGGTGAAGTGTTAGAACTACTTTACAGAGTGCAGGGTCCAGATAGTTTTATCTGTTTGACAGTGTTTATCTGTTTGATTGTGCTTTAATCTGGTCACTTTTCTAATCTCAGATGAGTGGAACATATCACTAAATATTTTTTTAAAAATTCACTACAGCCTTTTGGATGAGATATAAAACTCAGGTCTTGACTGTGTGTCAATTAAAAATGAACTGCAAATAAAAAATGAACCAAGAGTTAAGAATTCTTCCATCAATCTAGCCCGAGTGCCTTCCATGTAAAATCAATAGTAAGAGAGGACTTCACTGATTCTCTGGCTCTTCTCCCTTTTCAGGGTAAAATACTGGTTGGGATATTTTATTTTGGTTGGTTGGTTTGTTACAGCTTTTATTTGTTGGGGATGGTGTCAGGGTTCCCTCCCCCACTCTGAATTCTGGGGTACAGATGTGGGGACCCGCATGAAAACCCCCCTAAGCTTATTTCTATCAGCTTAGGTTTAAAACTTCCCCAAGGCACAAATTCCTTCCTTGCCCTTGGTATCACTGCCACCACCAAGTGATTTAAACAAACATTCAGGGACGGCCACTTGGAGCCCTGCCTCCCCCAAAATATCCCCCCAAGCCCCTACACCCCCTTTCCTGGGGAGGCTTGAGAATAATATCCTAACCAATTGGTTACAAAGTGAGCACAGATCAACCCTCCTGGGTCTTTAGGACACTGAAAAACAATCAGGTTCTTAAAAGAAGTTTATTTTTTTTAAAAAAAAAAGATAAAAGAATCACATCTGTAAAATCAGTATGCAAGATAACTTTACAGGGTAACAAAAAGATTCAAAACACAGAGGATTTCCCCTCTAGGCAAAACTTTAAAGTTACAAAAACAGGGATAAATCTCCCTCTTAGCACAGGGAAAATTCACAAGCTAAAACAAAAGACTCTAACGCATTTCCTTGCTATTACTTACTATTTCTGTAATATTAGATGCTTAGTTCAGATATGGCTTAGGGAGATGTATTTTCCCTGCCCTGGTTCCTCGCTGACCCGGAGAGAACAAAGGAACACAAAAACAAAAACCTTCCCCCACAGATTTGAAAGTATCTTCTCTCCTTATTGGTCCTTTTGGTCAGGTGCCAACCAGGTTATCTGAGCTTCTTAACCCTTTACAGGTAAAAGAGGGATTAACCCTTTACAGGGTAAGAAGGGATTTTATGCTACCCTTAGCTGTATGTTTATGACAGATGGTGTTTGGACAGGTGGAGGAGGGTGAGTAGAAGATGGAGTCAATGTTCTGAATGTCATCCTTGCTATGGTGAAAAGGCTTTTTCAAAGAGGAAAGTTTTGCAGCATTTCCTGAAGACTGCTGGATGCTGGACTCACCTAATCTCCTCTGGAAGTTCATTTTGCAGCCAGTTCCCCTTGCCTAAGAAACCTTGTTCTAACGCACTTTCTCTAAAGCTTTGTGAACTGAAACTATCTCAGCAATTTACAGAGTGAAATTCAGTCTTTAATATTACCTGGGGCTTGAGCCATTAATTGCTTTGAAGATTGGGACCAAGGCCTTAAACTGGCATCTAAAGCTGACTGAGAACCCTAAGAGAGACAGGATACTAGACTAGATGGTGATACAGTATGACAACTCCTATGTTCTCTCTAAACAGAGTATTTTTCAGCTTTCTTTGAAATAACACTTTAGTTTTAGACTTTCTGGTGCTGTTATTAATCTATACAGACTAGCATGGCTTGGGGCTTTGTTGTCATTTGAAAATTCACCTTTAGGTAATACAGATGTAGGAGCAACCAGTTAGAGCCCCCAGGCTTAAAGAAGAGGGGGCTGCTGGCAGAGCATTCTCCCTGAAGAATCCTCAACTCTGAGGCATGCTAGCTTGTCAGGCATGCTGCAAGGCTGATCTCCCTCTTCCTCCCCACACCCAGTTAGGGGTGAGCGGGTGGTTATAATGTGGAGCTATAGTTTACTGATTATTATGGGCAAATGCATGATGGCGTGAGCAGTCCATTATGTAATATATGGAGACATTTACTTTTGTATTGTATATTTTAAATTTGTAAAAGCACATAAAAAGACAGGCTCTTAATATACAGTGAAATGAAAAAATCTTCATATAGAATGATTTTCAAAGTAGAGCATGTTCTGTTTCCTACAAACATGGAATATAAAATATATATTATTCCAGAGCTGCTTGAATAGATCAAAAGGTAGAGTGAAGACCAATCAGCTAAATCACATCCTTCCCTGCATAAGTCATCACAGTTTACATGGCAGAGTTTATCTCACACTTGTAGCACTAAGGGCTTTGTCTACACATGAAAGTTATTCCAGAGAAAATTAGGGTGCAACTTTAGGGTGAAACAGCTATTCTGGGAAAACACCACGTGTAGACAGTTTTACTCCAGAATCACTTCTACTTGATTAGTTTAATCCACCTCCAAAGAATAACTCGTGTAGACAAGCCCTAAAATGTTAGCAGCAGTATCTGTGTTTGGTGAAGGAGATCATTTATTGCTTCAGAATGGAGAAGCCAGATCCCTTCTTTCTTTCCTGAAAATTCAACAGCAACTTCCGAAGAGTAGGACCCTCTTCCCCTCCCTGTCATGACACCTCTGCTTTACTCTCAGACAGCATTTGATTTGAACAAACTGGAGAAATGGTCTGAAGTAAATAGGATGAAATTCAATAAGGACAAATGCAAAGTACTCCACTTAGGAATGAACAATCAGTTGCACACATACAAAATGGGAAATGACTGCCTAGGAAGGAGTACTGCGGAAAGGGAACTGGGGGTCATAGTGGACTACAGGCTAAATATGAGTCAATAGTGTAACGCTGTTGCAAAAAAAGTGAACATCATTCTGGGATGTATTAGCAGGAGTGTTGCAAGCAAGACACAAGAAGTAATTCTTCTTCTCTACTCCACTCTGATTAGGCCTCAACTGGAGTATCGTGTCCAGTTCTGGGTTCCACATTTCAGGAAGGATGTGGACAAACTGGAGAAAGTCCAGAGAAGAGCAACAAAAATGATTAAAGGTCTAGAAAACATGACCTATGAGGGAAGATTGAAAAAACTGGGTTTGTTTAGATTGGAAAAGAGAAGACTGAGAGGGGACAGGATAACAGTTTTCAAGTATATAAAAGGTTGTTACAAGGAGAAGGAAGAAAAATTGTTTTTCTTAACCTCTGAGGATAGGACAAGAACCAATGGACTTTAATTGCAGCAAGGGAGGTTTAGGCTGGACATTAGAAAAACTTCTGAACTGTCAGGGTGGTTAAGCACTGGAATAAATTGCCTAGGGAGGTTGTGGAATCTCCATCATTGGAGATTTTTAAGAGCAAGTTGGACAAACATCTGTCAGGAATGAGCTAGATAATACTTAGTCCTGCCACAAGTGCAGGGGACTAGACTAGATGACCTCTTGAGGTCCCTTCCAGTTCTATGATTCACAATGGAAGGGACTAGTAAATAAATCTCCTTTAATTCCTGTAGTCTATTTCCCCAGCTTTTCCTGATTTGGGATTTAAAAAAAAAAAAAAAAAAAAAAACCCCAAGTGCTTAAACCCAACTTAAATACCTATAAAGATATAAATAGCCACAAATGAAACCTTAGGCTCGATAAACCAAAATATATAAATTGTTTCTCTTCTTGAAGTTAGACACAGATTGTTTCCTGAGGCTTGGATAGCAGCTTACTGCCAAGCCTTCAAATGCAGTCAGTCAGCCAGCCAAAAATGTACAAATAGCCCCTCAATATGAACATCCCAGCAAAATGAATACTCAGTATTACAGTCAGAACCCACTAGAAAAGATCAGTAAGCCATTTGTTCAAAAATAAACTTTATTAAAATAATATCTATCAACATATGTAGAACTAAAATAGCTAGATAAGAAAGAGGGGGAAAGAAATTATTTACCTCCTGTAAACGTTATATCTGACTAATGCCATCTAGTCCATACCTCATGGCTTTCACATGTTGTCACCCAATTAACAGGCACAATCATCAGACAAAATGCTGAATTTTTTGGTACATACCCAGATGCCTCCAGGAATTTCTTGAATCATAGAATATCAGGGTTGGAAGGGACGTCAGGAGGTCATCTAGTCCAACCCCCTGCTCAAAGCAGGACCAATCCCCAACTAAATCATCCCAGGCAGGGCTTTGTCAAGCATGACTTTAAAAACTTCTAAGGAAGGAGATTCCACCACCTCCCTAGGTAACCCATTCCAGTGCTTCACCACCCTCCCTAATATCCAACCTAAACCTCCCCCACTGCAACTTGAGACCATTACTCCTTGTTCTGTCATCTGGTACCACTGAGAACAGTCTAGATCAGGGATGGGCAAACTTTTTGGCCCGAGGGCCACATCGGGGTTGCGCAACTGTATGGAGGGCCGGGTAGGGAAGGCTCTGCCTCCGCAAACAGCCTGGCCCCCACCCTCTATCTGCCCCCTCCCACTTCCCGCCCCGACTGCCCCCCTCAGAACCCCCAACCCCCCTGCTCCTTGTCCCCTAACCGCCCCCTCCCCATAAGGTGGTCACACATAAATAATACTGCATTGATTAAAAAGGTCATTGAGACTTCCACCCCAAATGAGCAACATGAATGCTGGGGACCTTGCAAGTATCACCCATGCTTTTGTCACATTAAGATGAGACTACTGCAATGTGCCCTACATTAGGCTAGATCTTAAAACTGGAGGCTGGTGCAGAATGCCACTGTCTGCCTGGGGAAGTGAGGTATCTAGCTGTGAACAATCTGTGCTCTGTCTACACTGGCATCCTGGGGGTTTGTGGATGATATTAAGATATTGTTTTTGAAGTATAATGATCTGAATGGCTTAGGACCTACCCTATCTGAGAGACCACCTCTCTCTCTGTGCCAGGACACCCCAGCTGATATCAGCAGAGGCACCTGAAGCTGAAACTCCCCTAGTACACTAGTTGCTAGAAAAACACTCTGAGGGCCCCACAGCTTTGGAGTCCTCCCTCCCACCCCAAAATACTCCCAAATCTGATCAGGGCAATCT
>NW_020664418.1:9636302-9655352 GCF_002925995.2 Terrapene triunguis | reverse complement strand
GTGTGTGTGTGTGCGCGCACACACACGCTCTCCAGGCTCAACAACTCCAATCACTGGACCAGTGGAGCAAACACAACCCTGCTTAACACCGAAAAAAAATAAAATAAAAATAAAATAAAATTCCAAGATGATACAAAATGAGCAACAAGATGGAGTGCTATAGAATCCAGGACAGAATAACCACACTAGCAGATACCTCACCACAGTAAAATGTGCAATTATCAGATTCTCACAAAAGATAGAATCGGAGATCACAGGCTATTGGTGGACATGTGTGGCATGAAGCAGTCTAAACCCAGAGAAGAGTGACTATGTACTCACTGTGACAGAGGAGAGATGAGAACGAGAGACTAGTTTCCACCCCTATTTCCCAAACACAAGGAAGCACAAGAAAGTGTGTCTTCAATCTATCAGGAATAATAGAAGACATCTCACCAAAAGCAACAAGGAAAAGTGCCTGACACTGGCAGAAAGGAGATACACAGCACTGTGCTATGGAACAACCTGCCACCATGGAGTCACAGACAGTCCCCCTTGGGTACTCTGATCTATCTCCCCACCCAGATAAGCTTGCCTTTGTGATACATGGTCTTTGCACCAAAAATTACAACAATATTTAGGTAATTCCCAGTCCCAAAGGACCAATCACTTACACCAGGTCAACTGCACTTAGATCTTACACCAAAGACAACTCTTATAGCCAATCCTATAATAAACTATTTAAGGAATTATTAACTAGGAAAAGGAAATAAGAGTTATTTAGAAGGTTAAAGCAGGTAAACATACACAAACAAATGAGTTACAGTCTTAAGTTTCAAAAGCTAATAGAAGCTTCTTTAATAGCAAGCTATGTATGACCCTTAGGGCTAACCTAGGTTAAGCAGCTGAGGATCCCTCACTTATGCCTAGAAATCTTGCCCCCTCCCCTAGAGTCCAAACAGCAAAGAGACACAGTTCCTCCTTTTTATTCCTTCCCCCTTTCTGTTTTGAGCTGCAAACTTAGCAGATGGGTGGAATTCACTTATACGTACGGTCTTTCGAGGAGGGAGGAGAGAGCAATCAACAAAGTCTTTTGTCCTCCGATGTTCTACAATAGTTTGTCTGGTATCAATGGGCCTTCTTTGTGGGTTAGGACATATTTCTATATTTCACACTTGTTAATACTTCTCTTGTCTGGTGATTTACATAGTCTTAGAGACTCATAATGCAAACACTTAAATATTAACATTATATGGGATACAGATGTTATAAGGGAGATTAATGCATGTAGCAACATACAAGCATTCAAAAATCTAAACACGAAGTACAGTTTTAGAATTCTAATACTTAGTTTAACAACGCTAATACACAGATGGGACAGACTAATTCCATCTACGCATTTGTCAGCGTTCAGTTGAGACATGGGGGCCCTTGGCATGAGCTGGCACCTGGTCTGCGAGCGTCACAGACAGTTAACATTATGGAATGCTTTTGTCAAAGATCCTTAGATAGGCATTTTGAGTTAGCCAATGAAATGGAATCCTCCTAACATCCTTCCACATTGTGCAATTAAGAAAATTCTCTTAATATGATGAATTCCAAAAATGGAAAAAACATCACAGAGCTCTTATTCCTGAACAAATTGGCCAATGTCTATCCTTGCAATTGCTGGCTTTATCCTGTACATTTATGGGCCACAGATGACACACATGCCTTAAGTTCCTGAAACCACTCCAGAGGAGAGTGCCAGAGCTGAAGAAGCCAATACTTTCATTTATGAGGTCATCAACTATTTGTTGTTTATTTTAAGTCAGTAAGAAATAAAACGAATTTATATACATGGCCATTTAATTTTTATTTTTTTTTTACAATCTCTACCCGCAAAACATACACGTAGACGTACACATACACAGTAGAAATACATACTATCTATAGAGAGGTTTATAAACCAGTTTGTTAATTACAGCATCTGGTAATGTGCACTTTCTGATAAACAGCCTTCAAGCACATTTCTTTTATGTTCCGTTCTAGTTATAAACTGACTGGCTTCCTTTAAATCACCCACTTTATCACTAGCCACCTCTCTCTCTTTGGCAAGAAAAATGCTTAGCTCTTGAGAGCAGTTCTGTTTCTCTAATCATTAAATTGGCTTGGAGTTGTTCATCACATCATTCAATGGCAGGCGCTTTCAGCTCCAAGGCTGTGGCCTATGGGCTTGTCTCTAAGAAAACTAATAGGGAAGATCTTGGTTTTGCATTCTAAGAAAGGTGAAAACAAATTAAGCCCAGAACAGCATGCTGGCACTGTCTCATTTTGGGGCTGTGGGGTCCCCATTAAATCTCTCTATAGAAACAGGCAGTCCTATGTGAAAAAGTAGGGAATTCCCATTTTAAGGCCCTCTCTAAAACATCTGAGGTAACCATTCTGCTGACATTAAATCCCTCTTGGAACAGAGAGAAGCAGCAAGTGAAAGTCATTAGAATTAGTGTAAAGAATTTTACAGAAACCACTTGGTTGTATTTAATTTTTCCAGTGGGAGTAAATCAGCCAGCAGCATTCTCCTGTGGGTGACAAATACCATGTATGCACCTAATTAAATAGACTTTCAAAACAGTTATTGAATGTTGGCAACTGACTGAGAAACAAAAGCACTCAGCTAGATTTCCTTCACATCAGAGGTTACTATTTTAGTGACCAGTCAGAGGACAGCAGCTCAATGCAATTTATAACAGTTGTTTCAATGAACAAGATTTGACAGTATTTAGGAGCTGATCCAAAGCCCACTGAAGTCAGCTGAAAGACTCCCACTGACTACAACAGGCTTTTGCTCGGCCCCATAAACAGGAGAGATGTGGCTACATAGTTGGCCATGTAAATCAACTATTACGGGGTTGCAAGGGTTTTAAATTAAGGTAAAGGTTATTTTCTAGGACTGACCCAGAACAACGCTGAAATATAGATCTCCTAAACTTTAACAATAATAATAATAATAATAATAATAATAATATAATAGAGTCTCTTCCCCCTCACACACAATTTAAACTCATACTATGGGATGGCACCCTCTACTATTAGTTAAAAATGTTACAGCCTGAATGCTCATTAGACTAAAGAGCTGCTTGCAGTGAAATGTCTGAGTTGTTCATCCTATATATAGATGGAAATGCAATTAAACAATATCTTTCAAAGCCCACACAAATGCTATTTTGTACTTTGATATCTGGTGCAGCAGTATTCTGTAAGAGTGGAAAATATTGGCTCTTCCAGAGTCCATATCACATCACACCTGTGAGCTCAAATAGCCACTAAACTTCAATGACAACTGTGTTTTTTGTTTATAAATTATGCATTTCGGTTCAAAGCCAACAAAATAGTTGCTGCATGAATTAGCTTATGTGATGATAGCATCACTGTTTCTTCCCCACGTCCAATAGGACCCACCTTTTTTTCCAGAACTCACCTCCTGTGCTCAGGCAGCTACCAGCTCTGAAGAGTTACCATATAATCTGTCAGTAATAAACTTCACAGACATAAGAGGAAACATTCAAATAAGCTGCACAATAGATTATCCACAAACAGCCAAAGGAATCAGCAATTCCCTAAGAGGAAATCTCTTTCCTCCAACACCCTGGTCCCCTCCTTCCATCACTAAACCTCGTCTGACTTAATTCTCTACAGTCCCATTAGTGAACAATAACCCCAAACTCATGGCAATAAAATCTTTATGCCCCATTGTGACGTTATCTGATAAAATATGACCATGTAGATCATTGTTGCTACCACTGTTATATAATTGCAACAAAACTTATACAAAGTATGTCAAGTAAGGTGTCTATTGAAAGGTTATGATTTGCTGAATATGATTTTGCTATTTGTATGCATGTATCATTTTTGTATTTGAAGTTATGAATATTAACTATGTACCTACATTACAAATGTTTGCTCCTGTGGTAACACCCACATGGTACTTAGCCTGCACATCTTGAAGGGACTATTCAAGTTAAATGGCTCATCAAGGAACACTTACCTCACAATGGACCATGGAAGAAGCCTATCTACACTTAATGGACTTTCCTGTGATGGCCTCTGCTATGACTAAGCGAAATCATGCATGGACATGTGACTCACACATGTGACTCCGAACACCATCTTGTTACCTGTGATTTTCCACAGTGAGAACAATGGGATTCCCTTCACTTGGCAGAAGCTATAAAAGGTCCCGGAAACATCTCCATTCGGCTTCTTTCCTGCTCAACCCTCTGGAGTATGAATTTATATTAATGGGAGCATTCTAACCAAAGGACTGAGGACCTTCCGAGGATTTGGAAGCAACCAGAGACTTAACAAGCCAGCAGTTTATTCCATCCCTGCTACAAGCCTGATCCAAGAATTTTGCAATTGTTTTATGTATTTGACTCCTTTAGCCAATTTTAACTCTCACCTTTCTTTCTTTTTATAAATAAACCTTTACATATTAGATACGAAAGGACTGGCAACAGCATGATTATTGGGTAAGATCTGAATTGTATATTGACCTGGGTATGTGGCTGGTCCTTTGGGATCAGGAGAACCCTTTTGTTTAATGAAATTGGTTTTAAATAACCACTCATCATTAAGCCTAGTGTCTGGGTGTTGAATTCAGGACTGGAATACATAACGAGGCTGCATTTCTGACTTCTTGTTAGCCAGTGTGGTGAGAGAGAAGTTTACTTTTGTTGCTGGTTTGGTATATCTCAGAGAAGAAAAACCACCAGTTTTGGGGTGTGTCTTCCCTTTTTCCCAGCAGCTTGTCCTCAATTTGGTATTCTCAGTTGTGACCCACAGAGGCACGGTTACACCCATATCATCACATGTATACTCTTTCTCTCACCCCACACATAGTAGGTGGGGCTAGTAGCAGTGCCTGTTAAAGTGGTCTGACACTTCCCATTATAAGACCCTGTTTTCTGTTGCTTATAACTTTGAAAACTAACCATCCAGGATGAAATTTTACAAGGCAAGCATCTGCCTGTATGTGACAACGTAAAGGACAGTTACCTGTTCTGTAACTGGGGTTCTTCGAGATGTGTTGCTCAGGTGTATTCCACAGTAGGTGTACGTGTCGCCACGTGCACCGGTGCCGGACGTTTTTCCCTTAGCAGTACCTGTAGTGGGGGAGCCCCGCTGCGACCCCTGGAGTGGCGCCTCTATATCGCGCCATAAAGGGGGCTGCGCGCTCCCCCACCCTCAGTTCCTTCTTGCCAGACAACTCCGACAGAGGGAAAGGAGGGCGGGATGTGGAATACACCTGAGCAACACATCTCAAAGAACTCCAGTTACAGGACAGGTAACTGTCCTTTCTTCTTCGAGTGATTGCTCATGTGTATTCCACAGTAGTTGACTCCAAGCTATACCTGATGGAGGTGGATAGGAGTTTAAGGGTTACCCGGGCGGAGGACCGCCCTACCAAACCCGGTGTCATCCCGCGTTTGGGAGATGATAGCATAGTGCGATGAAAAGGTGTGGACAGAGGACCATATAGCGGCCCTGCAGATGTCCTGAATAGGGACATGAGCCACGTAGGCAGCCAACGAGGCCTGAGCTCTCATCGAATGAGCCTTTACTATAGGAGGCGGGGGAACCCCTGCCAGGTCATAACACGAGGTGATCCAGCATATGCACGAGGTGATCCAGCGGGAAATCGGCTGGGTGGAAACCGGTCGCCCCCTCATGTACTTGGCCGATGCAATAAACAGCTGAGGGGATTTCTGAAATGGCCTGGTTCTGTCCAGGTAAAAAGCCAGCGCTCTACGCACATCTAACATGTGCAGGCGCCGTTCCTCATTGGAGGAATGGGGCTTAGGACAGAGAACTGGGAGGAAAAAGTCCTGATCTATGTGAAAAGCTGAGACTACCTTCGGCAGAAAAGCCGGGTGCGGGCGGAGCTGGACCGTATCCCTATGGAAGACCGTGTACGGGGGCTCGGAGGTCAGGGGCCTAAGCTCCGAGACCCAGTGGGCTGAGGTGACAGCCACCAGGAACGCCACTTTCCACGACAAGTGGGACCAAGGACACGTGGCCAAGGTCTCGAATGGGGGCCCTGTGAGGCGGGAAAGCACTAAGTTCAGGTCCCAGAGCGGGACCGGGGCGTCTAGCGTAACGGAAGGCCCGATCCAGCCCTTTTAGGAACCGGGACGTCATGTGGTGTGAAAACACCGAGTAGCCCTGCACCGGGGGGTGGAAGGCCGAGATGGCCGCCAGGTGCACCCTGACCGAAGAGGGCGCCAGCCCTTGGGTCCTAAGGGCCAGGAGATAATCAAAGATAAGTTGGACAGATGCGGAGGAGGGGGAGGAACCCTTCTCCCTTGCCCACCTGGAGAACCGATACCATTTAGCTAGATAGGTACGACGTGTGGACGGTGGGCTATACAGAACTCCCACAGGAGCTGGGCTTCCTGGCACAAGGCCACGGAACGCATGCCCCCTTGTCCGTTGATATAATACATCGCGGTCGTATTGTCCGTTAGGACTCTGACCACCTTTCCCCCTAGGTGCTGGCTGAAGGCTATGCACGCCAGGCGCACCGCCCTGAGCTCCCTGACATTTACGTGTAGGGACAACTCCGAGGGCGACCATCTGCCCTGGGTTTTGAAGCTCCCCACGTGGGCTCCCCATCCCAGGTCCGAAGCGTCCGACACCAGATCTAGTGAGGGAGGGGGCTCCTGGAAGGGGATACCTTGAAGCATGTTGCTCGGGAGGGACCACCATTGCAGGTCGGCCACTACATAGAGTGGCACCGTGACGACTTTGTCCAGGCCGTCCTTGGCCTGGGAATACTGGGAGGCCAGCCAGAGTTGGAGGGGCCTCATCCTGAGCCTAGCATGTCGCACCACGAAGGTGCATGCTGCCATATGGCCTAGGATTTGAAGGCACACCCGTGCCGTCGTCACAGGGAAGGCCGTGACAGAGGCAATGAGACCTTTGAGCATCTCAAATCTGTCCCGGGGGAGGGAGGCTGTGGCCACCAGCGAGTCTAACAGCGCCCCTATGAAGTGCATGCGCTGAACTGGGACTAACGTGGATTTTTCCTCGTTTACCACTAGGCCTAGACTCGTGCAGGTGTTTAGCAGGAATTCCATCTGCACCTGGGACCGAGACTTGCCCTTGAGCAACCAGTTGTCCAGGTAGGGGAAGATCTGCAGCCTGTTCCTCCTGAGGTGGGCTGCGACCACCGCCATGCATTTGGTGAAAACCCTGGGGGCCGCAGAAAGGCCAAAGGGGAGGACCGTAAACTGGTAGTGGTCTATCCCTACCAGGAAGCAGAGGAAGCGCCTGTGGCCCTTGAAAATGTGGATATGGAAGTACACATCCTGGAGGTCCAGGGCTGCGAACCAATCTCCCGGGTCCAGGGACGGGACAATAGAGGCCAGGGACACCATACGGAATCTGCAGCGAACCAGAAACTGGTTGAGATTCCACAGGTCGAGGATGGGCCTGAGCCCACCTTTCGCCTTCGGGATCAGGAAATACCGGGAATAAAACCCTTTGCCCTGGAATTCCTGAGGTACCCTCTCCACCGCGCCTAGGGTGAGGAGGCGCATCACCTCCTGATTTAGGAGGAGGGCGTGCTCCGGGTCCTCTGGGGCATCCCGGGACGGAGGATGGTGCGGAGGGGGTGAATTGAACTGCAGCCTGTACCCCTCGGAGATGGTACTGAGGACCCACCGGTCCGACGTTACACAGGACCAATGCACTCTGAAGGCTGATAAACGGTTGCCAAAAACCAACTTTATTAACTGGCGGGGGGGTTCCCTGGCAACAGGCCAGGTGGCCCCCCGCAAATAGTCAAAAACGCCTCTTGCCCTTCGAGGGTCCAGGGCGTGGGGCTGAACGGGACTGGCACTGTGATCTGCGTCTCTGGTCCCTAGGCCTCTTGAGTGGGGGCTCATACCTGCCCCTTTCAGGGGGAGCCGAGGGCTGCGGTCTGGGTTTGTCCTTGGCTGGCGGGACATCCAGACCGAGTGTCTGCAGGGTGGTGCAGGAGTCCTTCATCCCATGCAGACGAGTGTCTGTCTGGTCCGCAAATAATGCCTTGCCATCAAATGGCAGGTCTTGCATCAGGGACTGGGATTCCACTGACAGCCCGGACAGCGAAAGCCACGACGCCCGTCGCATGGAGATATCCGAGGCCATCGAACGAGCCGCTGCGTCAGCTGCATCCGAGGCGGCCTGGAGAGCTGCTTTCGCCGCTGCCGCACCCTCGTCCACTAGAGCTCTGAACTCCTTCTTGTCCTGCTCTGGGAGGGAGGATTCAAATTTTGGCAGGGATCCCCACAAGTTGAAGTCATACCTGCTCAGGAGTGCTTGATGGTTTGCCACCCTGAGCTGGAGACTGGCAGAGGAATAAACTTTTTTCCCCAAAAGTGTCCAGTCTCCTGGCATCTTTGTCCTTGGGGGTTGGTGTGGGTTGGCCGTGTCTTTCATGGTGGTTGACGGACTCCACCACCAGTGAGTTCGGGGTAGGATGAGTTTGGGGTACTCATGCCCCTTCGTTGGCACGAAGTACTTCCACTCTGCCTCCTTGGAAATGGGCAGCAGAGAGGACGGGATTTGCCATAGTCCGGTCGAGATGTTGGCCACCCCTTGGTGAAGCGGCAGTACCACACGGCCCGGTGCCGAGGAGGAGAGGACGTTGAACAAATTGTCCGATGGCTACTCCATCTCCTCCGCCTGCAGCTGTAGATTGGAGGCTACATGCCGGAGGAGCTCCTGATGCGCCTTGAAATCCTCCTGAGAAGGAGGGGACGGTGCCGCTATGGACGCGTCTGGTGCCAACGGGACGACCGGGATGGCCCTTAGGGCATCGGGCAGTGCTGGTAGGTCGCACTCCGCATCTGGGTGCGGTGCCGGTGGTGTGGCACCTGAGGACTGCTCTCGGTGCCGAGGCGGGGACGCCGAGGGCGCTTGGGATCCCCCAGCCACGGAGTGGGGCCTCGCCAGTGCGGGCGCCTGGGGCCATGGTGCCCACTGGCACCACTGTCCTTGCCATGGCGCCCCTTGCCAGTGAGCCGCCTGGGGTCCTACCAGGGTCACCTGTTCCTGGGGGACGGTGCTGCCCGGGGAAGAACAGCTGGGAGCCGAGGCAGAGGTGGCCGAGGAGCGCACAGTGCCATAGGAACGGCTCGACCGGTCCCGTCAATGTCAGGTCCTGCCCCAGGATTTAGACCTCAATGACAATGAGACGTATACGTCAGAGGTACTGTCTCTGGAGTCCCGTCGGCGACCGCGGGCACGACACCGCGGTGTCGGTGACTGCCGGGATGCACTCCGAGCATGGCGCGCGCCGCGGTATGATCGGCTGTGCCAATGGCGTCGAGACCTGCTAACGCTGTGGCTAGACGAGGAGCGTCGACGCGTTCTGTCCCGGCTCCTGCGGCCTCCGTGGGTCAAGGAAGACTCCGGCGACTCGCTCCCAGGCAACCCCGACAACGGAGTGGAGGTCTGTCGGGGGCTATGGGAAGGCCCAGCGGCTCGAGTAGAGACGTCGACCGCTGATCTGGCCAGTGAGGGCTGGTGAGCACCCAACGGCGGCTTCCCTCGGGACCGGGGCCCCAGCTCAGGCGGCCTGCTCGGTACCGGCATGACGAGGATGTTGCGCGTTGCCTGGGCTGCCTCCGGCGTCAACGGAACCCTTATCGCCAGGGAGGCGTGCGCGGACAGGGCCGGACTACTCCGCTCCGCACGAGTCGGAGGTCTGGGTCCCGAGGGGGATTGTGGGCTGGCCAACTCGGGTCCGGCCTCCCCCCTGTCCTTGTCTCGGCGCCGCTGGGTCTTGTCTTGCTTCTTGGCAGGGGAGCGGTGGTGGATGGGGCTTCGTTCCGCACCGAGGACGCAATGCCCGGCGCCGAGTCGGGTCAGCGCACCAGTGCCGGGGCCAATGCCGACCCCATAAGCAGGGCCCAGAGTCGGATCTCGCGTTCGCGCTTAGTCTGGGGCTTGAAGGACTTACAAATTTTACACTGCTCACTTATGTGAGTCTCGCCCAGGCAGCAAAGACACTCGGAGTGTGGATCGCTTCTGGACAAGGAATTGCGACAGGAGTCGCATGACTTGAAGCCTGGGGCTCGGGGCATGCCCCAGGCCAGGCTACTAACTGCAGAAACTAGTAACAGTCAAGGTACTACCAAGGATAGAAACTACAGCAATGCTGGAGCACAAGTTCCGACTACCTCCACTGGCGGCAAGAAGGAACTGAGGGTGGGGGGAGCGCGCAGCCCCCTTTATGGTGCGATATAGAGGCGCCACTCCCCCACTACGGGTACTGCTAAGGGGAAAACTTCCGGCACCGGTGCACGTGGCGAGCACGCACACCTATTGTGGAATACACATGAGCAATCACTCGAAGAAGAACTGAAGTCTGTCTCAACGCATGTGCAAAAAAGGTGTAAATTAAGGTTGCACCGACAACCTAATTGTCAAATTTCCTAACTTTGCAACCTTAATAATGTTATTTTAAGGTAATTTTGTGTGTGTGCAATATACACACACACACACACACACACAGTGTTCTCATGTACCACATTTGTCACTGATAGGCTCCGCTCCTCTATAAATAATTCTCATACACCTCAAACATGTACAAGAACATAATACACATGCCACATTCTTCACAAAACTGAATATTGACCTATAGATTCCTCTAACAAACACAGTTCACCAGGGGCCATATGCTGTACACGTGATAAAATTGCATGTCTGACCACCTCACCTGTACTTTGTCCAAATAATTCATCTCTGCTGTGACTATTCACATTTTTTAACTGAGCTGCCATAGTTTTATGATGTTTAAATACAACTAGAAATGTTACTTCCCTACCATAATGGGGAATTGCTCCTTAAATTACACTGCCCTGAGGTGTAGGATAATTCATATCATGTGACACAAAGACTGAAAATGGGAGCTATCCACCAGAATCCCACCTTTCCAAGATATTGCACCTGCTTCTAGCCCTGGAAGGTCCCAGGAGATCAAACCTTAAAGTCGCAACATCATTATGTGCTGAAGAGCTATTTTAGGTCAAAATATTTTAGGCCATTTTAAAAGTCTTCTAAACATTTTGTTATAATCCTCTGAGTCCTGCACAGTTGGGCTCATGATACTAAGACACCTCATAGCTTTCCCTCTAATTAACTTCTCTTTCTCCCTCTCTTCAATATCACATCCTTTGGCTTAATTCATTCTGCTTGGATTCCCTTTAACATTTCCTCCCCATCTAAGGTGATGATTGGTCTTGTTCCAGAACTGCTCTCCTTCCTCCTCTGCATGTATCTGTGTGTGTGTGTGTGCACGCGCACCTGTGTGCGTGTTTGTGTGTATATATTACATGGACTCTTCCTCCTGTGTCCCCTCAGCTGTGTGTGTGTGTGTGTGTGAGTATTATACACACACACACACACACACAAGTGTACCTGAGGGGACACAGGAGGAAGAGTCAACGTAAGCTCAAAGTTCATAGATTCATAGATTCTAGGACTGGAAGGGACCTCGAGAGCTCATCGAGTCCAGTCCCCTGCCCAGTTCTCCAGAAGTGCAGCTGCTTTGGTCTCTCTCCCTCCAAATCCCACTTCTAGCAATCTGTTGTTGAGGAGAAACAATATTTAACAGCTGAACTAGTAGAGGCAGAGAGTGAAGAGAAGGAGCTAATAAACTGCTGTTGAATGCAATCACTACTGAGTTAGCAGCCAGTTCTTGGGGGAAAAGCCCTATCCCACTCAACCACTGCTAGCAAGGATTGGGCCCCAGTCTCCCGGTCAGACCAAGCCCTGAACAAAACTATCAGTTATACCTCTCATCTTTTCAAGGTAGCTTTCACAGTGGAGAATAAATCTATCTTCAGGTTCCATATTGTCACCTAACACCACAGTCTCTGAATGCCTTTCACATAAAATCAACAGCAACAGTGACATCCCTAGGACTTCATGGGTGTATTACTCAGATGAATTATAGAATCCAAAATAATCAGCTCATATTTCTCATGGGCAGATTAATCTAATTAGTTATCAAAGATAAAAAAGATCTTTGAATCTATTATATCACCTCAACAGAGCAGGATTGTTCTCTATAGTACATTTTCTAGTGCTTTCTCCAGTCTAGTCTTATATGGGCCAAGTAATTCAGTTCTTCTTGGGAGATTATTCCACAGCCTAATAGATCTTGCTGATGATAAATTTTGTCTAATATTCAGGTTAAATATTGCTTCTTTTTTTTCTTTTTCTTTTTAGCATTTCATTTCTACTAGTTGAATCTTCTTATACCACCCTAAAAAATCCCTCTCTCTCCTTGGCTCACCGAGAACTGAAAACAGTGAGTTAACAATTTAGTTACCTGGAGCAAAATTGAAAAGTCAGAAGTTAATTTATAGTTTTAAAAATCTAGTAAAATGCTTGTGGCAAATGGTGCTGAATCTCATGGCTCTGAGATTGGAATCCAGTCCTACACATTAAAACCCCCATCCCCAAACATACTGGAGGCAAAGCAAACAGTATTTGGTCTGGTAATTCCTGGAGCCACGTTTTCCTTCAACGTTTTCAATTTCAATTCCTATTCTAAGATAGAGTTTTAGTATCTACAAGCCTTCACTTTAAAAAAAAAAAGTGTGCTATGTATGATGGGCATGTTGCCAAATAGCAAATCAATAGCTTCTGCAGTTTGTTATTTCTCTGCATGTCACATGGAATACAGCTGACTAAAGCATTTTTCAAAAAGCACCCCCATGCTATTCCCAGGTCCAACTAAAATAGAAACTTGAACTGAATACTCAATGGTTGATTACTAATGGTTTTTTTCCCTACTTCACAGTGATAAAGGTAAAATATGCACATACCTAAAATGTACTGCCAGCCTTTAAAAGCGACCTCACGAGAGAAAGATGTTCCATATGAGAGAAGAAATATATCTTTTTTAATAATGCAGTTTTTCTCTAAATGTCATATGTAGGACCCTACCAAATTCATGGCCATGAAAAACACATCATGGACTGTGGAATCTGGTCTCCCCCCGTGAATCTGGTCTTGTATGTGCTTTTATCCTATACTATTCAGATTTCACAAGGGAGACCATCATTTCTCAAATTAGGGATCCTGACCCAAAAGAGATTTGCAGGAAGGGTTGCAAGGTTATTTTAGGGGGTTGTGGTATTGCCACCCTTACTTCTGGCGCTGCCTTCACAGTTGGGTGGCTGGAGAGTGGTGGCTGTTGGCTGGGCGCACAACTCTGAAGGCAGCACAGCCACCAGCAACAGCCCAGAAATAAGGGTGGCAGTACCACAACCCCCCCTACAATAACCTTGTGACCCCTTCACGGGTCAGGACCCCTACAATTACAACACCATGAGATTTCAGATTTAAATAGCTGAAATCATGAAATTTATTATTTTAAAAATCCTATGACCATGAAATTCACCAAAATGGACCGTGAATTTGGTAGGATCCTAGTCTCATGTGAAGGGCTGTTCACACCAGAGCAGTATCGTGGTGAAGAATATTGCACATCTGTGGTCCTTTAAAATACTGCAGGTAACAACTAAGGCTTCAATCAATTCACATTGTGTTAGTGAACTGCTTATTACTATTTTTTATCACTGTGATTCAGACACAAAATGTAACTTGCATTTTGAGTTATTTTGCACTGTGATGCACAGATCACAAAATTTATGATTTTAGGATTTCCATGCAGGTTTTTCAGATTGCTAGATTTTTCCATCTAGGATATAGGAATAGTAATACATACTTTTGAATAAAATCTTAGCATACTGGATGATGGGAAAGATCTTGGAGTCATTGTGGTTAATTCTCTGAAAACATCTGCTCAATGTGCTGTCAAAAAGCTAACAATGTTAGGAACCATTAGGAAAGGGATCGATAATAAAACAGAAAATATTATAATGCCACTATATAAACCCATCATATATCCCCACCTTGAATACTGCATGCAGTTCTGGTCTCCCCATCTCAAAAAATATATATTAGAAATGGAAAAGACAGGCAAGAAAAACTACTAGGGGTATGGAACAGCTTTCATATGAGGAGAGATTAAATAGACTGGAACTGTTCAGCTTAGAAAAGAGACAACTAAGAAGGGATATGATAGAGGTCTATAAAATCAAGAATGATGTGGAGAAAGTGAATAAGAAAGAGTTATTTACCCCTTCACATAGCACAAGAACCAGGCATTGGTTTAAAGCCAAGTAGGTTTAAAACAAACCAGGGCCGCCCAGAGGATTCAGGGGGCCTGGGGCAAAGCAATTTCGGGGACCCCTTCCATAAAAAAAGTTGCAATACTATAGTAACATGTATTTGGAAATGTAAAAAATAACCAGTGAAATACATTCAAAAATTATTTTTTAATAATTTGAAAATACACAAAATACATTATTTAAAAACATTAAATGCTTTAATGGTATGTATACATTTGCAATTACATAATGCTTCTTATGAAATCGTTTTTTTACAAATTGTTCTGAACATTAATTATACAGCTGCAAATTTTTTCCTCGCTTTCATTTTGGCAAACTTATTAATAATGTCACCAAAACTTATGTCTTTGGCCATTTCATATTCTATGCTCAAAATGAGCAAATGGTTCAGCCTTTCTTCCCCAGTGGCTGAACGCAAACGATTTTTAATCAATGTTAGCTTACTAAATGCATGCTCTCCCGATGCTACCGACACTGGCAACACTGTTAGTAGGCATAAACAAATACAAATCTGTGGAAACACATTTTCCAACCCTTTTTTGAAGAGAGCATTAAGAAGTGTAAGTGCAGAGGTTATATGTCCGTCAACTCTTAAGTTGGAATCTTCTTTTATTTTGTAAAAGATTCTAAGTTCCTCTTTAAGATCTTCTCTCTGGAGGTCTTTTGGATATGCTGTGGCCAAAGTGTCAACAAAATTTTCTATAGAAGATTCATCCACTTTATCTGGCGGACACAAAATGGGTGAAAATAAATGTGAGACTTCAGCCATTCCTTCGCCAAAACCTCCTAGCTCTGATAGAAGCAAATCCATTGTCGGGAAGAACACTTGTACTTTGAACTGAATATCGGGAGAGTCAAACGTATAGTCTGCATCCCCTGTGTCGTCAAAGAATCGCTTGTTCTTCTGGATCCTTGAGTCACTTTTCATTTTGGGGTCAATGCCGAGGCTTAAAGTGACTTGTTTGGCTTCTTCAAAAAAAAAAAAAAAAAAAAAAAATTGGCCAAGAATCTTTCATTGTTTGAATTTCCTTGATTAAGTTGCTCACGTGTTTAGCTCCCTCTTCCATTGTTAATTTGGCGCTTTGTAGGACCTTGTTCTTATCATCAATATGCTGAAGCACTTTAAACCATATTGTAGTAAGAAGTACAAATTCAAATGGCTTAAGCCACTTAATCAAACAGTCAACATCTGCCTGGATTTCGGGAGGTAAATGAAGCTCCTCTTCAATTTTAACTAAACTTTCCAGCACGCCTGTGTGATTTTTGATTAGGGGGCGAATAGCATCAACTCTTGCGCTCCACCTAGTTTTAGATACAGAGTGAAGAGATATATTCGCAATGGTCTGCAAAATTTTCCATCGCGCAGGGCTAAGAGCAAATACTTTATAGAGTTTCTGAACATTTCCAAAACCTCTACACTGGTTTCCATAGCATGGGTGCCACAGAGATTCAGCGTGTGAGCTCTGCATGGAGAAAAATAGGCTTGGGCATTTTCTTCCAAAATTCTTGTCTTTACTCCCTGAAATTTTCCTGACATGTTAGAGGCATTGTCATATCCCTGCCCTCTGCACCAAGATAGTTCTAAGTCACATTCTTTTAAAAACCTCTTTATCTGTTCCGCTATATCTGCGCCAGTCTTCTTTTCAAAATCTACTAGTTTAACAAATCTGTCATGCACATCCCAATTTTTTTTGCATCACATATCTGAGAATAAAAACTAACTGCTCTGTGTGTGAAACATCAGGTGTACCATCAACAACAATGCTGAAATATCGGGCTTTTCTTACCTCTTCAAGAATAGAGTTTAAAATTTTCTTCCCACACAGTTTCAAGAACTCATTCGGACTATGCCATGACAGGTAGTGAGCCTGCATTCTTCGACCAGACTCTCTGCACTGAGCTACCATCTCTAGATGTTGTTTCACTTCAGTATTGTACCTGCCCACAAGCTTCAGTGTTGACAAGAAAAGCCCACAGTCGTCATAATCAACAGTAGAATGGCTACCACGAAATGGCAGATTATTCTTTGCTAGGAAAAGAATTACGTCAACAATGGCAGTTAATATTTTATGTCATTTTTCCTCCTACTGTTTAATACAATGCTGCATCAATGCCTCTTTTATCACTGAGTATCTGAAATAATTCCTTCCACTTAAAGTAATTGCTCAAATGTAAAGTGTTTTCTTCATGACTCTTGATTTTCTCGTAAATCTTTTTCCAATTATTGGCAATTCCACCTTCGACAAATTTTGAATGATGTAATTGGTTACTTTGAGTTTCACTTCTGTAGAGACTGCAGGGAAAACAAAATTTTGCTGCAGCATCTTTACTCCACAACATCCAGTCTCTTTCAATACATTCGCCATTACTCAGATGTTTAGAAAAAACTGTTATCGGCAATTTCCCGCCAAAAGAATCACGAGGAAAGTTTTCGGGCTTATGTGTTGGACCCTTCAATACAATAAGATCTCTTTTCTTTATATCTAGGTACTTCCAAGAGGCTGGGTCATTACTGCACAACTTTTCTTCGTCATTCCCATCTACAGCAGTAGGACTAGTCAACTGTACCAGTTTCTCAGTTATAGCAGTTTTACCACTGTGTGGTGGCTATCCAAAGAGGCTGGATTTCCTTCTCTTCCTCTGCAACAACCATAACATTGTTTTCTGAATGTGGTAATATTTTGGATTCCTCACACACCGCCTTTTCTTTTTCTCTTACAACACCACTTTCACTTCCCACCTCTGAAGAGCCTTGAATGTCAGCATCGCTCAACTCAATCAACTGACTTGACTTGGATTGTGCCTGAAGAAATTTGTGAAGAGTTATTTTTCCCTTTTCTTCTTGCGTCTGTCTAGCTTTCTTCTGCTTTCTCTTCTCAAATCCTGAAAGGTATGTATGTTTCGTTTTTCTAGACCTTACGATCATTGACTATGTTATGATACCTGCAAACAAATTAATTCCTGTGGTATCTTTCATTTTGTTAGATAGTGTGACGCTGTACCCCATAATGCTTTATGGGAATATGTCATAACTGGAATATGATCTACTGTATCTATCTATGCTACATATGCTATGTAACATATCTATATAAAGGTTATGATCTACTGACTCTATTAATCCTATCTGCATGCATGTATCATTTTTGTATTCGAAGTTATAAATATTGGCTGTGTACTGGCTTGATTTCTAAAAAAACCTTAGTAGAGCATTTGGTCAGTTCCTGGAGAAAGGAATGTTGAAGTTAAGTACCTAATCAAGAGACACTTATAGGACAATGAATCTTGGAATGCTCCAATCCACATAAGAAGTCTACTTGAGGACGTTCAAGGTAGCATGAAAACAATGGATGCTACCTGTAAAAACTGAGTCATGCAGGGACATGTGACTTGCCCAGGTAACTCCTAAACTCCATCTTGGAGCTGGACTGTGCATAGGAGTGAGGAGGGGGTCTCTACCCACAAGAAAAAGTCTATTTAAACCCCTGGGAGACACACACCTCCATGGTGGTCTTCAGCTGGCTAAAGAGAGAGCCTCCCTACCCCCCAGTATACTTGAAAGAAACTGGAACAAAGGACAGTGTGCAAGGGTTGTGAGTGATTAGTCTGTAAAAGGGAGCATTCTGGAACTGGTGAGGATCTTATCTGTATTCAATTTGATTAGACATAGATTTGCGCTTGGTGACTTACTTTGTTCTGTCTGTTACTACTTGGAACCACTTAAATCCTACTTTCTGTATTTAATAAAATCACTTTTTACTTATTAATTAACTCAGAGTATGTATTAATACCTGAGTGTTAAAAACAGGAACACTTCTGTTAGCTGCTTTCAGGTAAACCTGCAGCTTTGGGGCAAGTAATTCAGACCCTGGATCTTTGTTGGAGCAGACGGGAGCGTCTGGCTCAGCAAGACAGGGTGCTGGAGTCCTGAGCTGGCAGGGAAAGCAGGGCTAGAAGTAGTCTGGGCACATCAAGTGGCAGCTCCCAGGGGGTTTCTGTGATCCAAACTGTCACAGGTAGTTAATTGAAAAATTCCTTATGTATCCCGTGTGCTGCGGAACAATTTGAACTGCGACAGAAATTAAAATAGACATTGAAGTACCTGTCACGACCATTGTGTACAGGAGGGAGAATATCTTGCAAAATGTATGCTCTAAATTTTACTTTATATCACTTTGTTATGCATTGGCAACATCAAGCAGCATTGCCCACATAGGCGTGTGCACCCAGGGAATTTTTTTTTTAAATGTGAACATTTATTGAATATTCAATCATAAAGGAAATTATTTTTATTCATCAAACAAACTAAAGAAACTAAAACTTAACTAAACTTAATTTTTTTTAAATTTAACAACTAAACTTTACTTAAAAAATGAGACAAAATACCAAATTTTTGCTGTAGTGATAACCAGGTGTATACAAAGATACAGTCAATTTTCATGATCTTTATCTTTAACCAGATAATGAGCTAACTCAAACTGACCAAAACAGATTAAGGTTTCATCATCTTCCTGTCCTAGAGAATGAGACGTCACTCACCATGTGTTATGGACTTAAATTCCTCAATCACATCATTGTAATTAACTGACGAAGCCAATTCTTGTTCAATGTACAAAATCATGAGTGAGTCGAGGCGCTGTTGGGACATTGTACTACTTAGTTCGTTTTTTACATGTGCTAGTTTCAAAAAGGCTCTTCCACATGAACAGCTTGTCTGCTCCTTTTTTTATCTTAACAACAAACCGATCCATATTTTAAAATTAAAAGAGGGTATCATTCGATTGAATTAAAACGTAAAGCCACGGACTCGTTATGCTATTTCAGTAGAGTACATGAGACA
>NW_020664418.1:9632431-9636202 GCF_002925995.2 Terrapene triunguis | reverse complement strand
GGGGGGAGGCGGGGGTAAGCGGCATGGTAAGGGGCGGGGGGGGGGGTTGGATAAGGGGCAGGGAGTCCCAGGGTCAGGGAGCGGGGGTGGGGGGGTGGGAGGGGGCGGGGGTTGGGGGGGGGCGGTCAGGGGACGGGGAACGGGGGGTTGGATTGTAGGTGTTCCGGGGGTCTGTCAGGACTCGGCGGGGGGGGGGATAGGGGGTGGGGCAGGCAGGGGGAGGGGGGGGGGGGAGGAGGGGGGGGGGGGGGTTTTTTTTGGTGGGGGTTTTTGAGACATTAGGGCAGGTGTGGGCAAACTTTTTGGCCCGAGGGCCACATCGAGGTTCCAAAATTGTATGAAGGGCCAGGTAGGGAAGGCTGTGCCTCCCCAAACGGCCTGTCCCTGCCCCCAATCCAACCCCCCCCCCCCGCCCCTTACCATGCCGCTTACCCCCGCCTCCCCCCTCTCCCGGAGCCTCAGCGAGCCGCATCCAGGAGCAGCCCTGGACAGCACTGCAGCGGCGTGGCTCCGGCAGGACCTGAGCTCCTGGTGCTCGGCCCACCAGAGCTCGCAGCCCCGCCCCCTTACCACATGGCTTTGAGCGGGAGGAGCTCAGGTCCCACCGGAGCCATGCTGCTGCAGCGCTGTCCGGGGCCGCTCCTGGACGCGGCGCACTGAGGCACCAGGGGATGGAGGAAGGCAGAGGCGGGGGGGGGGGAGCCTCAGACATTCTCGTGGGGGCCCCTGCGGGGCCCGGGGCAAATTGCCCCACTTGCCCCCCTCCTTACTCACAGTATTCATTGTCACATGAATGAGTCACGCAAGAAGAAAGATTTTTGATCAGAGTGTAAAAAAGAATAAATTTTTTTAAATCTACAAGCAGAATAAAGTCATACAATGGTTTTATTATTAGCAGCAGACTCTTTCTCAGACCGTATCTATACTAAAAAAAATTGTAATTATTTTATACACTGGTGCAATGGTACCAGTGCTACCAACAGTAAGCTATAACACAGAGCAACCATTTTTCCTAGTGTAGAAACACCCTCAGTGCCAGCTCAGTGGCACAGCAGCAATATGCTTATCTGTCATGGAGAAGAACCCATTTGAATAGGACAAAGGCAGAACGTGGAGTTTAACATGCTTAGTCACATGGGGAGGAGAGAATTCTGGTCAGATGGGTGAGCAGCACATTCCAAGAGTAACTAATTACTGAAAGAGATTAGTGGATGCAATGGCGGAGGCTGTGTCCTGCCTCCTTGGTGATAGGACGAGAATCATTCTGGCTGAAATAATTGGGGAGATGGGAGGGAAAAGTCTCCTCCTGAATGATAGCATAGTCTTAGTTTATGTTCCAATTCCTGGGCTAGGGCATGCTGCCAGAAATAAGGTCATTATAGTTCTGAATCTAAAGCTTTTGGCAACCCAGCTACAGCAGGATTTATGTGCCTGTGTTTTACAGCCTGGTTAGTATATTTCACTCAAGCTTATCATCTGGTAAAGCATACTTCAAGGCCATCATGAATCATCACGAGCTAAGTCTTCTTCAGTAATTTGGAACAGCTGGTTTAAAAAATAAATAAATACAGCAAGCAAGCAATCAACTAGAAAGTCCAAGGCAGAAATCTAACACTTAACCCTTTCTGACCCATTCCCTTACTTTACTGTCAACAATATCCTGATTGGGATTCTTCCCATTTATACTTATTTTTATTTGGCTCAAAGTTGAGAGCCCATCAGTGAGAAGATTTTTGAATCTGATTCAGTCTTAAACAGAATCTCTTGATATACAGCACAATGAAAACTGTAGTTATAAGAGAGGATATACCTGCAACCTCTATCAGGAGAGGTTGGCTACAAACAGTTGGAAGCAGCATTTTCTTTAGGTAGAATAAGAGATTATATTAAAAAACAGATTCCCACTGGATAATCTACACTTTGTGATGGGTCATACAGGACATCACCACATAACACTGTAAGGCTAAATATTATATCACTCTTGTGCTGGACTCTCACCCAAGTCTATCTGCTGCCATGAAAGTGTTCTGTAAAAATCAGAGTTGTATCACATTGTGGAATGTAGCATGCATGGCCCTGAAGAAAAAGGTGCAGCAAATGGCCATAACATGTCACTGTTAAACAGCATTCGCACACATGGGATTCTGAAACAATTACAAGAAAATTTCTCACTGCTTACCAGAAAATGTTCTTTCTTCTCATAGGAAGCTCTAAATACCCTAGCAGTGGTCCAAACACCCGAGCATACCCCATTGCTTGGGATTTTCCACCTGCATCATGCTATGAAGATAGAACCAAACCCATCTATCAGAGGCAGAGGGGAGTGCCCATTGCTACTCCACAAAGAATCTTCCATATCGAGGTAATTATCACAGCCAAAACTACTTGTGTTTCAGCATAAAAGGAATCAAATAACTGTGAGGCTACGAATACGTTCCTGACAAATGTCCTACTACAGATCATGCAAATATTATCACATCTTCCAATATCCACATCTGCCCAAGCTTAATCCATAATCTGGAAACTAATTCCCCAAGGGTGAATTGGATTTGTGGACTTTCCTACTAGATGGGAAGAAATTCTCAGTTAAGTATAGAAACATGGATACATGTTTCCATTTTTCTGTGCAGTCAGGTCCACAGAGTCTAAAGTGGGATTCTTTTAAGTAGTGTGGCTTCAGGGAGGGCAAGAGGAAAAGTTAACCCTGACTACATACAACATTTACAGTGAGTCTCTCCTCACTGAGGAGCAACTGCTTGCAGGAACCTTTCAGCAGAATGCAGCATCCACTGATGCTTGTTGAATTTCTGAAGACGTGAACTGATGACCATGTAGCCATCCTGCAAATCTTTTGCTAGGAGAGCTTGCATAGGATCCTTCTGCTCTCAGACAGTGTGTCCTAAACTTGCAAAGGGGTACAAGGCATTTGGACTTGTAGGCCTCTGAAATTGCCCATCTTATTGATCCACAAAAGGATGCTTTAAAAGCCTTCCTTCCCTTGGCAGATGGATGGTAGAGAACTAATAGGGCATTGCTCAGAAGCTAACCCAGGAAGGGTTTCAAGAGCATCCCTTCCTGTCTGAGTACAGCAATCAGGACCTTTGCATATATCATGGGCGGAGGGAGGAATATTGAGGTGTTGCAAGCCACATAGCAAAATGTAGGAATTCCCAGTGTGATGACCACATCTAGGATCTCTCTTGTGAAACAGGCAGAAGCTACTGTGGCTTTCAGGGCTACAGAGGCTGCCTTGAAATTCCACCTCAATGAGGTATCAATGCTGGGGTATCCTTCAGCAAAAAGCCCCTTCAGCAAGGACAAGAGTGTCCAGAGGAAGATGTAGAACTTGCAACAAACTGCCTCAGAAGTGTTTCAAATTATTCAGTGCTACGTGTCCTCTTCTTGGGGCGCAAGCAAGAGAAGCAAATCTGTACCTTTCCCTTCTCACCAGGCTTGTCTGGCATTTCAGGGCCTCTTGTGGTGCTGCAGAGGCACAGAATTAAACTTGTCTGCTCTGCCTGGTATGCACAGGTTTGGTTCTGTCCCCAAAGCTGCAAGTATGCTGAAGGCACACTGGGCAAAAACCTGGCTCCACTGAAGTCAATGGCAAAATTCCCATTAATCTCAACAGTCAGGATTTCAACCATAGTGAGGACCTGTGGACCTGCATGCATAGAAAAATTAATATTTTAAAGTTATGTAATGAGCTTTCATTATAGTTGATTAAATATCACTGATGAACATACTACCTAGCAATGTAGGTGTTGGCAT
>NW_020664418.1:9487580-9632421 GCF_002925995.2 Terrapene triunguis | reverse complement strand
AGAGAGATAATTCTCATTTGGGGAACCTCAGAGTGCACACATGAAAGACAAATGTACAACAGTTGAGGTCTTCAGGATCCTCACATGAACTATGTGTGCTTCTGAGTTCAGAGCTGGTCCAGGATGGAGGAGTCATTTGACATAGGAGATCTAGGGCATGATGGCTTTTACAGGTAATGAGTAGTAAAAAAACACATCTTAGATTTTAAATATGACTAAATCCATTAAAGCACAGATTCATATATAAAAAACTTACACTGTAATTCAAAAACTCCAAGTCGATAAGGTATAATATATCTATGCAAATTGTCATTTGTAGCATGCAGTGAATATTCAGACCTACCTGCTCTAGTTTAAAGATGTGTTGGTTAAAGTAGTGCTGTAAGCGTTCATTAGCAAAGTTAATGCAGAATTGTTCAAAGCTGTTATTTTCATAATCTTCAAACCCAAAGATATCAAGTACTCCAATGGACAAAGTCTGTAAAACAAAACAAAGTATGCTGCTTAGAAAAATCAGATCAATTAATGTACTCTCAGAATATCATTCATGATAGAAAGCATACAAACAGAATCAAATCTATTGAGTATAATGATCTGTAATCACTGCTGTAACTATTAACATTATTCCACGATGAGGGTTGTACATAAATCAAGGAGACAACATGTAATTTTAGGTACCAGTTTAGTTGTGATTTACTAGAAGGAAATACTTCAATGTACTTCCTTTTGGAGAGATACACTAAATTCCCTCCTGTTTGTGGTACTGCATCCCATACTGAGCTGACAGCACACTTTTTGGTCTAAATAATAATGTGCTCATCTGGCTTTTACTTACAGCTAAATGAATTATCACCTTTTAGGGGAAATCTGAATACAGTTCCAACCTACTCCACTGGATCTAAGACTTAAAAGCTTTCACCCAATGGAAAAAATTACTTGTACTATGAATGGTAAACCAAAGGAATGTGCTTATTTGGACTCCCTGAATTAATTTTGTAAATGGTTACACTCCAGCTGTGAACATTTCAAAGTAAAATACACACTGGAGGGGTTTATAAATAAATAATGCACTACAATAAGCGAGGGTGGGGAAAGGACTCACTTAGGAAATGCCAGAGCAACTCTCTATAATATCAAACCTGCATGACACAACAGATCAGAAAGTATATACAAGAAAAGCAATTCAACATTTTTGCTATGTGATTATGATAGGTCTTTCTGGGCAACTCTTCTGATGCAATTTTTTTTTTTAATAAAATAAATGAAAAGCCAAACAAAAAACACCTATCCCCATTGCACCTTAGCAGGGGATAAAAGTGCATGTATGACATGGAAAGAAAGCAGCACCAGCAGTTCATGGTGAATTGCACACTGGAATGACCTATTACAAAGACAGATGGAAAGAAGAAAGCCTGGCTAAACCATTACAGGAAGAGGGCTCTGGTCACACAACAAAAAGAATGGTAGAACAAAAAGAGTAAGAACCATGGACCAAGCCTAAGCCTCTGGCAGGGGAAAAATACATTGTCACCTGTCATAGTTAGTAACCAAATATCAATCTTACTGCTCTGATCCACACACAGAATTTTAGGAAATTCTCCCATCATTACTCTAGCACAAGTGCAGCTCCAGCAGTGCTAGCAACAGTGGGTAATAGAACAGATTGACCACAAGCTTTTTTTACACCACTGTGGTCTGACCAGATCCCAGCAGGGTCAAATGACACAGTGGTAAAATGCTTCTTCACTAGCTGCCATGGCGGAAGACGACTAAAATATCAGGGTAGATACAATTGTTATGCACAGGTATAAAACCATATTTAGAGCCAATCATGCCATAATGGTAGCATGGAAATGGCCTTGGATTCCAATGAACTAAATTAGTGTTTGTGTAAAGAAAGTCATCTCATTGCACTGTAAACCAATTTTTTGAAAAAACATTAAACAAAATCCCTGGTTATCCCTAGTCCATCTCTCCAATTCCTTTCCTCTGCCATCCCATGTCTCTGTCTCGTTTGGCATTCCAACTTCCCTGCTATCATTCCTCCTCCCCCGCATTCCAGCATTACCAAATAGATTACATGCCTCGATCTGTTATGATATTTTCAGTAATTTGACCAAATGCCTGAAAATTTTAGTCATTTGGCCAAACATTCACGTGAAACAATAGTTTGACCAAAGGACTGAAATTTGCAGTCTCTGGACCAAATAACAGACAGACAGAATGACTAAATACACATACATTCACTCCTCCTAAAGGATATAAATCTTCCTGCCATTGTTCTACTCAGATATAGCAGTTCCTTTGTTCTCTATGAAGTATACCTATATACACAGTCCTGGAAAGTTTACTACAGCTTAACAATAGACTATATGATGGATAATTCTCTTAGCACTATTTTTATTTACTTTTTTACACTTACAGACACCTTAATACAACATATTTTGAATATTCTGTGTAATAAATATAACAGCTTAAATAAAAAATGTTTTACATATATTATGCATATGTAAATAAGATAACAGAAACATGAGACAAAAGTCAGTGTTTCAAATACAAGACCAATCTTCTAATAGCCACTTGCACTTGCTCCTGTTTAAGTAAGGAAAGATTCTAGCGTGATGCATGCTTTTAGGGCTACAATGTGAAATATTGCATGCAAGTTCTTTAAATAGGTGATAAGTCTCTTATTTTCATGTAAAGTAACCATGCGCGCACACACGACACATGCACGCATACACACAGGAGTATACGTGTTAAAGAATGGCAAGAATTTTTAAAGGAAAGAATTCATGGTAAATTGCCAGCTCCAGTTGCACTCACTCTCTCATGAGCAGCATGTCAATACCCTTTGGATTAAATTAAACCACTGTTGTGCGAGTACAATTAACATTAAATACAAATGGATCCTTTAAGTCGCCTTCCAAAAATAATTTAATATGAAACATTTAAGCATAATCATCATTCCCTTATTTCTAATGCCTGTTAATTTACCCTAGCTGGACTGCCAATAAAATAGTTATTATGGCTATTCCAGCTATAAATGAAAAAAAAATCTATTTAAAATATTCTCTTTTGATCTTGCATTGCTATTAAGGGCTCCAATGATCAGTCATACCTCCCTACTCGGAGCACCCCATGAATCTCCAACTTGTAAATGAAAGAAACAACAATGTAAAGTTAATATCCAGAAATTCTCCTTTTTAACAAAATCAATACAGATATCAAGTTGAGACCACAGAATGAGCAATGCAGTATGCTACAGTGATTGCTGCACCGGACAAGACAGAAATTTTCTCAGATCTCTTCCAACACATCATCAAATGGATCAAACAATATAGCCACAGATTGCTGGCTCCCCCTTTGTGTGATGCTTCAGCATGCATGCTGTTTATAGTTTATAGTTTTAAAATTGGCTACAAACTGTTTTTTGTGTGAGGAATTCTGTAGCCGAGCCAAGACACTCAGATTTTAAAATAGTCCTTTACTTTTACAATTTCATGCAAGGGAGACTAGAGCAGAACTCTTCAGTCAACCAGTTCATGTTCCAAATCGCTAACGAAAATGCTCTTTCAGAATGTAAATGCATCACCACATTAAGCCACTACCAAAAGAAATGCAGTTCTGCCTAAGTTAGTCTTGGATTTGACTAAACATCTGAAATAACACCTGTGAGTTTCACGACCACTTACCTGTTTTCTGGTCCAAAAAGGGGAATGTATCCTGTCCTCAACAAGCCTTACTGTAGCTACTCAGAATGGTTAAAAAAATCTTTTCTATTTATTAAACCAGCACTTCTACATATATACTATTGTTTCCCTCCACCCCCGCCTCCCAAAAGTACTCCAGAGGGGTCGGCATGAGTTGTATCATTCTATCAAGGACAGAGTTTGTCAAATACCCCAACCCCAAATGTGTATTCACTGAGTAAACAATCAAATAACTTTTCTTCGGTTGACAAAAAACAGTTCTTCTAATATGAATGTATTCGGGTGCAAAGACAAAAATCTCTCTCACTCATCTCTGTGATGAGTGCAACACTGATAGCAGGTATAATGAAAGACTTTCTAGTTAGTTTGATTTTGTTCTCTGATGTAAAGACCTACGGCTTGGGAAGCGCTCCCAACATCACTGGAATATGCTTAACATTTCCTTGTATGGACTTCACTTTGCATGTTCCTTTATATACATATACGTACTTCTTTTTTAAACAGATAAACTGAAAATTCAGTTTGCAGTACAATATTTAAATAATGAAATACAAATTAAAATAATTTGTACCTCTTAAAACTTCTGAAGTTCCAGTTTCAACTTTGCTAGCTGCAGTCTTTATTTCAGCATAAAGATGCCATGCAGAAAGCATGCACAGAAATAATATGATCTTTTGCATACAAGTCTAGCCTTTATCTTATTTTTAAGTTCAATTTTCAATAAAGAAACAAAAAAAGCAACAAACATGACACATGAATTTGTAGAAAATGACTAACACAGTAACGCAAGGCTAGATTTTACAAATAAAACCTAATTTCTGCACAGAACTAATTTTTCGATTGGGGCGCCCCTGATTTAGAAATCAATTGCTCAGAAAACAGTCTGATGTCACCGAATGGTTTCATATGATTGTAGCAGAGTCTTGGGTTTTAATTTAAATAAATGAAATTTGCTGGTCACAGACAGAAAACAAGTACCTGAATTCTAGTAAGCAAATAAGTGTCCAGTAAGTCACGCAATATGAAATTAAGGAGCAAGGATGAAGCAATATTAGCATCAGACAACCTTTATTACTTAATAGCCCAGTTCACTATAAAGAAGTATACATACAAGGAAGATGTAGTATCTCAATTTATGAATCACATCCAATTTGAGATTTTTAAGGTGACCTGACATTACTTTAATCCCCCACATATTTAGAATAATGTATCAAATGCAATGAATAAAAACTGTAAGAAGCCTTCAGCAAATAACTAACTTACAGGTCACCTTGGTTTGCTTGCTGTGCAGGTCCCAAAGTACAGATCACTCACAGATTGCTGGCTCCCACTTTGTGTGACGCTGCAGCATGTATGTTGATGATGTCATACCACCACAGAATTCCACTGCAGATTCGCAATGGCCTATAAATTAAGTTCTAGAGGAGAATTGTTTGTTTTACAATACAGCACAAAACTGTGATATTGTAAAACAAAACAAAACAGACCTTACTTTCCCTAACAGGATGACTCCAATCTACAGCAGCATTCCACAGCGTATGATGTCACACACAATAGATGCTGAGATGTCACCGTGAGTGGGAGTCAGTGATCCACAATGTGTCTGAAGATTGGGATCTGCAAAACAATAAATAGACACACATTTTAAGTCTGTGTGTGGAACATATCTTACCCTGTTTTGAGGTCAATCCTCTGATAATCCTAAACTGACTGGTTTATTTAAATTATTTACAAGCCATATATTAGCATACAACATTATGGGCAGAGGCTGAGCTGTTCATCTGAAAAATGTCATACTACAAATCATCTGAAAACAACTACAACACATTTTAGCAGAAACTGGGGGAACTGAGAAAAGTCCATTTACGATTAACAATGATAAAAGAAAGCTGGAAAATGGTCGCCTTAACACATGGTGTTCAAATGCATCATTAGCATCAAAACTATTTTAGCTAACCATTAAGGATGAAAAGAACAGGAGTACTTGTGGCACCTTAGAAACTAACAAATTTTTTAGAGCATAAGCTTTCGTGGGCTACAGCCCACTTCTTCGGATGCATATGTAGCCCATGAAAGCTTATGCTCTAATAAATTTGTTAGTCTCTAAGGTGCCACAAGTACTCCTGTTGTTTTTGCAGATACAGACTAACACGGCTGCTACTCTGAAACCTGTCATTAAGGATGAGACTCATACAAAGCCTAACATATGTTAAAAGGTAAAGAGAAATCAATAAGAGCTATCTGAAAGCAATAATACTATAGTTGATACCAGAAGGAAAATCTATGACCTCATTAATAAAAGACAGATCTGAGACTTGCAGAACAAAAAAGGTGATAATCGTATTAGCAATGGTAAAACAGCTAAAAGGTATAGAAGCAGGAGCACAGGAAATGAGGAATACACAATAAGACCAAGAGACTCACACAAAAACTGATAAAAAGCAGAACTGCTACAGAACAAGGACAGAGCTTACAGCAACTCAAGACTCAGGTCAGGGACAGCAAACTACAAATTCTAACTGCCAGCAAGCAAGAGAAGCCAAACCCTACTTTTTTTTTTGTACAGAATAATTCATTGTACATTTACTAAAAATGGATCAAAGGTCTGATCTAAGTCCTTCCAATATGGGATTTGAAAAGCATCGGAGGGGCAAAGATTGTGTATTTGATACTAGTGACTGAGAAGGTCCAAAAAAGAAGCCAGTGCAATATACAGTATAAACCTACCTATTAGGATATGAATATTCTCTTCTCTTCCCCTCTTCACTGGTCTGCTAACTCAGGCCAGACGATGGGAGATACCAGCAAATGACGTCTAGCACAGGGAATGAAGGTGTAGCTTTTCTAACCAACAAAACTACACAGCTTATCCATAGGGTTTGTTTTTGTTTCAAATACCATAAATTAGACACCCAGTGGTAAAAAACTGCAGGGAATTTTAGAAGGACTCTGATTAGGTTGACCAGAAGTTTTGGTTTATAGGGATTGCCCAGCTGGTTTCACTGAAACTGGGGTTTTGCCCTGATTTCAGTAATATCCCAGAACATTTTGTTCCCTACTGGTAGCTGCATGGTCTTCATATGGCAGTGTGAGTAAAGCAGTATTTTTGTCCTTATTTCATGCTACACTAAAGCTGTACTTCTAACTAGGTGATTGCTTCCTTCTGCAGCCTCCAGCATGAGGCACTCCAAATCTCCAACTACCACAGCAACACAACAGGCCCAATCCTAGCCGAGGTGGATGTTCAGGTCTTTGTAGCCCAGTGAGAAGTTGGATTTTCAGGACAGTTAGGCAGAGGCATGAGCAGGTGAGAGAGGGATGGAAGCCTAGGGTATGTCTACATTGCAAACAAAGGTGTGGTCTTAATTCGGGTTAGCTAACACAGCAACTCGGCTTTTAATTTGGGTTATCAGCTTCAGTTCAACCCAGTAGCCATATAGGCTTTAACTAAAGTTAAAAGCCGAGCTGCCATGTCTTCATTGCTGTTTTAATCCAAGTTAGCTAACATGGGGTAAGAACATACTTGAGGGCACCTCCTCTACTCTGGGACTTGCACTGAGCTGTAGCAGGGTCCACACAGGACATTGTTGTGCAGCAAGCTGGTGTGCTATACATTCACATCCTGGCTTGCCATGTAGACAAGCCCTTTGAGAGCCTTCTAGCTATTTTGCGCTAACTTCCCTGTGAAGACAAGGCCTTAAGCTCTGTGCTTCAGTTCCACTACTCATAAAATGGATATAATACATAGTTCTACTTACCTCTCTGGGGAGTTGTGAAAGTGAACCTTAATAAATAAAGGTTTGGAAAATGCTTTGAAGTTGAAAAGTGTTATGTATCAACTTATTTTTATGTATTTCTATTCTTCATCCTGATGTGCTGCCATAAACAAACAGGTAATTCTTTTACAGTATTCTAGCTAGGTTCAGTAAGAGAAGTAATAATGTTCTAGCCCAAGTATGCATACAGATATTGAAGAACAGCTAGTGTTTTAAAACTTACTTTTAAAAGAAGTAGTGAATTAATCTGGTTAATATTTTAGATATCCATTCCCTTGACAATAAAGCAAATTTATATGCTCTCCAAATACATAAATTCCCTCTTCAGACAGCCCCGAGAAAAGCTTTCAGACCCTTGGAAATTGTACAGAAGGTAAAATTTACAGTAAAATAGCAAAGTGAGAGAGCAGCCAGAAGAAACATAGTATGTTATCCATTTTAACAAACTTGTGTGCCAACACAGTCATCACCACATATTAAACATGCATTTTTACAAAAAAACAGAAAGATTTGTGCACACAGACCATAATTATTTTCCTATATAAATTACAAGCATTTCTATGCAGTAAAATAATGGGTCAGACATATGTTAAGTTCTGTAATTTCAACCAATTGTACAGTAGGATAATTCAAATGCAATGTTAGCACATAGCTAAACAATCATTCTTTGGCATCCACGGTGTCAGCTAAGACATATGTCCGAGAATTTCTGCTGGCCTGTGCCAAAAACATAAAAGCCAAGGGAATTGGACTAGCCGAGTGTTTGCATATATATATATATATATATATATATATATATATATATATATATATATTATTTACACACACGTGCATGCAGACACACACTTGCATCCTGTCCAATTTTTTTGAATACATCTCTACCCCGATATAACGCGACCCAATATAACACGAATTTGGATATAACGCAGTAAAGCAGCGCTCCTGAGGGGCGGGGCTGCGCACTCCAGCGGATCAAAGCAAGTTCGATATAATGCGGTTTCACCTATAATGCGGTAAGATTTTTTTGGCTCCCGAGTACAGCGTTATATCAGGGTAGAGGTGTATTAACATTCAATTGATATGACTGGTTTGTTAAATGTGTAATCAGAGATTTCACTTGATTTAATAAGATCATTAGAAATGACAATGTCATGGTTAAAGATGCTCACTCTAACATGTTTCAGAGTGGCAGCCGTGTTAGTCTGTATCAGCAAAAACAACGAGGAGTCCTTGTGGCACCTTAGAGACTAGCACATTTATTTGGGCATAGGCTTTCGTGGGCTAGAACCCACTTCATCAGATGCATGTAGTGAAAAATACAGGAGCAGGTATAAATAATATAAAAAATAATTAAAAAAATGAAAGGATGGGGGTTGCTTTACCAAGTGTGAGGTCAATCTAACAAGATAAATCAATTAACAGCAGGATACCAAGGGAGGAAAAATAACTTTTGAAGTGGTAAGAGAGTGGCCCATTACAGACAGTTGACAAGAAGGTGTGAGTAACAGTAGGGATAAATTACTATTGGAGAAATTAAGTTTGCAAATTGATACCGGACATTCTCTATGCAAAAGAATAAATGGACACAAATCTGACATCAGGAATCATAACATTCAAAAACCAGTAGGAGAACACTTCAGTCTCCCTGGTCACTCAATAACAGTCCTAAAAGTGGCAATTCTTCAACAAAAAAACTTCAAAAACAGACTCCAACGTGAAGCTGCAGAACCGGAATTAATTTGCAAACTGGACACCATCAGATTAGGCCTGAATAAAGACTGGGAGTGGTTGTGTCATTACAAAACCTAAACTTAATTTCCCCAATACTAATTTATCCCTACTGTTACTCACACTTTCTTGTCAACTGTCTGTAAAGGGCCACTCTCTTACCACTTCAAAAGTTATTTTTCCTCCCTTGGTATCCTGCTGTTAATTGATTTATCTCGTTAGATTGACCTCACACTTGGTAAAGCAACCCCCATCCTTTCATGTATTTATACCTGCTCCTGTATTTTTCACTTCATGCATCTGATAAAGTGGGTTCTAGCCCATGAAAGCTTATGCCCAAATAAATTTGTTAGTCTAAGGTGCCACAAGGACTCCTCATTGTTTTCACTCTAACATGGTAACATTCTGTTAAAGAGAGCTCTGATTGTATTACTGTATAATGTTTCTCTAAACACAAGCTCACCATTGTAGTGATTATTGTATTGTCTCTAATATTTACATGGCAAAGATCTGTAAAAATGTTAAAACTTCCTAAATAAATACAAATAAATAAATAAATAAATATAGTTAAAAATACACCCACCCACACCCTTAGTTTTCAATAAATATTCAAGAGTTGGGGCCTCTTTAGGGCAGAAGAAAATATTTATGTACTGTTCTTTAAATCAAAGTAGAGCAACCCCATTAACAATGCCTTCAAGTAGTATTCACATATCTAGCCTCTTTTGATTTCCTTCTCAACAATATAGGGTGCTATCATTCTGCAGCACCCTTTTAAATGCATGGAGATTGGCATTCCTTTTCAGGGGCACATGTCTTTTTGTGTCCAATACAAAACCTCTCCCTATCACAAGTCACTTCAAGGCCTAAAATTCTCGACACAATTCATGACACGTTAAGATCTGCCCCCGACTCACAAAACATCACTTTAAAAAAAACAAAATTATGTGCTCATTCTTGAAATGTTAACAGTAATGCTGTGCAAGGAAAATTTTACTTCCTTTGCCAGACAATTTGCCATCAATTGTTTGGGTAATGTTTTACCCTGTAGTTATAGATTTTACAAGAGGAAGTTTTCAGCCTGACAAGCTGGCAGGAGAATCCAGATGTTACCTTGGTGCTTTCCTCCACATCCTTTGTATTCAAAAGTGCATGATTAATTCGAAAAACTATCCAATCAAACAAGGCGCTGTACAATGATTTAGCCATGGAATTCCGCACAGTCACAGCCTAGAAAAAATGAAAATAATGATTAGAAATAATTAATTACCTGCATTAAAACTGGTTTACATAATAATAAAGAAGTTGTGTGTCCAACATCCATCTTTATTTTAGAGAAAACTTATCTTCACTATGTGCTCCACTGCTCCTGAAGCACTTCGTGATTTGTCTTCATTACCAGTCTATTCAACCAAGCCTGAACTATGCCCCCTGAATTTGGCTGGTTTTACTCTGGTGGATGATACAGGAGATCAGCTCAAAGAATACAATAAATGAGACAGATGAGATCTGAGCCTTGATGGAATCACTCAGCTTCCTGAATACCTAAAACCTGCTGGCTCCAATGCCGGGAGTTGCAAATCACACTTATAAGATCCATCTACACTGCATACTTCTTGTGGTGGTGTGCAAAGTACATACACGGTTAGCATTGCTAGCACAGCTATAAACAGCATAGATGGGGAGGTATTGCTTAGGTGAGTAAAGACATGCCTGAAGCCTCTGAGTATCTACCCAGGTATATGCCCTATATGGCTCTCTCCAGCCCAAGCATTGCCTCCCCTATCTGCATTGCTATTTTTAACCGTGTAGCATCCCGCTGCCTCCCTGCTGCTGGAGCCTTTCCCCACCACTGGGAGAGACTCCAGTAGTGGGGAATCAGTGTGGACACTGCTTGCTTTTCACTGCAGCATCTAGTTATACATACTCTACATGCTACCAACATTGGCCTGCAGAGTAGACATAGCCATATGCAGGTTTACTGCTCTTCAAACAGCCATCACAGAATAAAGAATAATACTTCTTTAGAAATACCATCCAAGTCGGGATGTTCTTTCATCCGCGTCGCAAGAGATTTCACTTGACTGACAATGGTTAAAAAGCAAGAAACAACTAAGATATCAATATGTAGTTTGTTTTTTCCAAAAACATATGCTCTCTGAAACAGATACTTAGGTACTGGGCAGGAAAGGAGTCGATAATTCACACTTTGAGGTCCTACTGACATTAACAACCTGCTGAGGCTATTTTGGCCCTCAGTTTACAATTCCCTGGTTTGAATTATTACCTTGCCATTTATTCAAAGGCTGCTGTATATGTTAATTACTTTAAATGTTATGAAGCGATTGGTGACTGTGGCATTAACTCAGAGCTGTTTTTAGCTATGGTGCAAGTAAGAATGAATATCAAGCTCTTCTGGTGATGGAGATAGTCTCTCACATCAACAGGAGATTCAGAAACACCCATTTTAATCACAAGCCTTAAACTATAACTGTAATTGCTAGCTATTATACACAGCACTGCAATGGTTCACACTGAGTGAACTTTCAGAATACAGCACTGAGCATAAATTGGATATATTTCTTTTCAAGCAGGCAATGAAAGTTCTGTCTCAATTTAACAGATAGGAGAGAAAAGTTATTCAAAGAATTTACTGTTTGCCTGTGTCATCCTTCCTACCTTCCTCCTGTTCTCTACATAGAGATCTATGTCCAAAAGTTTGCAAGGATAAAAACTCACCTTCACTCAACCCAACTCCAGCCAGGGTGCGTTACAAGAGTGGCCTCATTTCACCAAGACAGTAATCAAAAGAAGAAAGATCACAGTGTGGGATCACTGGATTTTCACTACTGTTTCAATGGAAGCTACCTGTTTTTTCCATGAGTACTTTATAGCAACTTCTTTCACCATAGCCATGTGCTCTTGGGCCAACTGTGAACTCTTACTTGCAGTCAGCCAGGGCCTTTCTCTCACCCATCAGATGGCATTTATGAAACCAAGAACATCACCTCCAGATACTCAAAATGGGTAAATCTGAGGATGGCCCCAAACACACAAATGTGTGAGAGTCTGTACAATACCGCAAGTAACTAACCCTGCCTCGGCTATCTTTTGCTAAATTGCAACATACCACAACTATCTCATAAGCAAAAAGAAAATTAAAAAATGTCAAAGCAAAAAAAACAACAACGACTTGCCAGCGTCAAAATAAATGATTGCTCATTTCCAAAACTTTGTGTATGACAAAAATTACAAGCAATGAAAGCGAAACCTTATTGGTTTAACAGTTAGTTTATCAAGAATCCTATAAACAGAGCTTTACATTTTCTAAGCAAAGTGTATACTCTACTGAAAATTCAGTTTTGTACCAGTTTTTTTTTTTTTGCCATGCATTTTCCAAATATTACTCAGAAATATTTAAACATATTAAAGTGTTTTCAAGATAGATTTTGGTAACCCTGTCTTCTGCCTCATTTTATTGAATCTGCTAATGTTGGAAGACAATTCACTAATGCTGAACTACACCGTATCATGTCCCTCCCAAGACAAACTGATGGAGGAAATCAGATATGGTGACCATGATGATATAACATTTCTTACCGTTACAAGGATTTGTTCTGGAGTAGCCTTACTTCAGCCTTGTCTATTTTACAGTGAAAAGTGAAGTTTCCTCCTACTGCAGACCATATGAGGTGCACGGAACAACTCCTCTTTCTTTGCCCACCTTTTCCCTTCCTGGCAAACCTAATAATGGCATAGTTAAGTATGCAGTAACCCCACCACAGCCATGTTACCTAAGTCCTGTGAAAAGGGAGTAGAGGAAGGGCACAAGAAAGCTGTGCCTTTTCTCCCAAGATGAGCCCTGTTACTGTGCAGCTTAGCAGGCACATAGGAGAGTACTGTCTCTTTGCTAACCTCTAGGACCCAGGCACCATAGAACACCGTAATTTATGGACCTAGATCATGAAGTTTTCTACCTGAATTTCTAGGAGTCTTGGGATCTACAGGTTTATAAGTGAACTGGTAGAAAGCTCCTGGCACAGAAACGTGTAAATATGCCAGAAAATGTGTTAGTGAAAAATGAAACAAGAATTTAGTTTTCAATTTATTGCTCCTTATCAGTCAAATTTTGTTCTCAATTATGCTGTCTTAAATCAAGAGTAACTCCATTGACAGCAATGCAGTTACATTAGATTTGTACTGGTGTAAATAAGAGCAGATTTGGCCCTATATATTTCTCAGAAATAGGTGGAGGCTGGGGTTTTGCAGAAATTTCTGATTTGTCCTCTGTGGGCCTTGTGAGATGCAAGGGATTGAAGAAAAGTTCCTACACACTTTTCTAAAGTATGCCGAGGATGAAGCAGAGAGAGGGACACCCTCCTACAGAGCATCAATGATGCATGGGTAAAGGAAGTTCTGTATTGGGAAGACAAATAGTTGTAAATGATGCAATTTACAGGCTTCACTGCCAATTTTTGGAATAGAGGTTACTTTTGTATGTTGACACACACGTGCATACAAGTCTATTAGAAAGAACTGCATATATTTTACATAAAAATGGGATGTGGCCATATATTTGCCCATTAGTACGGAAGTTACAGCTATTTCTAAATTTTATGGAAGATATGTCCTGTGAGTCTTTAGAAGGATAACCAACCTCTTAGTGGAGAACCTCTGAGTTAAATCTACTAGGACTCATAACTTTGGTAGGAAATTCTTCCATTTTAGAAGCATTGTTTTGTTTTCCCATACACACACACACACACACACACACACACACCTTTTCATGTCAGTTTTCCCCACTGTATATGAAAAATGAATCAAGTGTCAAAAGGGGGAGAACCCCAACAAACCCAGATGGATTACTAATGGTGGTCATGAACTGTATGGGTACATCACACAGTAGTTTTTTTTAACAGGAAAATCTCAAGTGGCTTGCAGTATGAGAGAAAACACTAACTCTTAGGTACAGTACAGGCTCAAAAGTATCAGAATAGAAATGAACACATTTTTTATGAATCAGGCTCTTTATTTACATGACTGCCTTCGGGATCAGTCCTAATCCATAATACCTCACTCAATTTCACCCAGTTCATGTAAAGAGAGTAATGCCATTTAGAACAAACTTTCCCTCTTCCCCATAATTAGATAGCAAACTATATAATATAATGAGGCTTTTATTTAAAAGAAGGAAAGATTGCTGCTACTCTTTGAGCAGTGTGATTAAACAAGATTTGCCTACAGGATTTTTGGAATTTGCTTGGAGAACAAGTTTCCATTTCTTTTTTTTAAACTTTATCACTTATTAATGTCAGATGTTCTCAATGCATTACTGTATGCTACAGTGGAGACAGATGAAAGATTCTGTTATACTCCACAAGATCTCTGAAATCCAGAAGGACTAAAAGTAAAACTGTACCACAATTCATGACCTTTTGTCGGTCCTATTATTTTTAATCTATTCATCACAGCCTTTATGTATTGGGGTAACGACATAATCAAAGGATGGCAGAGTCAAGAAAGTTCAATGAGTCAGAAGAATTTCTTCATTTCAACTACACAAGTTGTGTGTCACATTTAGGTTTGTCTCATTACAATTATAGGCCTCCTATTCAGGAAAGCACCTAACAAAATGTGTAAGTCATTCCCCATGAAGTAAAGCATTTAAAATACACACTTAAGTTGAAGCATATGCTTAATTCCTATTGACTCCACATTCTTAAGCAATCTTTCTGAATACAGGCATTACACATTTCAATATTCTTTTCTAGCTGAATTAATAACTGAACTTCCCCCGGCATGATTCCATTTAAATTGGTGGTGCAAGTGAATGTTGCTACTGACATGCATAGACTAGAGAAAGTAACCACCTTTGTGATATCCAAAGGATGGCTAGAGTGAAAATGTTCACATCTAGATTAATTCAGCGCCTTGATATTACAGCAAATGGCATGTTTTAATTATCTAAAAGAAAAACATTTACAATATGGAAGTTCTAACCATCATACACCTTGATAATGAACTAATGTGACACGGTGAGGGTGCGTGCATGTAGGGTTGTGTGTTACATGACAATGCTCTGTGTTACATGCAGAGGATATTATTTGTGCATGCCTTGTTGCCCGAGTACTCTCTTTTCCCTTCATTTAACTGATTTTTAGCCCTGTTGCTTGAGTACAGATGTTTCTGCCAGTCTCTAACTCCATCACCCATCATACCTCTTTGCCACTTTTCTCAAACCCACAACCGGAAAACCAAAGAACTCTGCTTGCAGCTGCCTATCTCACTTCCACAAAAACAAATGGACTCTGAGTGGGTTCTTAATCTAGCTTCTTTATTTAGGGTTAATGCATCCACCAAAACAAGCAATTCTGTTTGAGTCTGCCAGTGAATGTTTCATTAAAAAAGTTCTGCTTCATGTTATGGAGTCAGCTTCTGTAATCCACAGCCTCTTCTCTGTTTTGGATGTCTTGCTATGTGATCACTACACAAAATGTGTAATTTAATGTCACTTAGAAAACTATGTAAAAAAATAAATTAGTAAAATGAAAATAATACGGTACATACGGTGCCAAAGCAATCCTTCTGGGATCAAGAAAGCACAGCAACTGCTTATTGATTCAAAAAGCAGAGTAGATTAAACATATTTTAATTCAGTGATTCATGACATATGCTAAAGAGACTTGCTTTAATCAATAGGTTTTCTGCATTTAAAGACTAACTTTGTGAAGAAATTTTTTTTATTTATTCCTGGCAGGGCTGGTAGTACTCCTTATTAAGGTTGCCCAACACTTCCCATGATAGTGTGCTGCACTGAGCATCACAGTATGGGGAGAAGGTGACCAGCCCTCTGTGGAGAAAGAAGTGGTTCGGGACTATTTAGAAAAACTGGACGTGCACAAGTCCATGGGACCGGATGTGCTGCATCCGAGGGTGCTAAAGGAGTTGGCGGATGAGATTGCAGAGCCATTAGCCATTATTTTTGAAAACTCATGGCGATCGGGGGAGGTCCCAGTTGACTGGAAAAAGGCTAATGTAGTGCCCATCTTCAAAAAAGGGAAGGAGGAGGATCCGGGGAACTACAGGCCAGTCAGCCTCACCTCAGTCCCTGGAAAAATCATGGAGCAGGTCCTCAAGGAATCAATTATGAAACACTTAAAGGAGAGGAAAGTGATCAGGAACAGTCAGCATGGATTCACCAAGGGCAAGTCATGCCTGACTAACTTAATTGTCTTCTATGATGAGATAACTGGCTCTGTGGATGAGGGGAAAGCAGTGGATGTGTTATTCCTTGACTTTAGCAAAGCTTTTGATACGGTCTCCCACAGTATTCTTGCCGCCAAGTTAAAGAAGTATGGGCTGGATGAATGGACTGTAAGGTGGATAGAAAGCTGGCTAGATCGTCGGGCTCAACGGGTAGTGATCAATGGCTCCATGTCTAGTTGGCAGCCGGTTTCAAGCGGAGTGCCCCAAGGGTCGGTCCTGGGGCCGGTTTTGTTTAATATCTTTATTAATGATCTGGAGGATGGTGTGGACTGCACTCTTAGCAAGTTTGCAGATGACACTAAACTGGGAGGCGTGGTAGATACACTAGAGGGTAGGGATCGGATACAGAGGGACCTAGACAAATTAGAGGATTGGGCCAAAAGAAACCTGATGAGGTTCAACAAGGACAAGTGCAGAGTCCTGCACTTAGGACGGAAGAATCCCATGCACTGCTACAGACTAGGGACCGAATGGCTGGGTAGCAGTTCTGCAGAAAAGGACCTAGGGGTCACAGTGGACGAGAAGCTGGATATGAGTCAACAGTGTGCTCTTGTTGCCAAGAAGGCTAACGGCATTTTGGGCTGTATAAGTAGGGGCATTGCCAGCAGATCGAGGAACGTGATCGTTCCCCTTTATTTGACATTCGTGAGGCCTCATCTGGAATACTGTGTCCAGTTTTGGGACCCACACTACAAGAAGGATGTGGAAAAATTGGAAAGAGTCCAGCGGAGGGCAACAAAAATGATTAGGGGTCTGGAGTACATGACTTATGAGGAGAGGCTGAGGGAACTGGGATTGTTTAGTCTCCAGAAGAGAAGAATGAGGGGGGATTTGATAGCTGCTTTCAACTTCCTGAGGGGGGGGGTTCCAAAGAGGATGGAGCTTGGCTGTTCTCAGTGGTGGCAGATGACAGAACAAGGAGCAATGGTCTCAAGTTGCAGTGGGGGAGGTCTAGGTTGGATATTAGGAAAAACTTTTTCACTAGGAGGGTGGTGAAGGACTGGAATGCGTTACCTAGGGAGGTGGTGGAGTCTCCTTCTTTGGAGGTTTTTAAGGCCCGGCTTGACAAAGCCCTGGCTGGGATGATTTAGTTGGGAATTGGTCCTGCTTTGAGCAGGGGGTTGGACTAGATGACCTCCTGAGGTCCCTTCCAACCCTGATATTCTATGATTCTATGATTCTATAAGACCCTGTTTTCAGTTGCTTATAAATGTTGCCAAACTAACCATTTGGGCTCAAATTTTTCATGATAGGTGTCTGACTCAGGGTGAAGGCTTTTGGTTTAGTTTTTTTCAAAATTTCAGCCAAAACAGTCCAAGTGTTTCTGAGAATGAGGCTAGGGAAAAATACATTGTTTTCCCATGTTAAACTCTTTAGTGTTCTTTGAAATACTCTAGCACCGCCATAGTTTGGAGCAAGGATTTGAAATTTGGCAGAGGGGTGGCCTTTGTGTGAGGGATGTGCCTTCACCATTCTAGAAAGAAAGTACCCAAATTTGGCCAAGTTATAAGCTTCTGAAAAATTGTGATTCACACATGCTCAGTAGAAGCTTGCTAGAGTTTAACAGCTAAAATCTTAGAAGATTCTGTCCTAACTGAGCAAGCTCAAGCCTCTCAAAGCTCCTAATGCTGACCAGACAACATGTGCCATCCCCACAGAGTGACTGAGTCCAAGCATGGCTCCAGCCTATGGCTACAGAGATGAAGTTGGAGATCCCCGTACCGACTGTTCCCAAATGCTTGGGGCTGGGGCAGGCATTGGATCTGAGAGTAGGTGGCTATTCAATCTGAATGAAGAGAGGACAGGAGCCAAATCATGGGGGAGGAAAAGTAGTAGATTGGACTAAGGAGTCTGATAAGACTGGGAATGGTGGGTGGCAGAGGAGAAGAGAAACTGTGACGAGGAGTTTGAGGGGGATGACTGGAACTGGCTGGGCAAGGAGACTCAAAGCTGGGGGGTAGGGAGGATGGTTCTGGTGGCAATGGAAGAGGCAGGGACTGGGATCCAATTGGCTGGGGGGACGGGACACAGATTGGACAAGAAGCTGGAGGGAGGGGTGGAGACTGGGACTGGTGGGACAAAGGGAATGGGAGGACAAGGAGATGAACTACAAACCAGTGGGGAAGGAAACAGATTAGATGAGGACGCCATGGAAGTAGACAGAGCCAGTGGTGGGAGGGGAGATGCAGATTGGACAAGAAGTCAGCAGTAGGGAATTGGGACTGGCTGGGCAAGGAGAATGGGATGAGATGACTGAGGAGTGAAGACTAGGACTTGGAGAATGGGACTGAGGCAAGGAGCCAGAGATAGAGAAGAGATAGGACTGGGACAGGGACAAGTTGAAGAGGAGGGAGCATAAGGGTTCAAGCTCGGGAAAAATGAGCAGATGAGTCTGTGCCCAATAATGCACACTCCCCTCCAGAGCCTGGAATGGAACCCAAGATTCCTGAATCTCACCACACCTCTGCTGTTAGCAAATATTTGTGAAACTCACTGGCACAATGTCCCATCATCCTCTAGTGCTGGTCCACACAGAGTATGATAACCTGCTATTACTATCAGTAAATAAGGCCTAAGACTACACATAGATCAATGAGGATAAAACAAAATTTTGAATAGTTGTTCATTAACTTCATACCACCCATTATATGCACTGAATGAGACAAGGGTTCTGGGGGGAAAATACTACATAAACATGTAATTAGAGACTAACAATATATATGAACGGGGCCAAATTAAGACTGCACAAGTAACCTGAATTCTGACATTTCCTAACTTTTGAGTGCTTGACTTTGCAACCTTCATATTCTTTTAACATAGCTTTTCATGTGTAATATTATAAGAAGTCAAATCTATTTGGAAGCAAGGTTACAGGAGCCTTACAACATCCCCTCTAAATCCCTGATAACTTTCTAGTCAAATACCCAGGTTTTTATCATCCTTCTAACTCTCCTTTTGTAAATCTACTCAAAGAGAGAGACTATTTCATGCAGCAATTTAGTCACTTAAATTTTACTCCTTTGAACACCAAAAAAGTGGATTCCCATATTTCCATAAGAGTCTCATCTCCATGAATCTACCTCTGAACATGTGAATGTACCGCAGAAAGTTCCTGGTCTGTATTCAGTAACTTTTAGAAATAGACTAGGGAAGCAAGTCTTTTTTTTTTTTTTTAAACCTCAGATCTTTCGCCTGTGCTCTCATATTGTCATATAATTCTCCCTCAATTGTCAACAGTAACATTCTGACTTGTATTTGAACTTGTATATGAGCATCTTTTGCTCAAACAAAACTGAGACTTCCTTTTCTATAATCGCACCAACTGCTGATATCCCCTTAACTTTCCAGATTCTGGCCCTTCCTCTGAAATGAGATGAGCTCCGGTAGATCCTTGCACTGAGCTCCATTGATGTCAATACTGACACGCTGCCTGGAGTGGCTCAGGAGCAAGAGTACCAACCTCAGGGCAGGCTGTTTAGAAGCAGGACACAAACCCCAAACTGGTTGTCAGTTCTATATTTACACTTCACCAACCCATGTATTAAGTGTGAACTCCTCAGGCACTATAACAGCCTAAACGTGCAGCCACAGACAGTCCCCATGGGTACTCCAATCTATCTTGCCTGCCTTTGTAACAGGTAGTCCCTTACGCCAAATATTACAACAGCATTCTGGTTATTCCCAGTCCCAAAGGACTAGTCACTTACCCTGGGTCAATTGTACCTTAGATCTTACACCAAATATAATGCTTGTAGTTAATCTTATAAAAAATTAAGTAAAGATTTATTAACTAGGAAAAACAAATAAGTGTTTTTTACAAGGTTAAAGCAAGCAAACATACACATACAAATGAGTTACAGTCTTTGGTTCCAAAAGGTAACATAAGATGCTGTAATATGCAAGCTTTATAAGTCCTTTAGGATTAACCCAGGCCACGCCCTGGGGATCTCCTGTTTATGCTTAGGGCATGGCTACACTTGCAGATGTAGAGTGCTTTGAGTTAAACCAGCCTTCGTAGAGTGCAGTAGGGAAAGCGCTGTAATCTGTCCACACTGCCAGCTGCCAGCGCACTGGCGTGGCCACATTTAGCAGCTCTTGCAACGGCCACAGAGAGCAGAGCATTGTGGTAGCTATCCCAGCATGAAAGTGGCTGCAATGTGCTTTTCAAATGGGGGGTGGGGTGGGGTGGAGTGTGACAGGGAGTGTGTTGTGTGTATGTGGGGGAAGAGAGAGTGGGTTTTTGGGGGACTGAGAGCATGTCAGCATGCTGTCTTGTAAATTCAGACAGCAGTAGACCTCCCCCCCCCCCCCCCCCCCCCCCTCTCTCTCACACACAGCATTCCAAAGTAATGCTTGCTTTGTCTCGGAGCAGATAAGCATGCCGGCTGTCAGAAACGGAGCTTTCAAAGGGCATATCCAAAACAATGACAAGAGTGGCAACTTGACTTAAGGGGATTATGGGACGTTTCCGGGGGCTGATCAAAGCGCAGTAATGGAACACCTCGTTCACACTGACGCGGGGGCACTCCAGCGGGGGGGGCGCATCAAACGTTATTCTACTCGCCGAGGTGGGGTACCAGGAGCACTCTAGCTGTGGAGTCAGAGCGCTCCATGTGCCTTGCCAGTGTGGACTGGTAGTGAGCTAGTGCACCCGGGGCTCCTTTAACACGTTGTAACTCGCAAGTGTAGCCAAGCCCTTAGAAATCTTGCTCTCTCCAAGTCCAAACAGCACAGAGATCCAGTTTCTTCCTGCCAGCAATTTTTATTCCCTTCCCCCATAGTTCAAGCTGATGGGACAAATTCTCATATACATCTCCTCTTCACGGGTGTGTGGTGGGGGAGCAATCAAAGTCTATTGTCCTCTGATGTTCCACAATGGTTGTCTGGTGTCCATGGGCCTTTTGTTGGTCAGGAGATAACACTTGCTGTGTCAAACTAGTATTTTACACTTCGTAATGCTTCTCTCCTGACTTTGGGGGTTTACAGTTTCAGGGCAAACATTTAAATATTACTTTATAGCATGGGTGTGACAGGGTGTATCTACCCTGCACTGGCCCACTGGGATTGATCACACACTGTGGGCTGAATAGGTCATGTCCCCTCGTCCCTGCTGGGCATACTCTAATTGGAAACAGGATATAAAAGGGAGCAACCCAGCTCAGTCTGGCTGAGGAGGAGAGCAGATGTATGCTGCAGGTTCCTACCAGAGTGCTCCAGACTGCGGAGGCTGAAGTTGCGGACTCCAAGCTAGAACTCCCCTTGACTGTGGAGAATGAAAGGAGCGGGAGGTCGCTACTCCCAAGGGAACTGACTGAGCAGGAATTAAAGGTAGGAAGCGGCCCAGGGAATGTGAAGGTTGAAATGGGAAACTGAGCCTGAATCCAGGACTACTGGTTTCACAGGGGCCTGGGTTGGGACTCAGTGGAGAGGGGTGGGCCCGGGACCTCCTACGACTCCTGCACCTACTGCTGGATGCCGGCACCATAGGGCGGACACGACTGCCCAAGGACAGCCCTGAGGGCTCCAACCGCTAGGCCGTGCTGCCCTGAGAGCAGGGGCAGCTGTAACAATGATAGCTACTAGGCCATTTGATTGGTCAACCCCCCACTATGCTTCCCCACAACCCAGCATCCTGCGACAGAGTACATCTACTCCACGACAAAGAGATACAGATATTATAAGTGAGATTAATGCATGCAGCAATTTACAAGCATTTCATAAAGTCTAAACATTAAACACATTCTTATAACTCGAATGCACCAGTTCTCAAACTGTGGGGTCGAGACCTCAAAGTGGGTCATGACTCCATTTTAATGGGGTCACCAGGGTCAGCATTAGACTTGCTGGGACCTGGAGCTGGAGCCCAAGCCCCACCCCAACCCGGGGTGGCAGGGTTCAGGCTGCGGCCACCTTTTCCCCCCACCTGGGGCAGCGGGACTCAGGCTGCAGTCCCTTCTCTCCCCACTCAGGCCGGCAGGGGTCGGGCTCTGCCCCTCCCAACCCCCCCGGTCATGTAGTAACTTTGTTGTCGGGGGTGGGGGGTTTCTCAATGGGGAATTAAATAAATGAACTGTTGCTAAATATAACTTCTCTCCCAGGCCATAAATAAAGCCAAAGAGGAAAGCCATGGGAGGAAAACACGGTTGTTAAATACATTCTCTCGCTAAATAAAATAAAGGTCCAATCTTTCAATTCAGCTCTGTTCTCAGACATTCAGACCTCCTTTGTTGCCGCATATGGCATTTTATAAAATCAGCCACCACGCTTCCGTACACAGATGATTTTGCAAGATGAGCGGTGAGGGACGCCCTCATATCTGAAAGAAACCATTGCTTTTCATTCTGCTGATTCGGTTTTCTCCCCCTCAAGTGCCGTTTCAAACAGCATCATTGTTGCCGAAATGCCATTTAAAACAACAGCATTCTCAGAGCTCTTATTCAATGACCTGCCTTCTTGGCAGAGGTCCAGCTAACCTTTTATAGATATTTTCACATGATCTACTGGGAGAAAAAAGTTCCCAAGTGTGCAGTCTGTTAGTCCTATTAGTTTCAGTGCTTATATTGTTTATTAACTCAATACATGAGAAACAGCTTACTGTATGTCAAATCTTAAGATAAAAAAGAATCTAGAAGTTTTTCCAACTGACGATGGGAGAAATAAGTTTGACAAATGAGGTGTGTGTGTGTGTGTGGGGGGGGGGGAATCCATGCAACTACTTATTTTGAAGATTAAAGAGCAACAGGATACCATGCATAGTGTCAACAGGACCTCAGTATGGCTATATATTGTGAGTACTGAAAAGCAAACAGAACCTTAATAATACTAAATATTTATATTATGCCAGTGCCCACAGGGCCCAATTGGGATTGGGGTGCTCTTGTACTGGGGGCTATTCCTTAACCTCAGTAAGGTTTAATAAAAATTAAGACCAACATTTCCTAAGGGGCAGACTGGTTGACTACAATGGGAGCTGGAGTGATCCTGCACCTCTGAACAACCAGACCACTTACATAATGGTGATTAAATACAGATTTAGTGGGGTGCTGGTGGGGTCACCACCCACTATGGCATGCAGCCCATGGTAAAAGCAGCAGGTCTGTGGCTTGAAACCAGATTGATTGTCGTGACCCTTGGGCTGGTTGCATGCCTGGTGAAGTTTCTTCACTTTCATGCAGCACTGCTGTTGGCCCCTGTTGTATCCCTTTGCCTGCATCCCCCATGCAATCTGTTCGTAAATGCCCACATTTCTATGGCTGCTCCATAGCTATGCCTGCACAGCCTCTTCTCACAGGCCCAAGAGATCCAACACCTCCTGTCCACTCAAGGCAGGAGCACGTTTAGTGTGTGAAGCTGGCAGGTTGGTTGGGCAGTTACACACTATAAGGGAGCACTACTAGGTGTGCTTGCCAAGCTGGGCAATCAGAAAAAGGTGTTTCAAAACTACATGGGAGGATTTTAGGGATGGGGGGCTTCTGGTCTCTGTGACAGATTGTAACCAGAGCAGTCACTGTCACAGAGAATGGGGTGCTGTGGGCCAGCTGCTTGAGGACTGTTAGGGTCGACTGATATCATACAGTGTCTCCACTCGCACTGTTGACCTCAGGAGGTCAACCATGGCTCCACGCTGTTTGGGGAAGTGGTTTTACTGTGTCACCATAACTAGTCATTTCTGTCGGCTGGAGACAAATTTCTGGATAGACACATGCACAAATAGGTCAATGCAAGGTGACATATGTTGACCCAACTTTGTAGTGTAGACCAGGCCTACAAGAGGAAAGGGACAGGGAGCGGGCAGCAAATCTGTATGTCTGAAGAGATATGGAAATGTGATCCTCAGCATACAAAATAAGACGAGGTATAAGCCACTTTCTTTGACCCCACTCATGCTGCTAGGCAGGGGTAATTTGGCAACCAATTGTCAAACTCAGGACAGAGTCAGAGTTCTGTAGGGACCGAAACTTTCCATTTGTTTTGCCCTCATTGTAATCTCCTAAAGAGAAGCAGTTCCACTCCTTAGATGTGTGTGTGTGGGAGGGAGGGGGCGCATTAAAATATAATCTTCACTAAACCAAAGAGCTTAGCTAAGGACGCTGTGCCTGAGAGAGGGCCATCTTGGAGCCAAACTCCAGCTACAGAGCTGTTCATCTACCTGTACCTATCTGGGTTCTTAGAATTGCAACCCATCACCATGGTACACCTCTACCCAGATATAACGCTGTCCTCGGGAGCCAAAAAATCTTATAGGTGAAACAGCGTTATATCGAACTTGCTTTGATCCGCCAGAGCGCGCAGCCCCCCCCCCCCCCCCCCCCCCCCCCCCCCTTACTGTGTTATATCCGAATTTGTGTTATATTGAGTCGCATTATATCGGGGTGGAGGTGTATTTGAGCACCTATATTCAGTCTCCTAGCATTGATTTGTGAAAATATGAATTAGCATTATCATCTTTAATGATCCAACAATTTGGCTGCAGAATTCACCTATGAGTTTCTGAAACACTGTTTGGCAGTTTAAACCAATAAGCTTGTGTGTGCACGTATGCATGCATTTCCCTTCCCTCCAGGAAGAAAAAAACCTCATGCGTTTTCTTCAGTTCAGTATTTCATACAATTTCATAAGAATAAACAGATAAGTTCCATGACTGCTGGAAAAACAGCTTTCGGGAATGTTAATGGTTTATATAAACACAGTGCACTCTAAACCTGTGCTCTCTAAACAACCTAACTACTCCCCCAAAGTTAATTTACATATTCTGTTTGAGTATAAGAGAAATGGAGATTTCTATTCCCTTCAGGAAATCAGATAGGAACACAGGAAGAAGGAAAATATCCCCTTCCGCCACAATGCCTTTGATTTACTTCCTATAATTTCTATACAAGGATGGAAGGTGCTTCTAATGAAATACTCAACAGTGGAAGCACAAGCACACAAACCACTAGGATTCTCTCCCCTCAGGAAATCCCTTAGCACTCAAATATCAAAATAGGGCTTTACAGTACCCTCTCCCCCCCTTTTACAAAAGTATAAGATACTTTTTCAGTGTAGTGTTCAAGGAATTCATTTGAATTACTACTAAAAAGATCAGTGCACTAAATACCAGAGACCTTCAATGTCTATTCATGCATCTAAGGGCTATTACTCTCAGTAAATTCAAACTGCTCCCATTATAACAAGCTGTAATGTCTCCTCCTTCGAGAAGCTGGAGACAACTAGCTGCAGTATTATGTAGAAATCTAATGAGCAAACATTTTTGGATTATAAATAGGTTACTAGATTTTTCTTTTAATTTGGTGCCAGTTTTAAATTCCTATCATGTTTCCCATATATCCTCTTAAGAGAAATTCAGCTCCTTCCATACATTTGTACATGCTATAGTATAGGTGTCCTCGTCAAGGATGAGGTCAGAGAAAGAGCACATTCTAATACCTATTAGCACTTTCCTGCTGGCATTTATCTAAATTGCTCAGTAAAGATTCCTTTAAATGCTTCTGTAGTTCTGCTTACATTTTAAAGTTGATATAAGCTTGTTATAGTTCTATTATTAAAATTCACTGGGTAAGTCAGTGTTCTTCCTATTTCTACAAGACATCACTGTACATATGAGTGAATGACAAAGCTAATCAGTTTCTAGTCTGCAAAAACTAATTTCATTATCTATTATACTGAAATGGAACTGGCTCAATCAGTGCACACAGATGCTTTACCACTACTGATATGCCTCATCTGGAGAGAGCAAATCAAACTCCTATAATGAACCACTCTTCTGTCTCATGAAGGGGTCAAGTCCATAAGAACAAGGCCAGACGTGTCCTTGACAATCTTGAATATTCAGCCTGCTGTAAAGTGTGTGTATACAATTGATCTGCTTAAATTAGGTACTTTAAAGGGAGATTATGAATTTAAAAAAATAAAAATGGACCCTTCAAAACATGTATCATTGTACTGCTGTAGTGCCTAGGTGCCCCAGTCATGGACAAAGATGGAACTGCTGTTACTCTGGAGTGGGAGAAATGGACTCCCTCTGCACTAACCCTAATCAAGGCCCCCTATTGCTGCTCCCTGATTTTGTGGGGCTGATTAGGACTGTCCTTGCACCAGTATGGACAGGAAACTAGTGCTTGAAATTAACTTTTGATTGCATCTCTCTCTTATCCTGGGCAGGAACTTCCAAGGACATCAAAGAAAGGTAGATGAAATAGAGCTAACGGTGCAGCAAGAACCTTGTTGCTAGGCAGAACAGTAAGGAGAGCTGAGAGGGAATATTAATATATTATGGTATGGTGCACAAAAAAATTCTGATTGTATGTTGATTGCGTATTTACCAGGTCTGAGAAAATCTTTCATTCAAGATAGTTGCATCTGAGAAACAGACACAGCATTGTAATATGCCTGTCACTGGAATTGTTTGTATGGGAAATAAATCCTTCTCTTTTGGTCTGAATCTATAAGTTTCAGACCAGCACTTTACTCCTTTGTATCATTAATAGTTAAGACCTATTCAGTGGTCCCTGGTTTTGTGTGTGTGAGCAAGCGTGCACAGAGAATTATGGTCTCTTGCTGTTTTTCTAGCATTCTATTTGTTACCTAATACATTGTGTGTCTGGTTTACATTCACAGACATGTCCTGTGGTGAGAGACAGATTAAGCAGCTCTAGTGGTTCCCCTTTGGGTCACAGGACATAGGCTGAGACAGGCTGGCTTAGTTTTTTAAACACTGGCTTAACACCCAGAGAAAAGTACTATTGCAGGATACCAGACTGTAGCTTAATCCCTATCTTGGCAACACTGAGTATTATATTATATCATATTTAGACCTAATAAGCATGATGTAATTTTCCATACTCGTACTTTATCTTACAATTACATTGGAATTTTGTATTCATTCTTACTTTCCCAAAGATAGCTCTATTCAGTACAATGGAGCATTAGATATTATGCCCTTTGCTGGTTGTACTTTTATATTTAAAATTGATCATGAACATTAAAAAAAATTTAAACCCCCTTTAAAAGGACCACTGAAGGGGGCAAAAAAGAGTGACAAACATCAGAAGAACATAGTTGCAGACAAGGATCAGGTAGCTTGTTCGCAAGTCCACTGAGAAATGCTAGTATGTTTCAATCTTAAAAAGGACTCTTTTGTGTTTCTTCTTTTAACTTATTTGTACACAATGCATCTCATGCAAAAAATTAAGAGCTTGAAGTGATTTAACTGCTCTGCATTATTAGCTTATTAGTACACGAAGTAGCCATACACCTTCCCTGAATCTCAAGCTAAACTAGGGGGCAGGAAGGTACTATCCAACTAGTAATTTTAAGGAATGGACAAAAATATTGATTTTCATTATCTTTTCAAACACTTATTTGTATTTTGTGGATTTTGAAAGATATGTGGAAAAATCATTGTTACATTAGAGCACTAACAGTTGCGGGAGTAAGAGTGGATTTAGTTATTGTCAGTGTGACTCCTTTTTATTGCTATTCCAGTTATAAAATTCCCAAATTAAAACTTTTTTAATGTTTTTGTACTGCTTGATCTGCAAAATCTGAAACTACCTTTCCCTGTGCCTTGTGCCTCCCTTCCCAGTGTCCCCTCTGATTCTCCATCTCTCTTTGATCTATGTGGTAGAAGAAGTCCATGCCAACAACAATCTTTTAAGTCAGATGGAGACCCAACATGCTTGATTCTCAAACAGTACAATCCGTATCTACTCATAATCGATATTCCTACAGGCTTTACCAGACCCCTCCAACACTTCCCCTCCCAAAAATCCAAACCTCAACATGAAAAGTAAAATCATCTTTTAATGTTTAATAAGACAATTGTTTCATGTCTCAAGATATTACATTGAATAATGAGAAAGATCTTTAGTGTTACTAACTTATTTAACTACCACTATAACAATTCATCAAAATGGGAACAGTCTGCCTCTTCTTCTGGAGATGCCTCTGCATTCATTATTCCTAGACTACCATAAAAATGCTACTCCATCCTTTTATAATGGGTTACCTCATCCAACCTGTACACTCTTTTTCACCCTCTATTATAGTAAACCATCCATGAACGAACACAGCTTCTAATAAGCAAACATAAGATGGAAAGTTTCAGAACTACAGACGCCCTAGAAACCTTTATCGTATTTGATTAGCCCCTCAGCCAGGAGCGTCCCTTTACCTATTCATACTCCTTTCATTAAATTTTAACAGGAAAATTCAATGGAAAAGTCTGCAACTTAATATTCTAACAGGAACACTGCTTTAGTACGGGAAGGACTTGCAACCACCCACCACCAAACGTGGTGGTATTTCAGAACCCAGAAAGAACAGACGGGAGGCCTAAAATAGTCTTGGTTATTACCATTTTTACAGTTGCTTTTAAAGTTCCCTTTTCTGAACTAGTTGTACTGTGCTTGAACCTCTGTAACATACTCTGGTAACAGTTTATTTCCAGAAACCTCCAAAAATAAAACCTTTTCTGGGGAAAAAATCCTCTTACATTTTTGCAAACAAAATCATCCTCACAATGACTTTGTGAAATATGTAAAGATTATCATCTCCCAATTTATAGATGGGGAGACAGACCCAGACAGGCTCATTGACTTCCCTGGGGCAATACAGCAAGTTGAGGCACATCTGGGATAATAAAAGTTTTGAGTCCCAGGCTTCTACTATGACAATTTGTCCCCCACTTATTAATGCTCCCCCTAACTACAGCCAAAGTGTAGCACAGATAACACCAGGGAAGACTTCCCTACAATGCCCCTTATTAATGTGCATCAATCTCCAAGGGTGAGAGGTTCAGCCTTCATAAACCATCTAATCCTTGGCCTCTCTACCAAGGTAGACAACTAGAATTCAAAATCCATACCATTTATGAAGTCTGATTTTAGCTTTTTTATTTAAAAAAAAATGCAGATACCTCTACTCTAGGAATGCAACTCAGACCACCAACTCCCATTGTAGATTATCAAAGTCCAGAGGGTAAAATTCTGTCTCCACCAACCCCGGGTTGTCATCTCTTGCAATTTTGTCACAAGAATTGTAATGTCTGATGTTTTTCTTAAATTTCCAGCCACATGCAGATGTGATTACATAGGAATCTCAGCTTTCATTTAAAGAAAAATAAGTTTTCTATCCCTCCAGGTTGCAGAGAAAAGGTTGAAAACATGGCTAAAGGCTCAGAAACCAGAAAGCGCAAAAAAAAAAAAAAAAAAAAAAGGGATTATTAAAAAAAAATCTCATTTTTTAAAAGTTTCTCTCTCGCTCGCTCTCTCTTTTTTTTTTTAAAGGCCTGACTTGCGATTTTTTTTTAATGCTTGGGGATAGAAATACTGCTGACCCAGGCTGGATTCAATATGGCAACATAAAAGTGAAAGGTTCTGTACCACATTATCATCAGTTCCCTCTTTTGAATTTATATATCCAAAATTCTCCCACTTAAGGAAGCAGCGTACACTTAGTTGTCATTGATGTGGTTTGCAGAAGTAAGATACCTATTGAAAGCAGAGAGATAAGCTAATTTGACATCAGAATTTCTGGGCTGAACATAAATTTAAGTATGAGAGTGGGGGAGTCTAACTGACTGTCACTTAGCCAATGTTAATTCTATTTTATTGTTTTTTCTCGTGTGTCCATCCAGTCACCATTGTGCCAAAAATGCCAAGAGCAAAAACTGAAAACCTATTCTGACTTCCTTGTGCATCCCAGCAATTTTTATATGTGAAAAATTAGCAAGTCATTATGAGTGCAGGTAGCAGAATGACTGAAAACTAGATGCAGTGAAAAAGCACCACACGGGGAAGGAGTCTGCTCAGACCTTGGATAGAAGACAACAAAAAAGGTGCAATCTTCATCACTGCTTGAAAGGGGACAGAACCACCTTCTCCCCTACAGCAGTAACATACTATGCAGGCATATGGCCAGGTCAGGTCTACATTTGGAGGGCTTTGCCTGTATAGGTATAATGGCACACCATATGGCAAAGTGTTCCTGGTACAGATACAACTTATACCAGTAAAGCTGCATCAGTCACAAATTACACCTCATCACACCCCTAAGCAACATAGCTGTGCCAGAAAAAGTTTGCAGTGTAGAGCTACCTTGAGTCAGAAAGCACTTAAACATCCTCCTCCTCCAAATGTTTATAATAATTTGTTTGTTTATTTCGCTCACTCAGAGGAAATTAACCTAAGGATATGGACAGATTGTGAGAGACTGTATAAAATTTGCTATTCCCCCACCTATGTTAAAATTACATTCCATGTAAGAAAAATTGACAGACTAACTCAGGAATGATTTGTTTCCATTATTACAAATCATATGACCTGAGTTTAGCCAGAAATCAGCAGCAGACATCTAAATTAAAGAAAAGAAAAGAATTGCGAATTTCAAGCATCTCTTGAGCAATGACATTTAATGAAAATATCCTTTAAAACAACCACCACCCTAGGTTGAAGTTTTGGTAGCAGAAGTAACTAGGAAGCATCCTTCATAAGAGCCAAAGTTGAACGGCGGTTTATTGGGCAGCTTGCCCCCTGGAGCCAAGCATTTCCCCATTCATGTTTATTCGGAACACTACTGAAAATCTTAAAACTCGAGAGAGACAGTAGATTAGTGAGGGAACAGTTTTTCTTTGCAGAAGCCAATCTGATTAGACTCTCATATCACTATCTTCCTGTTTGTTATTTATTATTTGTAAAACCTAGACCTCAGCTGAGGTCAGGGCCTCATAGTCCCAGGTGCTGTAAAAATACCACATTAAGAGGCAGTCCCTACCATGAAGAGGGCTAGTGGAAACAGAGCCACAGAGAGGTGAGGTGAGTTGTTCAATGTCACCATACAGGTCGGTATCAGAGCTGGGAACAGAACCCAAATAACAAGGCCCAGCCTAGTGGCCCCTATTTTATTCTATTTTAATAACTACTTTATCTATTGTTTCAATCAATTTACCTTTACAGAAGGAAGGACTATTGATCTGTAATTCCCTAGATCCAAGCATCTTTTCATATATAGGTATAACATTTATTACCCTTTTCGTTCGTTGGTAGAGTAGCTGACTTTAATAAGACACAATGTAAGCAACTCAACCACTTAATTTAATTCCTTCAGAACTTTTGGTTATACACTATCTGAGCCTGGTTAACAGATTAAACTGGAGAAAGAATCACTTATTTATTGATACAACAACTGATCTTCACTAATCACTGTTGAAAGTAATCATTAACACAATTTACACTGAATATTTTCAAACACAGCTGTAGTCATGTGTGTTTGTGTGGAGGTGGGGAATATGAATTAAGGGTATTTCACTGAGTTAAATTAACATTGCGGAAGAATTTAGGGGTTTCTTATGAGAATTTAACTGATGGTCCAGTGGAATTTGGTTTGACTGTCATTTGCTACAGAGACTGTGTAAAGTTATTCTTGCCATGTATCTGTCAAAACAAATTAAAAATATGACATGTTGTAATCTCATGCAAATTTTGCAAAGGACTCAGTTCAATGAAGCAAAGTTTTCAAAAAAGCAGTTTCTGGCCCTTTAAATAAATTTAATAAGAATCCAAAACCAAGGACAAGGATTCTCCTCTGGACACATCAAATTCTAAGCATGGCAAAATGATCTGCATTCCAAGTTGGCAAGGGTGTGGGACCTAAAGTTAAGAAGACATAATGTCTTCTTTTTGTTCACTACTGTTACAGCTTGCAGAGACTTGCCATGGTGTTCCACTTTGTTTCTCTCCCAGCTGCTCTGCCATTCCTGGGCATGAAACCAGCTACAGGAGTACAGCAACTAGGAAAACAAACAGGAGTACAGCAAAGGAGTCACAGGACAAAATCTAGTAACAGAGTAGTAGGTCAAGACCAAACCTCCTGCCAACCACATGCCACAACAGCATTTATCTGGGCATAGATCCTCTTTTGAAAGAAAGTCTTCAACTGATTAGCATATTATCAGCAGAAATTTAAGTCTCCACAATGAAAATAAAATGACACAAGACAGACCATCACAAGCTGCTGCTGCTCACAGCTTTCAAAACTGCTTTTTCAGATATCACAACAATGGGGCCTGGTTTAAGAACATAAATTGAGGGGGGTATTAGTTGGTATGCAACAGACCACCAAAATCACACTAGGAACAGGATGACCGACTCTTTATGCACCTATATGTAATGTGCAGGAAAAAAAGCTGCAATATCATGGGGGACTTCAGTTTGAGTGACATTCTGGCAGTACTAAAACATCTTTGGAATTTCTAAATATTATAGGTGGCAATTTTCTATCTCATGAAGTGTTGCATCCAACTTGGGGGAAAATATACATTAGGCCTCATCTTGACAGAAAAAGAGGAACAAATCACAGAACTAAAAAATAATGGTAGCTCAGGTAAAAGTGATCATGACTGGATCACATTTATAATGTGTAAACAGAATAAAGTCCAGATCAGTGACATATATACTTGGTCTTTTAAAAGGGCCAATTTAACAGAGCTGAAAACAATTATGAGCCAAATCAGCTGGGAGGAAGAATTTAATCAGAAAATGTGAATGATAATCGGGAATTGTTTAAGAACACTTTACTAGATGACTAAAACGCCACAATTGAGGAAAGAAGGTGGTGCTGGTTAAAAAAACAACCTGGTTTGGAGGGGAAGCTAAGGCAGCTATAAAAAATATATATATAATAATGATAAAAAGGGGAAGTTGATAGTAACGAATATAAATCAGAAGCTAGGAGATGCAGAAAGCTAATAAGGGAAGCAAAAGGACACAAGGAGAAATCTATTGCCACTACAGTTAAGGACTATAGGGAGGAGTTTTTTAAAGAATATTATGAACAAAAAGAATCCTAACAATGGTATTGGTCCATTACTAAATGAAAAGGCACATTTATCAATAATAATAATGCTGAAAAGGCAGAAGTGTTGAATAAATATTTCTGTTCTGTATTGGGGGGGGGGGGGCAGAACAGATAATGTATTCATATCATATGATAATACTCTTTACATGCCAGTAGCATCTCAGGAGGATGTTAATCAGAAGCAGTTTTAAAAGAGCTGGCTATTAATGTTGTTTTTCAATAAGTCTTGGAACACCAGAAAAATTCCAGAAGACTGCAAGAAAACGAATGTGCCAATATTTAGAGAGGGTAAATGGAATGTCACAGGTTATGACAGGCCTGTCAGTCTCACATCGATCCCAGGCAAGATATCAGAGCAGTTGTATGGGGACTCAATTAATAAAGTATTAAAGGAAGGCAATACAATTAATGCCAATCAACTTAGGTTTCTGAAAAACAGATCCTGTCAAACTAAGTTGATTTTTTTATGGATTACAAGTTTCGCTGAAAAAGATAGTAGTGGTGATGTAACATATTTAGACTTCTGTAAGGCATTTGACTTGGTACGGCACGACATTTTCATTAAAAACTAGAAAGATATAAAATGGATTAAAAGATGGCTGCCTGAAAAGGTCTCAAAATGAAACTGTAAGTGGGGAATCATCATCAAACGGGTGTGTTTCTAGTGAGGTCCTGCTGGTATTGGTTCTTGGCCCTACATTATTTAACATTTTTATTAATTCCTGGAAGAAAACATAAAATCATCACTGGCAAAGTTTTCAGATGACACAAAAACTGAGGGAGTGTTAAATAATGAAAAAGTCCAGGTCACTGATACAGAGCAGTCTGGATCACTTGGTAAACTGGGCTCAGACAAACACTATGTGTTTTAATACGGCTAAACATAAATGTATATACCTAGGAATAGGGTGACCAGACAGCAAGTGTGAAAAATCTGGACGGGGGTGGGGGGTAATAGGAGCCTATATACGAAAAAGACCCAAAAACTGGGACTATCCCTATAAAATCGGGACATCTGGTCACCCTACCTAGGAACAAAGAGTATAGGCCATACTTACAGGATAGGGAATCCTATCCGGGGAAGCAGGGACTCAGAAAAAGATTTGGGGGTGCAAACTGATGAGAACCATGTTGGAATACTGTGTCCAGTTCTACTGTCCACAGTTCAAGAAGGATGTTGATAAATTGGAATGGGTTCAGAGAATAGTCACAAGAATGATTAAAGGATTAGAAACATACCTTATAGTGATGGGCTCAAAGAGCTCACTCTATTTAGCTTAACAAAGAATGGGTTAAGTGGTGACTTGACTATAGTTTATAAGTATGTAGATGGGAAACAAATATTTAATAGGCTCTTCAGTCAAGCAGAGAAAGGTATAACATGAGCCGAGCTGAACTGGAAGCCAGACAAATTCAGACTGGAAATAAGGCATAAATTGTGAACAGTGAGAGTAATTAACCATTGGAACAATTTACTCAGGGTTATGAGGGCTTCTCCATCACTGGCAATTATTAAATCAAGATTTGATGTTTTTCTAAAAGACCTACTCTAAGAATTATTGTTGGGAAGTTCTATGTCCTTTGTTATACAGGAGGTCAGACTAGACAATCACAATGGTCCCTTCTAGCCTTGGAGTCTATGAACTGAATGGAAGTTCCTCCCAAAGGCTCTTATTGCAAATGGGATTGTCTTCAAAACTCAAAAGTGCTGCTTCTTGGTCAGCTCCTAGAAGTCACTTTCAGAGCAATGCAGTGAACAGCTGGCCATCTTTAGAGGTTTTTCTCCCAATCCAAGAAGCCAGAGAAAATGTCTCAATGAATCTAGTTTAGGACACCCTCAATTAATTGAGCTGGCAACAAGAACTTCTTTCCTGCCCCTTACTTGTAATTATGAATATGCATAAAATTAACTGTATGGCATTAACTGTATGGCATACGTAAATAAGCATACAGAAAACATTAAAATAAACTGCTCGCAGTTTTCTAAAGGGATTGAGAGATCAGGTGATGTGATGCTCCTGAAAAAGCAGCAATGTTTTAAAGTTGAGCTTTTTTCAAAAATGTGAATTCATTCATGACCTAACCTTTAAGGATTAAATAGCTCAGACTACACAGAATATAGTTGTTTCAAACAAAAAACAGTGCAATATTTCTTGTGTAGGAAGCTCTCTTAATAAGGTTATTAGAGAGACAAGGAGGTAATTAGAGGGGAGGTAATACCTTTTATTGGACCAACTTCTGTGGGTGAGAGAAAGAGAAGCTTTTGAGCTTACACAGAACTCTCCTTCGGGTCAGGTCTGAATGAGAGCTCTGTGTAAACTCAAAAGCTTGTCTCTCTCACCAATGGAAGTTGGTCCCATAAAAGATATTACCTCACCCCACCTTGTCTCTCTAATATCCTGGGACTGACACAGCTACAACAACACAGCAAACATTAATAAGGTTATCTACAGCATAAAGCTGGTAAATCTTAGCTCTAGACTAAATTATAGAGCCATTCTAAATGCATGCAGTTACTATAAAAGGCAAAATGAAGGGTTCTTGGAAGCTGTTCTATAGAACAAAACCCTGTGTGGGTTTGAAGATAAGAGACTGATTTCAAAGGTAAATGTAAGCATTATTTATGGACAAGATTTTTTTTTCATTTAAATTTCAACAACTTTTAAATGAGTGGATCATATTAATCCATACAATCCTCTCTCAATATTGGTGTGGAGCTGCACATGGTGTAAAAATCACATCTGAATTGTTGAGTTTTACAGTGGGCCAAATATTCTCTTCAAATGGCCTCCTAAATAGCATCAGCAAAAATTTGTGCACAAAAATGTCAATTTGCACCTGAAAACATTGCTCTCCTATTCAGTAGCATTTAATTAGTGTCACCACCACCTGTAAACCAGAGGCAAAATGCCTTACTTGAATGCTAATATCAGAAAGTCAGATGCAATCTCTCATATACAACAAAATCTGCTGAATTAGCAGTCAGAGAAGCTGACGGTATACAGAAATTTTTGGAAGAATTCTCCTAAACAATTCTAGCTTTAAGATATGATCAGTAATTCTTGTAATACTGTTGAGATGGGCATGATATAAGAACATAGAAGAAATAGATCAGATCTCCAAGACTGCAAACTGGATCTTGGTTCAAAAGGTGCCCATCTGCTCCTGCTAAATTAGTCCCACCTGAAGTGAGAATTGTATTTCTCATCTCAATTGTTTCCATGTAGTGCCTAATAAAATCTAAAGAAATCTGCATACTCTGGAGATAGCAGGACTGGTTGAGTGATGTAGGTTGCACTAGGAAGTGCTGGACCACCAGAAAGGTGGTGTTCAGGGGAGGTATAAGTAGGAGGAACTAATGAATTTGTTAAGGGAAATTCAAGGTTGACAGGCTCAAAATTTATTCCCCAATTTAAAAATGACATTTTCTATCTTAAAACGTCCCCTGACAGTAACACATTAAGATGGCTCCTATATATTTACTCAAAGCACAACACATTAGTGATTGGGGGGAACTAAGACTGGGACTGTAGCTCCGACCCCCACTTCTGAACCAGTAGGGATTGGAAGTGAAATAGCTTAACATTCCTCTCTAAAAGCTATTATAGCTAACTCGAACAGAATTAATGGATTCCAGGGAGAGCAGATTCCAGCCCTCTTCAATAAAACTGCAATAACCTGCTGAGTTTGTTGGGATCATAGCTATTCATATGACCTTACATTTAGTTTTACCTCAATATCTGAGAGCAGGTATGGGACTAAAATTGTACTCAAGTACAGTAACCCTGTCAATTTCATTGTGACTCAAAGAACAGAGCCATCAGGGAGAGTAAAGATTCAGTGCAATATAGATAAGCAGCATGCATACATGTGTGGGGAAATAGAGGGGGGGGCCTTCTTTTTGATAGCCAGAGCTGTGAATCTGAAGGCCCCAAAATAAACCCTCCATCAAAGATCTGTTATGCTAACTACCCTTACACAAAGCAGGGCCCAGGGCAGGGCCTGAACTAGACTAAACTGCACAGTTTTCTGCCAAAGTCGGTCAAGGGTCATGTCCAGAGGAGGGAATGGGAGAATAAAAAGCCCCCGCAGCAGCACTAATGAAATATGTTCATGACTGATGAAATATAATAACCACTTGTGTGAAGCAATAGGTAACTTTAGCTAAATGCAAACTGACTCATGCAGCTTCTCCTTTGGGTCATCTGTGACCCACTCCGTGACTCCAGCTATCTGCAAAAATAGCCAATCATAGATCCTCTTTAGGCGTCCCATGGAACCCCCCCCCCTTAATCTTTAACCAAAGGACCCCGGAAAATAACGTGTCTTGAGAAATGTACCCAAACTGGTGCCAAGTACCACCCCTGGGGAAAACCACTTCTCGGAAAATTAATAAGGAAGGTACGGGGGGGGGGGGGCGACGGGACTGACCCCGACCCTACTTTCTTAACTTGCGGTTTGGGGGAGGGACTAACCCCAACCCTAATTTCTTAACTCATGACTATTGTTTGTACTTTGCTTGCGGTTTGACGAAATAAAGCAGCCTGCGAGCTGCTGCTCGGGGTGTCAGTCTCCGGACTGCACCCCAGTGCACTGGTATGTATGTCAATAAACTGGCCTCAGGCTTGAGTCTTTGAACTAAAATGACTGCGTGGGGGTCTTTGTCCACAACACATGTGAATGTGCATATGTGTAACCGCAAATGGCTGCTCCTCGCAGGCTTAACAACTGTCATTCTCAATCTCATTCTCCAGGTTGAAGGTTTTCTCTCCATTATCCAGGGGCATCTTGAAATAGATATATTTTATGGGAGGGTCAAATATCTAGGAACAAAAGATCTATTTTCATACAAATTACCTCAGTTTTAACAATGAAGGGAACATATATACAGAAATGATTGGATAGATAAGTAGAAATGTTGCAAAGGAAAACAGTTTTCAAAGTTTTCAGTGGGGCATCACCAGATCTTCAAGCTACTGTTTCAGCAAACACACACAATGATGTTTCTAATCACAATACAGTAATAATTCAGTGAATGGGCACACAGAACACAGACAATTTAACGCTTTATTATAAATCAACCATGACTCATCTCAAAAGACCAAAAATAACCATTGATATACCCCCTGGTGATAAGAGTCCAGGGTAATTGACAAAAGATTATTTATCTCAGTCTAACAGGCATATGGACAAGGTGGCCATGGGATGGAGACCAACATGCAATATCTGTCTTGGAGCTTTATGTTTGGGGTAACAGAAATGAGCCCTAGGTTCCCCCTCTAGTATGTATGGGTATGAATATCTTAGTTTCTAGGGAATGAACTGGAGACACCTCTCTGCTGTTATCTAAGCCAGGGGAAGAGAAAGACTACTCTTCTTGTAGGCATGAAGCAGTTCCAGCTGAAGAGCTGGGCGCACCCTCAGTCTGCTCTGATCAGTACAGGAGAAGGGGCAGAAGTTGGTGGCCAGAGGTATCACCTTCGCTACTAATCACAGCGGTAAGTCTGATACCAAAACCATCAATGCCAGACAGGATCTTTGTACCAAGTACATTGATGCTGTAGGGTAGGCAAATGGAGGACATCAGTACTGGGGGCCTTGGTGCAGAGGTGTCATAACAGGTGATTTCTTAGGGACCAACAAAGCTGGTATAGAGCAATGGTCACCAACTGGTCGATTTAAATCGACTGGTCGATCCTAGAGGATCTCCCAGTCAATCGCGATCTCTGGTGGTGTAGCGTGGCTGCTGCTAAAGCAGGCTCCCTGCCTGTCCCGGCGCCATGCCACTCCCAGAAGTGGCCAGCGCGGCCCTGTGGGCGTAGAGGGGCAGGGGTCTCCCTCCGTGCGCAGCTCCTGCCTGCAAGCACCGCCCCCACAGCTCCCATTGGCCGGGAACAGCCCCTTCCAGGAGTGGCATGGAGCCTGCCTTAGCCTTGCTGCGCTGCCAACCAGGAGCCGCCCAAAGTAAGTGCTGCCCGGTGGGAGGCCGCACCCCAACCCCCGGCCCCATCCCAGAGCCAGCACCCCTCACCCCCTCCTGCACCCCAATCCTCTGCCCCAGGCTCAGTCCAGAGCCCCCTCGCACACTCCAAACCCCTCGGCCCCAGCCCAAAGCCTGCACCCCCTCCCGAACCCCAACCCCAGCCAGGTGAAAGTGAGTGAGGGTGGGGGAGAGTGAACAACTGGGGAGAGGGGAGATGCTTTGGGGAATGGGGGGGTCTCGGGAAAGGGGGGGGGTAGATCCTGGGTTGCCCTTAAATTCAAAAAGTGATCTTGGGTGTAAAAAGGTTGGAGACCACTGGTTTAGAGGCACAGTGACCAGTGTCTGAATGGATGCCAGAGGCCTTGAGCTACCTTTTTCTAAGGCAATTTGAGGGTATTTATGTCTTCTTGAGGAAGGACCCAGTGAAGGAGACTTGGATCTCTTCCTTTTAGGAGTTTGGTGGTATTTTCTCCCCCATGCCCTGAAAGTCTACTAGACAAGGATATGGAATCTTTAGAAGCAGCTGTCTCAGATCTGCAAATTGAGGAGCCAACAGAGCATTTTTTTGAGGATGAGTGCTCAGGAATTTCAGTCCCAGACACTCCAGTGTCTGAAGAGGGATGCACTGACTTATCCAGAAGAAACATCTTCAAACAAGACTCCCTAGCTCTTTCAATTTTTCTTGAAGAAAGATTTACATATGGCACAACTATCTTTTAAGTGCCCTTCACCAAGACACAATACCCATCTGATGTGTCCATCTTTAAGAAGCATTACTGCCTTGCACAAAGGACAATTTTTAAGGCCTGGATATTTATGTTTGGTCATAACAACTGGTCTCAAAAGCAAGAAAGAAAATGTTTTTTCTTCTAATATGAAGTAAGGAAATGCTATCAGAGCTAACCCTAATGATTAACTGACTGCTAGGTAGCTATCTATTTATAATATAAGAATAGACCACACAGCAAGTGAAGCTCAGACACTGCGAGTTCTGACTCCTAGCCACAGGCAGAGAGAAGGACCTGAGTGAAGGTTGGAATCCCCCCAGAGTTGGCCCACTCTTTATGCCCTTTGATGGGAGGCATGAGGACACTCAGGGGACAGGGAAACTCAAGTTTATAGGGTGCATGCACATCAACAGTGGAATATATAAAGACAAGAACTTGAACTATGTATTTCTGTTCACCAGCTGCACAGTTTTTATCAATTTCTGAAAATCACTTATTTAAAAAGTCATTCATGCCCATCCAGTATCCCTGACCTGCATTATTATGCAAAAGTCCTAGATGTCATTCCCTGGGGCAGTGTCTTGCCCAAGAGTAGCAGACAGCACATTGGAAGTAACTTTTGGGCCAGTCAAAGAGAAGAATGATGGGATGTGAAGGGAAACCCATCCATTCCTGGTTACGCCAAAGCATAAAATAAGAAGCCAGGATGCAAACAGACTGAAGAAATGACTCATAGGAGTCCTCTATGGGGGACCTTCCACTGGTCTCAAAAATAAATTATTCCAAGGTGGATACAGTTGCTTAGAATCTCATTGGAAGTCTTCAACAGGTGTCTATATAGAATGATACTCTGAGATGAACAAGTATAGACTACCATTTAAATCATTAAGCACTGCACCTACAACACTCAGTGTCATATGATTTTGATATGAGGGCATGTAGCATTCCATTATCCATAAGCCATTAAAATGGTCACACATCCCCACAAAACCATTTGTAATATCTGCAAGAATGTAAAGAGCGCAAAGGCTGTGGTAGGGTGAACAAGCTTAGTCAATCGCCTGGAGACGTTCTTCCACACCAACTTTTCCTATATTTATTTATATTTAAAGGGTCTAAAAGAGTCAGAACGCATCAAAGCTAAGTGTATTGTGGCGCTCGCAGCTAGCTGAGCTCAGGCCACAACCTCAAGACAGTGTTAAGTGTCCCAATGCACATGTCTGTTAAATGTTAATGTTATTGCCTACATTTGTCTGGAACCCGCTGAATGCTATTTACATTGTATATATATCCGGTTTGATGTGTACTAGTGCAGGGGTTCTCAAACTGGGGGTTGGAACCCCTCATGGGGTTGCAAGGTCATTACAAGTGGGGGTCGCGAGCTATCAACCTCCACCCCAAACCCTACTTGCCTCCAGAATTTATAATGGTGTTTAATCACCCTGATATCTGCTGGGAGAGCAATACAGCGGTGCACAGACAATCCAGGAAGTTTTTGGAAAGTGTAGGGGACAATTTCCTAGTGCAAGTGCTGGAGGAACCAACTAGGGGCAGAGCTCTTCTAGATCTGCTGCTCACAAACAGGGAAGAATTAGTAGGGGAAGCAAAAGTGGATGGGAACCTGGGAGGCAGTGACCATGAGATGGTCGAGTTCAGGATCCTGACACAAGAAAGAAAGGAGAGCAGCAGAATATGGACCCTGGACTTCAGAAAAGCAGACTTTGACTCCCTCAGGGAACTGATGGGCAGGATCCCCTGGGAGAATAACATGAGGGGGAAAGGAGTCCAGGAGAGCTGGCTGTATTTTAAAGAATCCTTATTGAGGTTGCAGGAAAAAAACATCCTGATGTGTAGAAAGAATAGTAAATATGGCAGGCAACCAGCTTGGCTAAACAGGGAAATCCTTGCTGATCTTAAACGCAAAAAAGAAGCTTACAAGAAGTGGAAGATTGGACAAATGACCAGGGAGGAGTATAAAAATATTGCTCAGGCATGCAGGAGTGAAATCAGGAAGGCCAAATCACACTTGGAGTTGCAGCTAGCAAGAGATGTTAAGAGTAACAAGAAGGGTTTCTTCAGGTATGTTAGCAACAAGAAGAAAGTCAAGGAAAGTGTGGGCCCCTTACTGAATGAGGGAGGCAACCTAGTGAAAAAAGCTGTGGAAAAAGCTAATGTACTCAATGATTTTTTTGCCTCTGTCTTCACGAACAAGGTCAGCTCCCAGACTGCTGCACTGGGCAGCACAGTATGGGGAGAAGGTGACCAGCCCTCTGTGGAGAAAGAAGTGGTTCGGGACTATTTAGGAAAAACTGAACGAGCACAAGTCCATGGGGCTGGATGCGCTGCATCCGAAGGTGCTAAAGGAGTTGGCGGATATGATTGCAGAGCCATTGGCCATTATCTTTGAAAACTCACGGCGATCGGGGGAGGTCCCGGATGACTGGAAAAAGGCTAATGTAGTGCCCATCTTTAAAAAAGGGAAGGAGGAGGATCCGGGGAACTACAGGCCAGTCAGCCTCACCTCAGTCCCTGGAAAAATCATGGAGCAGGTCCTCAAGGAATCAATTCTGAAGCACTTAGAGGAGAGGAAAGTGATCAGGAACAGTCAGCAAGGATTCACCAAGGGCAAGTCATGCCTGACTAACCTAATTGCCTTCTATGAGGAGATAACTGGGTCTGTGGATGAGGGGAAGGCAGTGGATGTGTTATTCCTTGACTTTAGCAAAGCTTTTGATATGGTCTCCCACAGTATTCAAAGTATGTATTAGCATTTAGATGAAGAATTACTTAATGCATGAAAACTAGTGAAATACTAATGTTATTGTCTTTATCTATCTGAAACTTTTTGATTTACATTGTAAACTACCTATAAATCATCTTAGTAGTCTGAATGGCTGTTAGTAAATTTATCATCTTTGGACGGCCTAGTGAATGTTAAGCAACGAAGATCACAGATTGTCTGCATTTGCTATTCATCAAAGCCCACATGGTGAAGACCCCTGTCATTTTGCTAGCCTGTTTCAGCTATAAAAGGGAAGCCTTGGGAGTGATCCTCACCTCTGATCCATCTGAACACTAACAGGGAGGTTCCAGATGCCAGACAGAGGTCCCCAAAAGTCATTTTTGGGAAGCCCTGAGAGAATTTATAAGACTCCATGACACTGGCAGATTGCTATATCTCTGCTTTTATTTTGAATCAATAAACTCTAATTCACCTGTAATGTATTTTACCTGCTTTTAACCTTGCTTTAACTCTCACATCTTTTTCTTAATTAACAGATCATTATTTTTAGTTTAGTAAAGGATTGGCTACAGCATTGTCTTTGGTGAGATCTGGAGTATATTTTGACCTGGGGTAAGTGACTGGCTCTTTGGGGCTGGAAGTAACCTAATGCGTGGTGAATTTGGTTTTAATAACCTTTCATCATAAAGTCCAGTTTGTCTGTGTGGTAAAGAGAAGCTAGAGAGCATAAGGGGACTGTCTGTGACTCCATGGTAAATCTAATATAGTGATCCATGAGTATACTTTTGTTACTGGCTTGGCGAAATCTAATGATAGAATGTACCACCCATCTGGGGTGTCTACCCTGGCTTCTAACAGTCTGACCTGAGTTTGACATTCTTAGCAGTGAGCCACTCCTGGCACCATGATATGTATATTTCACGCTCTCACACCAGAGCACTGAAAACCATGTTAATATTCCTCCAGTTTAATATAAAACATCACGTACCTCTGCAAGTTTGTATGGTAAAATAAGCTTCTCTCCCACCGTCACTGTCTTTCTGGTAACCAGGGCTTCAAACAGCATCTCTTCTTTTACCTAATAAAACAAAAATACTAGTGTTAATCAATAATTCTAGGAGAAAACAAAAAGGGCAGCTACTGAAAAACCAGTGTATGCTCCATGAGATGTTACAAGGCCAGTATAACTCTGTACATAGAGCTAGTATTAGAAAGTGGCACAACAGCATGTTTGAGAGCCCAATTTTCTACATTACATCTAGTAATTTCTAGTGCTTTTCCAGTGGTTCAACTTGTCAGTGTTTGTAGCCTGGATGGTTTCTCCCCCTCTCCCCCCCCCCCCCCCCCTTTTTTTTTTTTTTTTTTGCAGTTTGTTTAGTAAAAAAACTCCACCACTTTCTAGTGTGAGCAGGATGGGTCACAATTACCGTACAAAGTAGCAAACTAGCACAGACACTTTAAAAGAGAGGCACTTAGTACAATGCATTGGATTTGACAAGCTCCCATCGAGATAGCATGAATGCTACATACAGAGAGAAAGTAATGACTGAAAATGCCTGCTACTCTACAGACTGAATAAACATCTGAACATAGGCAATTTTTGGTGGGGGACGGGGGAGAAGGCTTGGAAGAAGAAGGGGAAACAGGGAGATCCTTTTCAACTGCAAAAGAACAGCCGCTACTCACAGAAGGAGCATATTTTTCACAAGGTGACAATCATTCTGCCAATCAGCAACATTAGAAACTGGTTTGAAATACAATTAGATGTATAAACCAGACACGATGGCAAATGAGTGATTACCGCCAATGTAGAACTGCAACTGCCAGCATGGACACAGCCCTATAGTGGGCTCTCAGGGTTCCAGGAGTCATATCCCTACCACAGTCTTACAATACTCCTCTATACTTACATCATATGAACTGTTAGGGGAAAGGGCCACATTCTGCAAGATTAAAGTCCCTTTTGCATTAATATTCTCTGAAGGCATTTCATTCAGGGTGGATAAAAATCAATGATTTAAAAAAAAATCAGATTTTTTTATTAAATTGGATTTTTTTGATAAAATGCTTTTTGATAGTTTTAATTAAGATAGATTATAGCTCAAAGATATCTCATCATGGAATAGGGATTATAAATTCTAATTCTATAGTATGAGACAATATATTCATGTAATGTTTAAGAAAATTTTTGCAAATGAGTTCCAATAGTTCATGGATTAGGAACCCAATCTTATAGGGTTCCAGGGGCTTCTGTATAGGTTAATCTTTCTAGCTACCCAATGGGACTCAGTGCTCAGTCTAGAACGGGGTGGGCAAACTTTTGGTCCTGAGGGCCGCATCAAGTTTCGTAAATTGTATGGAGAGCCGGTTAGGGGAGGGGGTCGTGGCCCGGCCCCCACCTCCTATCTGCCCCCCCCCCACCCCCCGGTCTAGAAGATACCATCAGAGATATTTAGTTTTGCAGTTCTCAAACTGTGGATTTGTGTCTCTAGAAATAACATGCTTGTTAACAGCAAAAATGTTTTTAAATAAATAAATAAATATATAGAGATGAGAAATAACAGACCTCAACCCTATTGTCCCTCTGCAAATTTGTGTACACAGAGTCAATCCCTTACCTCTCTCTAAAAGTGCAAAGTTTCAAAAAGTTCAATGAATAGAAGATTGTTGGGGGCAGAATAGATCTGAACAAGGAGAAGAAGTCTGGAGATAAATGTGAGAAGGAAGGGACAGGCAGTAGAAACAAAAGTGAAACTGTTTGAGCAGCATATTCCAGAAGTCTTGAGGTCTTTGAGTGTAGCCTTCATTGATTTGAGATCTACCATACCATTCTCTCACTAGAAGGGAAACCCTATAATGACAGTAGGTCGTAAAAGAGACCCAGTTTGGGTCTCCTCTATCTCATCTATCTCTGAGTTGTGAAGAATATGTATTAAGGTTATAACAACCAACAACAATGCGCTTTTATGTAGAAATCCATGATTAAATTGAGTCTTCCTGACTAGTGATTTCAATCAAATCTACCCTGATTTCATTCTATTTGGATACAGTCCACCTCCCCCTACGATAGCACCTGTATAAAATTCCATTTGTATCCTGTTATAACAACAATTCCTCAGGCTACTAGAATAAAATGAAAAATAAAAAATAGGCATGAAAAATAGTCAACCATTTTCTCATGGCCATAATCTCATTCCAATGTCAGATAAGAAACAAGAACTGTTTCATGTGGATTTCACTCGTGAGAGCATTTGAACCCGGATTCATATTCACAGGTCAATATTAACATGGTCTGTTTTGAACAGCTGAATATTTTACCAGCACTGTTCAAGTTGTTATCATACCTGATTTGTTGTTCAGGTATATTATGTACACTGCACCTGCGCAAAACACCCATAATGAAAATTGGAAGTCCAAGTTCTACGTCTGGGAAGCTTTCAGCAATATCTGAATGAGTTTCAACTGAGCCCAGGTCAAATTTTGAGTGTTCCTAGGCAAAATTATGGTTTTAGGTGGAAACTATGCAGACTTTGATGGTTTAAGTCGAATTTTGTTTTTAGTTATTGGGTTTGTTTAACCCAAAAATCAGTATTGTGAAACCATGAAAACAAAACACTGAGCTTTATACAGCTCTTAGTTATGGCGCAGTCCAGTGCAAATCATCATTATTCCTTTGTAACACATCCACAATCCATATTATTTGAACACTCATTCTCCCATCAGGAACCCCATCAGCATGGAACTTCATTTGTTTTTTGAAGTCATCCATTTTTAAATGTACATGTCACCTCAGGATGGGATGCAGAGATAAAGTTTCTTGGCATCTTAAATGACTGCTTCTTGGAGCAGCTGGTCCTGGAACCCACCAGAGGAGAGGCACTTCTTGATTTAGTCTTAAGTGGAGCACAGGATCTGGTCCAAGAGGTGAATATAGCTGGACCACTTCGTAATAGTGACCATAATATAATTAAATCTAATATCCTTTCACTTTTACAGCATGATTCACTCTGAGCTTGGAGATGGAGAGATGAGAAGTGCTGTAAGTGCTACTATTATTAAGATAAATGCTTAGTAACAAACAGCAAATAGCAGGCAATATCATTCTTCATAAAAGCCACAGGAAGAGTATAATTAAAAATCATGCCTATATGTCCATAACAGCACATATGATGCAAAATGGATGCAGTATACATTAAAAATATAATATGACCTTTCCTGAAAAGTCAGATTTATTTTCTTAACTTGTAGTTAAGGCAGTCAGACCAAAGATATTTAGATTATTATTCATTTATTTGTATCATCATAGCACATATGAGGCCTAGTCATGGACCAGACCCCCATACAGCTAGGCGCTGTACAAACACAGAACAAAAAGATACTCTGAGCATTTGGGGCCAGGAACTAAGTCCAATTACACTGCTCTACAGCCAAAATGCTTCTGAAATAAATGTAGTCAAACTTTACTAATTCTGGATCACTGAGAACGAAAATGATGCTTAAAATTGTTGATTGGCTCTAGATTTCAAGATATGCTATTGGGTCAGTATATACGACCCTTGACTTGGGAATGGCGGAGCATAAGTGAGTTATAAAGGGAAGGGATCTCAATTTAAACCAGAAATGACTAAAATACATCTTTGACTGGATCTATGAATAAATCTATGACTGGGTTTGGACAGTACTTGCTTTTTAGGCAAAACAATGAATGATGCAATCTGAAGCTGGTATTGCGTCATACATGATATGAATTGCATCATGTTATTCCTAGAAGTCATGGATGATGCAATCATAACGAAGCTTACATCACTCTGCTGAACAAATTGCCCTATATCAGCTCTAGAAATCATACAGTGTCGTGCTCTCTTATTTGTCAGTGTTTGATTGTGCAAAGGGACACATTTCTGTTTAGCCAAAGTGAGCAGAGATGCCTCGTACTTGTGTGAACAGTGCAGATAACTTCTGCTATGTTTGTGGTGAAGTGACTTTTGCATCACAAAAGCGCAGTATAACCACTATGGTTAAGAAAGCCTATCACCTTTATTTTGGCTGCAAAATTGGAGATCAGGACAAGAGGTGGGCCCCACACATATGCTGCAACACTTGTGCAACCAATCTTCGCCAGTGGTTGAACAGGAAAAGGAAATCTATGCCTTTGCAGTGCCAATGATTTGGAGAGAGCCAACAGATCATACCAGCAATTGTTACTTCTGCATGGTGCCTCCAATTGGGAAAGGTGTGTCAAAGAAGAAAAAGTGGACTGTGCATTATCCAAACATTCCATCAGTTATACGCCCAGTACCCCACGGAGAAGGACTGCCGGTTCCTGATGCACCAGAATCATTCTCACTTGAGTCAGACGAGGAAGAGGAAGAGAATGAAACTTCTGGTCCTGAACCATCAATGTCACAGGACCCACATTTTCTCCCATCCTCCTCCTCTGAACCACACCTCATAACACAAGGTGAACTGAATGACCTTGTCAGGGATTTGGAACTATCCAAGAGTAAGGCAGAGCTGTTGGGCTCCAGACTACAGCAGTGGAATCTCCTGGCAGGTGATGTTAGGGTTTCCATGTTCCGTGACCGTCAAAAGGATCTTGTCCCATTCTTCTTCATGGAAGGCGATCTTGTAGCCTGCAACAACATCTATGGTGTGATGGCAGCCCTCAACATCGTTCACGATCCAGATGAGTGGAGACTGTTCATTGATTCATCGAAGACGAGTCTTAAAGCTGTTTTACTGCATAATGGCAATGTTTTGCCATCAATTCCAGTTGGTCATGCAGTCCATATGAAGGAAACCTAGGACAACATGAAACAACTTTTGAGGTGCATAAACTATGACCAACATCAGTGGCAGCTTTGTGGCGATTTGAAGGTTGTTGCTCTCTTGCTTGGTCTGCAGACTGGATACACAAAGTACTGCTGTTTTCTCTGCGAATGGGATAGTCGTGCAAGAGATTCCCACTACATCAAGAAAGACTGGCCACTCCAACAATCATTGGAGCCTGGGAGGAAAAGTGTTCAGCATCCACCACTTGTTGAATCAAGGAAGATTTTGTTACCACCCTTACACATCAAGCTGGGTCTGATGAAGAACTTTGTCAAGGCCATTGACAAAACACAAGCAGCTTTCAAGTACCTCCGTGGAAAGTTTCCAAGGTTAAGTGAAGCTAAGATAAAGGAAGATGTCTTTGTTGGTCCTCAGATTCGTGAACTTCTTCGAGATGATGCATTTGACCATGCACTGCGTGGCAAGGAAAAGACGGCATGGAAAGCCTTCCAGTTAGTGGCAATAAATTTTCTCGGAAACAACAAGGCAGACAACTACAGGTTGTTGGTGGAAAACCTCCTCAAGGCATACAAAAGCCTTGGTTACAACATGTCACTAAAGATACATTTTTTGCACTCTCATCTAGATTTTTTTCTACCGAACTGCGGAGCAGTGAGAGACGAGCACGGCGAGCGATTTCACCAGGACATTGCAACAATGGAGAAACGCTGTCAGGGCAAATGGAGCCCATCAATGCTTGCAGACTATTGCTGGACAGTGACAAGAGATGCTCCATTTAATGAATACAAGAGACAAGCCAAGAAGTGCCGAGTAGACACTGAATAGGACTAAACTATGTACAGAATAGTTTTTTGCCTTTTGTTTCATAATAAATTTTATTTATATAACCCTTTTGCAGATTTTTAAAGTGTTACATAAACAGGACAGGTGAAATATTATCATGTAAAGCAATCATAAACACATAAAAAGACCTAGGTTTACAATTTATGATTAAAACTCTATCATCTACACAATATACATAGACATAAAATGTAAAAACTTAAATATCTTAGAAACAGTAGCCAATCAGTTGTTTTGTCATATTTGAATTCAGCACATCAAAATACATAATAAATAGTACATTTTATCTCTGAAGCAGACGACTTCTCAAAAATTGTAGACCAGTGTTATTTTTCCCCTCTATACCCCACTAAGAGAGAGATCTGCCTATGAAAGATAGGCAATTTCAATGATTTATTATTTCATCAGAAAATACAATTTCAGCTGCTCAAAGATTTTTATGCTGAAGTAAAGGAATTTCAAGTAATGAGACTAGCTACTGTGATAAGACTATGCTAATGACATCTACTGTACTGTGATTATGGCATGTTATTTTCATACCAGCTATAAATTTATGATTTACTGAACAGTTTGGCAGCTTATTTAAAATTATTGCTTTGGTACAGTCAGACCTGATTAATCTGAATATTTTTATAAATGCCATTTTGACCCAGATTAAGCAAAACTGATTAATCCTTTGGAATTTGGGACTTCCTCAAAAGAAAGTGCTTTAAATCTTTATCAGCAGTAAAGAACCCATGCACGAGTCAACACTGCATCAATTCTCAAGCCATTTATCAAATTCCTGGTTCCACAAACGACATACACCACTCTGACGACTGAAAAATATACTCTGTCATTTAATTAAAAAAAAAATTAAGACATAATATGGGAGTTTAGATAGCACATTAACCGAGGACAAGTTTCTGATGTGAAGTTTGGATGTCCCTAATCTGTTAGGAGGAGCCACTAAGAATATGACACTTCTATCAGTTCTGGCCACAGTGGCAGGATTTCAAAGAGGTATGGCATTTGTGGATAAGCATTAGCACATGGTGCTGGATAGCCGCTGGAACACCATCTGAGCATCCTGCTGTATTAAAATCAGTCTCAAATGCAAAATAAGTGGGGGTCCCAGACACAGACTCCACACGAAGTATCCAAAAAGCCATGCAATCTGAAAGATTACCACTAATCCTCTGTGTATGAACACATAGCTTGTGAACCCAAAGAATTCCTGAAAGCCCTGAAATAATGGGGCAATTTTGAACACAGTTTTACTTTTATTTGGGGACATTTGGCTTCCACGGCTTTGTTCCTACCCCTAAAGAGGCCACTCCTTACAAAAGCGGTGGGCAAACTACAGCCCATGGGCCGCATCCGACCCATCAGGGCTTTGGATCCAGCCCACGGGATTGCCACTCCCGTGGCGCCGCAGGCCCCGCGCCGCTCCCAGAAGTGGCCAGCACCATGTCTCTGCAGCCCTGGTGGATAGGGAATCACGGCCAATGGGAGCTTCAGGGGAGGTACCCGCAGGCGAGGGCAGCACGTGGCGCCCGCGGCGCCCTCTGCCCCCTCCTCCCCCAGGGGCTACAGGGACGCAGTGCCGGCCGCTTCCAGGAGCAGCACGGGGCCAGGGCAGGTAGGGAGCCTGCCTTAGCCCTGCTGCGCGCTGCTGCCACCCCGGAACCGCTCAAGGTAAGCGGCGCCAGGCCGGAACCCGCACCCCAAACCCCTCCTGCACCCCGCACCCCAAACACCTGGCCTGAGCCCCCTGCCGCACCCCTCCTGCACCCCAACCCTCTGCCCTAAGCCCCCTGCCACACCCCGCACCCCTCCTTCACCCCAGCCCCCTGCCCTGAGCCCCCTCCTGAACTCCACACCCCTCCTGCACCCCAACCTCCTGCCCTGAGCCTCCTGCTGCACCAAAACCCAAACCCTCTGCCCTGAGCCCCCTGCTGTACCCCTCCTGCACCTCAACCTCCTGCCCTGAGCCCCCAACCGCACTCCACACTCCTCTCTGCACCCCTGCCCTGAGCCCCCTCCCGCACTTCACACCCCTCCTGAACACCAACCCCCTTCCCTCATCCCCCTCATATACCCTGCACCCCTCCTCCGTCCCAACCCCTTGCCCTGAGCCCCTTCCTGCACACCGCACCCCCTTGCACTTCCTCCCGAACCTCAATCCCCTGCCCCAGCCCTACATTCATGGCCCTGCCTGCAATTTCCCCACCCAGTTGTGGCCCTCGGGCCAAAAAGTTTGCCCACCCCTGCCTTACAAGTACCCCACTGGTCAACTAATGCATTTTTATGTGGATGACTGACACCCTCTCCAACCAAATTAGCACTTTTTAAAGAATCTGTGAAGAGCAAGAAATAGTAAGTCATCTCTGTGCAACTCCCAGCAACCAGCATATGGTGCCTGAGTAATGAAAAGGCAAATGCCAACACCAAGGAATTAATGTCATTGCCCCCATCTGATCACTAGAGACAGACTACAGTTGTTATGGTCTTGTTTTGCAATTCTAAAAATAAAATTATTCTGGTTGTTCAGAAACTAATAAGCAGTTTCTCATAGTTCGTTTATGTTCTCCTAAGCTAAGCAAAAAAGCAAGACATTTAGTTTAGAAAGTCAATATGATTGACAATTTTCTTTAGGTACTGGAGGAAGTCTGACTTTCTGAATCAACATTATGCATCTCTTCACGTCCAAGTTCCTGTGCAGTTCCAAGTTCCTGCCTCAGCAAATGCAGAGCAAACGTACAGGGTCATTTGCTGACTCAGCCAGACAGCCAAAAACAAAATACATACATGTTTTCAGCCGTTCACAACTGCAGAACAGTCAATTAACCTCCAGGAATTGTAAGCAAACAGAAAGGCTTGGAACAAAAGGAGGTTTCAGGCTGTCATTATCCCACATTAAATAGCAAACATGCGGCAGTAGGAACAATGCAGGTCTCAGTTACAATCAGCTGGTACCCTGTCTTTCTGATTACCAAGGCAACAGGCACTAGAATACTGGATGGCGTTACCAAAGACATTCAAATACGGAATTCCAGCTAGCTGCCCTTATAAAATATTGTGAATGTTTCCAAGTCCAAGACTACTCAATAAACTAAACAATTTTAACATCTGTAAGATTGTGGTAGCTATAAGCATTCCCTTTCACTGTCCCATTTTTCTACTTCCTTCTATATTCTCCTTATGGCTTTCTTTTCAGATTATCCTGCTGTTTTTAAAACCAGATCAGTAGAGGTGCTAGATTGATTTCAAATCTGAGTCCCCTCCATGACAGCCACAGTTACTGAGCTGCTCTTTTCATGTAAGAAATATACTTAGTGAGGGGTAAGAAATTCAGCCCTGAAGTAAGCAGGTGCAATTCCCATTGTTCCCCAGCCCTTTGCCCCACAAATACTGCAGAGCAGAGTTTGCCCCAAAGATATCAGAGATAATAAATCTAACACTAGACATGACAGGAAATACATACACAGGATCAGGTCCAAGAGGTGAATATAGCTGGACCGCTTCGTAACAGTGACCATAATACAATTAAACTTAACATCCCTGTGGCAGGGAAAACACCACAGTGGCCCAACACTGTAGCATTTAATTTCTGAAAGGGGAACTACACAAAAATGTTAGTTAAACAGAAATTAAAAGGTACGGCACCAAAAGTAAAATCCCTGCAAGCTGCATGGAAACTTTTTAAAGACACCATAATAGAGGCGCAACTTAAATGTATACCCCACATTAAAAAACATAGTAAGAGAACCAAAAAAGAGCCACCCTGGCTAAACAACAAAGTAAAAGAAGCAGTGAGAGGCAAAAAGGCATCCTTTAAAAAGTGGAAGTTAAATACTAGTGAGGGAAATAGAAAGGAGCCTAAACTCTGGCAAATGATGTGTAAAAATATAATTAGGAAGGCCAAAAAAAGAATCTGAAGAACAGCTAGCCAAAGACTCAAAAAGTAATAGCAAAAAAATTTTAAGTACATTGGAGGCAGGAAGCCTGCTAAACAGCCAGTGGGGCCACTGGACTATCGAGATGCTAAAGGAGCACTCAAGGATGATAAGGCCATTGCAGAGAAACTAAATGAATTCTTTGCATCAGTTGTCACAGCTGAGGATGTGAGGGAGATTCCCAAACCTGAGCCACTCTTTTTAGGTGACAAATCTGAGGAAATGTCCCAGATTGAGATGTCATTAGAGGAGGTTCTGGAACAAATTGATAAACTAAGCAGTAGTAAGTCACCAGGACCAGATGGTATTCACCCAAGAGTTCTGAAGGAACTCAAATGTGAAATTGCAGGACTACTAACTGTAGTCTGTAACCTATCGTTTAAATCAGCTTCTGTACAAAATGACTAGAGGACAGCTAATGTGACGCCAGGGCCGGTGCTACCATTAAGGCGAACTAGGGGGTTGCCTAGGGCGCCAAGATTTGGGGGCGCCAAAAAGCGGTGCCCCCAATTTTTTTTTTACAGCGTTCCTCCCCGAGCGCACGGTCGCCGCTCCACTTCTCCCGCCTCCCAGGCTTGCAGTGCCAATCAGCTGTTTGCCGCCGCAAGCCTGGCAGGAGAATTAGAGCGGGGGCGGCATGCTCGGGGAGGAAGCGGAGCAGAGGTCAGCTGGGGTGGGGAGGTGCCGCACGGCTTCCCGGGCTGGGGAGGTGGGGAGCTGCTGCGGGGGTGCCTCAGGGCGGTGGTGGGGGAGCTGCCGCAGGGCTTCCCACCCCAGCTCACCTCTGCTACGCCCCCTCTCCGAGCACGCTGTCGCTGCTCCACTTCTCCCGCCTCCCAGGCTTGCAGCGCCAATCAGCTGTTTGGCGCCGCAAGTCTGGGAGAAGAATTAGAGCGGGGGCGGCGTGCTCGGGGAGGAGGCGGAGCAGAGGTGAGCTGGGGTGGGGAGGTGCCCCACGGCTCCCCAGGTGGGGGAGCTGCCACGGGGGGGCACCTCAGGGCAGAGGGGGTGGAGCTGCCGTGGGGAGGAGCTGCCGCAGGGCTGGGGGGGGGGGGGGGGCAAGGTGGAAGTTTCGCCTAGGGCGCGAAACTTCCTTGCACCAGCCCTGTGTGACGCCAATTTTTAAAAAGGGCTCCAGAGGTGACCCCCCATAATTACAGGCCAGTAAGCCTGACGTCAGTACCGGGCAAACTGGTTGAAACTATAGTAAAGAACAAAAATTGTCAGACACATAAATGAACATAATTTGCAGGGGAAGAGTCATCATGGTTTTTGTAAAGGGAAAACATGCCTCACCAATCTACTAGAATTCTTTGAGGGGGTCAACAAGCACATGGACAAGGGGGATCCAGTGGGTATAGTGTATTTAGATTTTCAGAAAGCCTTTGACAAGGGGTCCCTCACCAAAGGCTCTTAAGCAAAGTAAGCAGTCATGGGATAAGAGGGAAGGTTCTCTCGTGGATTTGTAACTGGTAAAAAGATAGAAAACAAAGGGTAGGAATAAATGGTCAGTTTTCAGAATGGAGAGAGGTAAATAGTGGTGTCCCCCAGGGGTCTGTACTGGGCCCAGTCCTATTTAACATATTCATAAATGATCTGGAAAAAGGGGTAAACGGTGAGGTGGCAAAATTTGCAGATGATACAAAGCTACTCAAGATAGTTATGTCCCAGGCAGACTGCGAAGAACTACAAAAGGATCTCTCAAAACTGAGTGACTTGGCAACAAATTGGCAGATGAAATTCAATGTTGATAAATGCAAAGTAATGCACATTGGAAAACATAATCCCAACTATATGTATAAAATGATGGGGTCTAAATTGGCTGTTACTACTCAAGAAAGAGATCTTGGAGTCACTGTGGATAGTTCTCTGAAAACATCCACTCAGTGCGCAGTGGCAGTCAAAAAAGCAAACAGAATGTTGGAAATCATTAAGAAAGGGATAGATAATAAGAAAGAAAATACCATATTGCCTCTATATAAATCCATGGCACGCCTACATAGAATCATAGAATGTCCCTTCCAACCCTGATCTCAGGAGGTCATGTAGTCCAACCCCTTGCTCAAAGCAGGACCAATCCTCAACTAAATCATCCCAGCCAGAGCTTTGTCAAGCATGACTTTAAAAACCTCTAAGGAAGGAAATTCCACCACCTCCCTAGGTAATTCCAGTGCTTCACAACCCTCCTAGTGAAAAAGTTTTTCCTAATATCCAACCTAAACCTCCTCCACTGCAACTTGAGACCATTACTCCTTGTTCTGTCATCTGGTACCACTGAGAACAGTCTAGATCAGGGGTGGGCAAACTTTTTGGCCCGAGGGCCACATCGGGGTGCGCAACTGTATGGAGGACTGGGTAGGGAAGGCTGTGCCTCCCCAAACAGCCTGGCCCCTGCCCCCTATCCGCCCCCTCCCACTTCCCACCCCCTGACTGCCCCCCACAGAACCCCAACCCATCCAATCCCCCCGCTCCTTGTCCCCTAACCGCCCCCTCCCACATAAGGTGGTCACACATAAATAATACTGCATTAATTAAAAAGGTCATTGAGACTTCCACCCCAAATGAGCAACATGAATGCTGGGGCCCTTGCAAGTATCACCCATGCTTTTGTGACATTAAGATAAGACTACTGCAACGTGCTCTTGAATACCGTGTACAGATGTGGTCACCCCATCTCAAAAAAGATATATTGGAATTGGAAAAGGCAACAAAAATTATTACGGATATGGAATGGCTGCCATATGAGGAGAGATTAATAAGACTGGGACTTTTCAGGTTGGAAAAGAGACGACTAAGGGGGGGTCTGATAGATGCCTATAAAATCATGACTGGTGTGGAGAAAGTAAATAAGGAAGTGTTATTTACTCCTTCTCATAACACAAGAATGAGGGGCCACCAAATGAAATTAATAGGCAGCAGGTTTAAAACAAACAAAAGGAAGTAATTTTTTCACACAACACACAGTCAACCTGTGGAACTCCTTGCCAGAGAATGTTGTGAAGGCCAAGACTATAACAGGATTCCAAAAAGAGCTAAATAAATTCATGGAGGATAGGTCCATCAATGGCTATTAGCCAGGATGGGCAGGGATGATGTCCCTAGCCTCTGTTCGCCAGAAGCTGGGGATGGGCGACAGGGGATGGATGACTTGATGATTACCTGATCTGTTCATTCCTTCTGGGGCATCTGGCTTTGGCCACTGTTGTAAGATAGGATACTGGGCTAGATGGACCTATGGTCTGACTCAGTATGGTTGTTCTTACATAGTCAATATGCTGGCTTTGATTTTTTTTTTTGGTTGTAGACATACCACCTTCTGGTAGAAATAGTTAGTGTGTGGTGTCTGCTAAAGATGAACTCCAAATAAGCTGAGGGCACCTGGCACATGTGTTTATTTAGGATTTACAAAGTACATATCCTATCCTCCAGCTGGCATTCAATAAATTTAAAATACAGATGAAATAACAAGTAGATAAACTGCTCAGACCCTCAGAACTCCCAGGTTTCAAAAGCATAGGGAAAGAGGCGGGCTCCATAGCACGCTCAGAATGTAAGCTGTCTCAAAACAGAGCAAGAGTGTGTATACCAAAGTTGAGGATCCTCCACAAAGAATGCCCAACCAGGATCTCCCTGCTGTTTAAACTCGGGGCAGAGGCAGACCTTCAGCTTCAGTGCTTCCCCAATCACAAGTTTAGCAGGGTCCAATAGGAAGAGAGAGAGAGAGAGGGTGAGATTCTCTGCTGCATCTCTAAGATCACAAGCACAGAACTCACAGCCCATAGGGATGGAGGCTTGTGTTGCTGGCAAACCAGGTGTCAGCTCTTGCCAAGGCTTTAGGCTTCAGCCAAGGACTGACAAATTCATTCCTGGAAACCAGTCTGTTTCACCTTTGTGCTACTATGGTTAAGATGGGTACTGAACTTAGACTTCGTGAAATGCTTGTATGTTGCTGCACGCATTATTCTCACTTATAATATCACCATATGCTATAAGGTAATATTTAAGTTTTTGCTTTATAAGAGTAAAAAATGTTTGCTTTGCAACTGTGAACCCATGGTCAACCAGATACTCACCTAATAGGCAGCCCATGCAGATCAATGAGCATGAGTATAATATGCTTTATGTGGTACCTCTGCTTAATAAGAGGCCAGACATATTGTATACTTGCCTCAGTTTCTGAATGATCTGAAGATATAGCCCAATATAGCTCCATTATAACAGCAGCATAATTTTGAGACAGCAAAGGTAAAGGACACTATAGCAAGATCTGCTCCCAAAATGGTGTACTAATATACAGAAAAAGCACTTTGGGCCACAGCTATGCTATCAAGACCCAGGAGCAGACCTAGATCTAATAAGACCTCTGAATTATGCATCTGTGTACCAAATGACAGATACACTCCCTCAGTAAGGAGCACAGAGACCATCCTTGCAGATTCTTCCAGTTGCTTCCTCAGCCTACCAATATTACCTCAGTAACTGAACTTCAGCCAGTTAGCTCTCTTCTGTAGGACCCTTTCTTATTTGTTTGTAAAGTACCTAGCACTCTGGATGGTACATAAATAATGAAGTAAATATTAAAGTAATAACATGAGAGAAATTTAGACTGAAAAGAGAATTAAGGCATATACTCTTACAATTATCTATAATCTCTTTCCAGGATGGTACACGCACTTGTCTGTGGGAATAGTGACCCAATTCCTTATAAAATATGAAAAACCATTAAATGAGAAATGCAACATCTAGCAGACTAACCATTCCCAATAGAGAACTTAGTTGAGGCCCAGGCTCTGAGTAATGTACTGAAAGACCTTTCATCTTCTGCCACATCACTGTACATTTAACTCAAGGCTTGTCCATACAAGCAACTTTCCTCAAAAGGTAATCTTTACCGCTGAAATCTGTCACAAATGCATAGAGACAAGGCTCATTTTGGAACTCCAATTTAGTCCAGATTCCTAGCTACGAGTATGGGAATGTTGTTTGAGTTGCAGAACAGATAAAACTAGTAACAAGGTTATGGACAGTCATCAAGACTTATCAATGACTGGGTAACATGGGAGCTTGCCTCAGAAGCAAAGTGCATTGCTTTCAACAAATCACTGGTAGCAAATAAACAGTATTTGCTATACACAGAATTGGGAGGAAGAAAAAGACCACACAGACAAGACACCTTTCCTAAGCATTCCCAAACAGTTTGGGAAGGATCCCCGCTCTCTCAAGAAGAAAAGACTCCAAGAACATTTCTGCTATTTACTTTGCACAAAAAAGCCTGCAGTGGTCAGCTGAAAGAAATTATTTGACAAAAGTGGCAAAGTGAAAACTACTGCAACTGCTGGGCAATGATGCAGAATGAAAACTGGTAATGAAAGTGGTTTAGAAAAAGAAGAAGGGGGACTCAAAGGTTTCAGAAGAGTAGATCCCTATTTGTTGCTGCTTTCTGAATGCAAGTGGATGAGGTAGATTAACCAGCCTATCAAGATTGATGGAGCTAAGGGGACAGAATAACCTGTTTCTTTAGTTTATGTATCACATGTCACACTTATACGTTGTGCTTATTTCCTTGTCTGTTTCCTGATGTTAAATCAAGGAAGTCATGAGTTGTTTTAAAAAAGGGCAAAGCTTGCAAGGTTCCATGTCTTGTTTACAGGGACACAACTCCCAAGGAAAATGAAGTAATTGTTTCATAAAATTAATGTCGATTTCAGGTCTTGCTGTCTGCCAGATGTAAGTTAAACTAACACTGAAGTGGTTGGGCGACTGGATCTCTAAAAACCAGTGAATTGTGACAGGCAACTCCTCCTTTGCTAAAAATGTCAACATAGCTAAATGCGGGAGGTGGCAATGTACAGACAGCCAGAGGGCTAGTCAGACTCCCAAGACAGCCTAAGATTGCTTCTCACGTAATGCAGGGCTGTTATGATCTAGCAACTGAAGAAAACTGAACTTGTATTAACTTGAGTGCTAGGCAATGTGGATCTCTCTGCCTCGCTTGTTTTAGCACCCTTCATTTTTGAAAACAGAAATACAACTTTTACCCTGATCTAACAATTGGGTGGTATTAACTAACAGAGCAATGAGGTCAATGCGTGTCCCCCCTCTCCTCCCCAGTGAAATCAAATCATTCTTCGTGCCACACTTTATTCTCTAACAGTTCTAAGAATTTTGCAGTTGAATTTTCCTCTAGATAATTAGTTTTCACTGGAGGGAAAAAACCTCACAAAATTACTTTCAGTTAATTGATAAAGTAAGAGGTGGGGCAGGAGGGTGTTTCCAGCTTGTGGTATCTGATACCAAAAAACATTTCACAGGCAAGGAAATTTCCCTTTCGCATCTACTAAAATGGACTAATGGAATCCAAGGGTATGTCTACACAGGGATAAAAAACCCACAGCTGGCCCAGGTCAGCCTCACAGGGCTCGGGTTCCAGGACTGAAAAATTGCTGTGTAGTCATTTGGACGTGGGTTGGAGCTTTAGCTCTAGGACCCTGTGAGGGTGGAGGGTTCCTGAGCCCAGGCTCTGGCCCAAGCCTGAATGCCTATACAGCAATTTTTAGCCTCGCAGCCCAAGACCCACAAGCCTGAATCAGCTGACCCAGGCCAGCCAGGGGTTCTTTTATCCCTGTGTAGACATACCCTAAGTAAGAGTGTCCATACTTGACTAATATTGGGAAGAGTTACTGTAGACCACTACACTTTGAAAATACCATATTTATGAAGCCTTTGCAGAGACAGCCAGATCAAGTGTTTAGCGCAGCAAAATGGAATTAAATGACTTCCAAGATGCTGCTCAGCAGATTTTTCTGGTGGAGGTCAATTCTTTCTTTTCCAAGCAGGCATCAATAATATAGGCAATATGCAATGGGCTTGTAAGTCAGAGTAAAATGCTTTTTGTACATAATAAATTTCACAAATACATTTACTATGTCAGTCAATAGGACACCTAGGCACTTAACCTCATACCATTCCTCTGTGTGAACTCACCATGACACAAACATGAATGCAGGCATCCTAAATATTTTTTCCCAAAATAAGATTTTAGCAGCTAAGTTAAGTAACCTCTCTTTCACATAAATTGTTTAGCTACTAACAAGGAAGGTACATCTCCTGGTTATTGTGATTTGCAGACAGCATCCTAGGAACAAATCCAAGAACAGTATGGAACACAGCTTTACCATAATGGGAAACAGAAAAAGAGATCTGCAAAAGTACAAGGAGTTCATTTGTTGCTAGTTTGTGCATTTCAATGGCCAAACCCAGGCACCTAACTAGCTGGAATGAGAGTTCATCAGGCGTAGAGAAAAGGGTGTAATTGGGACCCTTACACCCATTTCCATGAAGGACAACACTGCCGTGTGTGCCTTCAAGGCCTTTTTTTAAGGTGAGTCTCTATCTATGGAAAGAAGTCAAAGGAAGGGCTGGGTAAAAGACTAGCTATAAGAAACTTATTCTTGAGTAGCGGGCCAGAGATCCACCTGCCCAGATTTCAGTTGGAGAAGATGGGTCCATAAGATCCTTGGACCCCCATTGATGGATTTGTCCATCAATGAGGAGGGTCTGTATAGCAATGAGGACTGCCATAGTTGACAGCAGAAGGCAACGACAGTCATGGTATTCCTACCCTCCTTTTTGATTTCTCTTTATTATCTTTCTCACATGCCTGTCCTGCAAGAGAGAGAATGGGGAATTCCTCTGGGAGAACTAAAGAGAGCTTTTCAGTGGAAAAATTCTTAGCATACATTTATCCATATACCTGGCTATAAGCTGCTGGAAGGGAACGCTCATCAGTATAAAATGGTGGATTCAGTAAGTATAATTTATTACACTGCTATTTTATAACTGAGTTGCTTTTATTTTCACAGGAAAAAATTGCTTCTGATTACCCAGGCCCAATATCACATAGGCTATGTGTATATTACATGCCCCTTTTGCCACAGTGAAAAGAAAAGCTGCGTCCACAGTGCAGCATGTAGCTACACATGTCAGTGAAAGGCTCTGGCAGTGGAAAGGCTGCTGGGAAAGGCTTCAGCAGCTCCCCACTGCCAGAGCCTTTCACTGTGATGCGGAAAGGCTCTGACAGGGGAGAGGGCAGCCTCCCCGATCCAGACCCTATCTCCTCTGTTTGGGTTTTTCCCTGTGGCAGGGAAGAGCTCCAGAAGCAGGGAGCTGCCACTTAACATTTATGTAGCACTTTTTACCCAAAGAGCAAAAAGCCCCTTACAAAAGGTAGGAAAATATTATCTGCTTTTTACACTGGAAAAATAGTATCAGAAAAACAAATAGACTTGCTTATCTGCTCCCAAAAGATTTAGTTCAGCTATGAGTTCTGCTTAAGCAGTCCCCATCATGCTCAAACACACTTAACGTATTCTAAATTACACATGCAAATAAGAAAAAATGCTCTATTATTCCAAGTCCTAAATAGTGAGACATTCTTCCTTGGCACACATAAGACAGATAGAAACGGGGGGGGGGGGGGGGAGGGGAAGAGAGAGAGGGATCAGTGAGCTCACAATTGAGTATTTACAGGCTCTTCACCACAAACATTTTATTTTTAAAAAAGATCCTCTGGGTTTCCAGTGAAACCTGTTGTCACAGAAATTCTCCCTCCCTCTGTAATAGCTTCACTACTTTTACAGAATTCCACATCTGGTCAATCCATCAGGCAACATTGACCTCATCCTACAACACTGACTTTCAGTGAAGTTTAAACAAAGGCCAAGAAATATCTGCCAAGCCCGTCACATAATCCATACACTATGTCTATTATTTAAAAAAAAAGTAATTGAAGTCTTGCTGTAAATGAAACGATCCACAGAGTCCAGGCAAAATCCTATGCAGCAGTTTACTTTTACAACAAATACTTAGTCTGAATGTTTTAACAAATCAAAAAAAAGTACCATATTTTGGAATGCATTGTCAATGTCCACGAATAATGAAGACCATCTCAGCACTTTATCACTCTTCATATTTCCTCACAGCTTTCAACACTAGCTTCCCTTTACAGCAACTTCCCCAGAGTTCTCTACAATTCAGTCCTGAACACAGCTCTGAATAATAAACCTCCCCACACAAATATCAGAACATTAGCACAAGCTTATGGATGAGAATTTAAATGTGAAAATAAAGACGTTCAAAATTATTATTTCTCCAACAACCTAAACTCAGTGACTTTGCACATATGTAGATTTTTTTGAAGTACTACATAAACTGTTACATTTTTTCCATAATGTAGATTGCAAGAGCTATGGCTGTTGGGAAAACCATAGATTTAGATGGCTTGAATTTAATGAATTCACATTATTTTTCTTTGGATTTGTTTCCAAATTAAATAGAAAGGAAGAAAAAAAATGTTCTAAACAATAAAGTGTGCTGGTGCAACTTGGCTGCCACCGTACACTCAAACAACATCCCAGTGCAATCATTCAAATCAGTTTCATGGGCACCTAGAATACAATATACCCTAGACAATATTACATTTGTAGCCTGGGAAAGAAAAGAGAGGGGGACATCTCAAAAGACACAAATACAACAGGATGTCTCCCAATGCTACCTCAAAATTTGGAAAAAAGTCTTAATCCTTCTTCACCTTCAAGATAGCATTAGAAGGGGTCTAGCAGCCTCTCTCCTACCTCTACCCCTACTTCCCCACTGGCCATCTCTCAAATTTCACCTTCCCACAGAGTACAAAGAGGGTTACATATTCAAATAAAGTAGAGGAAATTCAGTGGGAGGAATTCTTGGCCATTGGACAGATACTCTAGAGAAGTAAAATTAAGATAAACCAGTCCATGGCAAATTCTTAAAAAGTAATTAGAAGACTACTGAAAAACAACTTTTCCCCTATATTCTCATCTCTCAGAAATGACCTAACAGAAGTTAGAATCCCCTGAAAGTAGGGGTTTCTAATGGAGATGTTCTCGTAACAATACCTGTAGCACTGCTATATGGCTACTACAGTATAATACATTTCTCCCACAATCTTGTGGAAAGCTTTCCATACAGAACCATTCAAAAAAATATTCATTTGGACATGACATTACATTTCTAGTTCCATCTCTTATGTTGGCTTCTTCAAACAATACAATGTCTCTTCATTATATATTCTTTGCTATTTTTCATTTGGGGCACTGCGAACCTCTTTAGGGCCCCAAAGGTACAGTCATTAAAGAAAGGCACATCCCATTCAACATGTAGGCAACCCAATTTTCCTCAAAAATTCTCTTAATGCACGTATATATAAAGACAATCTTCAAGGAGGCAAGCAAATCCGCCGGAAAGCGCAGGACCCACCAAAGCAGAGGAGGAACTTTGTCACAACTGGTGTTAGCAATGGGATTTGATGCACAGCACAGCGGAAGAAGGAGGGTGTTAAAAAAAAAAAAAAAAAAAAAAAAGGGAGAGGGTTTATTTATTTTTTCCCACCACCGCAATGGATGATGTAGTGCAGGAACTGCATGAGACTTATCTTCGTTAAAGATGATATATTTAGGGAAATTAACAGATTGACAGCACCTCTTCACACCACGTGATTGTCAATTTTAGAATAACTATATAATTTTACGGTTACAATTCATATCATCTGCTTTTGCCAGGACAAAAAACAGGAGTGTTTTCTCAAAGAGAAACTATTCTTGGTACTGATTTATATATTAATAATAATATGAATGAAAGTACCAGTTATGTCAATTCTACCAATGAGAATGTGCTGTGAGGCTTTTTTTGAGAGGCAAGGGGAGGCAGGCATTCCTTTCAACAGAATAAGATTAAACAGAGAGAGAGAGAGAATCTCCATAGTTGAGGTTGTAATCAGGCTTCCATTACTAGGCCAATTTCCTCCATTCTCTTAGATCAGGAAAAAGACTGATTCAAATTTTGTGTGATTACTCTGAGGCTGGAGGGAGAATCTCCTCCTTACATTTAAAGCAATTTCATGAACTCATTCTACATTATAACCAGTTACAATTAGTCTGCAAAGTTTTAAAATGTAAAAACCTGAAAAATCTTAATATGATATTGGAGTAAGTAAGGGCATATCGAATGGGGTCCCACAAGTCCTGGGTCTAGTTCTGTTCAATATCTTCATAAATGATTTAGACAATGGCATAGAGAATTCAGTTATCAAGTTTGCAGGCAATACCAAGCTGGGAGAGGTTGCAAGTGCTTTGGAGGATGGGATTAAAATTCAAAATGATTTGGATAAACTGGAGAAATGATCTGAAGTAAACAGGATAAAATTCAATAAGGACAAATAAAAAGTACTCCACTTAAGAAGAAATAATCAATTGAACAAATTCAAAATGGGAAATGACTGCCTAGGAAGGACTACTATGGAACAGGATCTGGGGATTATAATGGATCATAAACTAAATATGCGTCAACAGTGTAACACTGTTGCAAAAAAACTAACATCATTCTGGGATGTGTTAGTAGGAGCGTTGTAAGCAAGACACAAGAAGTAATTCTTCCATTCTACTCCATGCTGGTAAGGCCTCAACTAGAGTATTGTGTCCAGTTCTGGGTGCCACATTTCAGGAAAGATGTGGACAAATTGGAGAAAGTCCAGAGTAGAGCAACAAAAATGATTAAAGGTCTTGAAAACATAACCTCTGAAGAAAGATTGAAAAAATCGGGTTTGTTTCGTTTGTAGAAGTGAAGACTGAGGGGGGACATGATAACAGTTTTCAAGTACATAAAAGGTTGTTTACAAGGAGGAGAGAGAAAAATTGCTCTTAACATCTGAGGATAGGACAAGAAGCAATAAATTGCAGCAAGGGAGGTTTAGGTTGGACATTAGGAAAAACTTCCTAATTGTCAGACTAGTTAAACACTCGAACAAATAGCCTAGGGAGGTTGTGGAATCTCCATCAATGGAGGTGTTTAAGAACACGTTAGGCAAACACCTGTCAGGAATGGTCTAGTTATTAGGTAGTCCTGGCTTGAATGCAAGAGACTGAACTAGATGACCTATTGAAGTCCTTTCCAGTCCTACACTTCATGTACTTCTGTCTAACATTTGCAGGGGGCCATACAAATGGTGTAATTCCTGCCTAATTTATACTTTTAATATACATTTTGTTTCCATTAAAAAAAAAATCCTAGAAAAAATCCTTTGTAAACTTAGAGTTTAGGTTGCTATATTAAGTAACAAATGTTTTAAAAGGTAAAATCATTAACGTCACATTAAGATATTTAAAAGTATGCCAGTGATACGGAAAGGTAATGTATATAAAGATTCAAATCCTCTGAAAGTTCATAAATCTCTTATGTAAAATATCACATTACACATGAAAAGAACTACTTTAACTCCATCCCCTTTACTAGTCCACCATTTATTCATAACTATGTCAGAAGTTTGTGAAATCATTATTGACCGACAAGATGCAGCACATTCTATACACGTCAACTTCATTTTCTCCTCCATGACAAATAAGCAACGTACTAGCATAGTCTGATAAATGGGATACCGTGAGGTTTAGCACTTACCTGTGTGGTGTGGTTCAGGTAAAGCTGAATATGTGATCAGTATCTGGAAGATGGGGTCTGTGATTTACACTGGGAGTATAAATATGGGGGGTATGGTGAAATTTCCAGTTCATCTAAGCAGAGTGGTGAATTGGTCTTTTTGCCTTATTCTGGCAAGATAATCAGGGGTGGCAGGGTCTTTGTGGACTTCAATATGGAAGAAATAATGCAATATTTTGTGGCTGCTTGAACGTCATGCTAAATTGGAATAGGGAGCACTGAGTGGTTTTTTTTGTTTTTTTGTTTTTTGTTTTTTTAAATAATCTTGACCCATATTTAATCTCTCATTTTTGGTTGAGATTATGCAAAAGTTTGTGGCAAGACAACTCTTACAATATCTTGATGCCGCAGGTTCCCTGACCCTTGTGAATATGGATTCTCACTTGGCTATGGTAGGCATATATGCTATTCTTGTTCCATTTGATGATTATCTCCTCTCTGTGATGCATACAGATCAAGAGGGAAATTCTGAAAGGCACAAAAGGGAGTTAAATGCCCAACTCCCACTGACTTTCAATGAGAGTTGAGCATGTAAGACCCCTTTGTGCCTTTGAAAATTTTCCCCTACATGTCCCAAGCTGATATTATTGGATCTACCGGATGCTTTTGATCACAACATGGTGAATCACCTGCACATTCTAGTGGGGGTGGACAGGACTGCTAACTGAGGAAATTTCACTTGGAGAGAGCTCTCAGGTAGTGCTGGACAGCTGTCTGCTCTAATGGCTATTCTGTCACCACTTCTGGTCAACACACACATGATGCTGTTAGGCTAGATCAGTGCAGAGATATGGGTTGAAGTGCCTTCAATATGCTGATGACACCTAACTTTCTATCTCAACCAATCCAGGAAGCATCACAGAGTGTCTTTCTCAATGTTTGGGTGAGACTCAGATAAGGATGGGAATCAGTTGACTGAGGTTCAATCAAGATAAGGTTAGGGTGATAATGGTAGTTTGTGGGACCAACCAGAGGGGGGGAAACAAAGATTATGAATTGATTTAGAGTGAGTGTTTCCCATCTATTACTCAAGTGTGCAATTTGGGGGATTTGTTGAATTCCAGCTGCTTTTAGATAAGCAAATAGCAAAAATGACCAGGACAGCTTTTTGTCATCTGCATTTGGGCCAGGACATGGTGACTTTTGCTCTTGAATACAGAAGGTAAGTAAAGAATGCGGTGGTCCATTTGTTAAATATTTCACTATGAGCAAATAACACCAACGCTTCATAATCTGCTCTGGCTGCCTGATGGCTTTTAGATGGGCTTAAAATGTTGGTTTTGACCTGAAAAAAATCATATATAGCTAGGGACCAGCCTATCTGACTCCTTCCTCATGTGATACTGCCACAGCTGCAATACACAGAGGGCAGCGTTTTCTGTGAGGGTACCTCAACTCTGGAATTTACTCACCCTTGGTCTCAAAGTGCCCAAATCTCTTGCCTCTCAGGACCCTCTGCAAAGCCCATCCATTTGGATGGGTACATAGGTAGGGCTGAGATGGGTGGAATTGTTAGTGACGGAACTAAAAGTTGGGGATTTGAGATACATTCTGCTGCACAAAGGCTCTTTCTCTCCTGCTGCTGCTATGCAATCATTTTAATTTCATTGATATGGGTAGTACTTTTAATATCTTGTCAGAACGTCTAAAGTCACAGGCAGTGATATAGACCAAACAGGAATAAATAATATGCAGATGCCTTAATACTCAAAATAAGGATAGGAAGAAAAGGGAAACACGTCACCAACAGCCAATTGCTACAGCCATTCAGTAAGTGAAAACTAGAATTGCCCGTATTAAGTTTTAGCTCAATATGACATTTTCCCTTACAATATATGAAATGAATTGTCTTCTAAAAGAAAGATACACCAAAAAAGGAGAAAAGGAGATGAACTGTAGATAGTATAAAGAAAAATTAATGCTCACCTCCAGCAATTCTGAGACAATAGGTAGTACTTCAGGGTTACAAATATCTATAGAATCATCCCGGTATGTTTTCTTTTTGTAACAGATGTTACCCAAGTGTAGTATTGCAGATAAGAGAGAGAAAATCCTAAAGAAACAAAAAGAAAAAAGAAAGATTTTTTTTTCATAATACCAAAAGAAAAAAATCACTCTCAGAATCTTGGAGCAAACATCAGTGTCAACAACCCTGGAATGACATTTGTTATTAGAATCCCACTACAGTAAGAACCAAAAGAAAAACTGCCACAAATCATCTATCACCCCTTAAAATGTATTCTGATTAGAAAGCTGCCTGAAAACAGTGCAATGTTATGAATCCTATTTGCTGCAATACTTAATATGAATACTTTGCATTTATTAAGTATTATAATTCCCATTTTGCAAATGAGGAAAACTGAGGCACAGATAGGCTATGCCCTACAGTTTCAAAACTGTCCACTGGAAAATTGAGACCCTCAAAATTAGCATCCAACTAGAGTCATCTAAGGCCCATTTTTCACTGAACACTCAAATACTGACACTCTCAGTATTGGTGCATACTTCTGAAAATTTTGCTTCACTGAGAAAATGAATCCAATGGTTTGGATCAAAACCATTTAAACACATTTTTACTCTTTTAAAAAAAATAAATATATGTAGGGACTTAGGCTATGTCTACACTGGCAATTGAACGACAAAACTTTTGTCTTTCAGAGGTGTTGGGGGAAAAAAAAAAAAACCCCTGAAAAACAGAAACAAGAAGTGCCAGTGTTAACAGTGCGTTGTCGGCCACAGCGCTCTCCTGCCGACAATGCAAACGCCGCTCGTTGGGGGGTGGAAGTTTTTTGTTGGCAGGAGAGCCGACAAACAGCGGCTACGTTGCCCGACTTATAGTGGCACAGCTGTAGCGACACAGCCGTGTCATAGAATATCAGGGTTGGAAGGGACCTCAGGAGATCATCTAGTCCAACCCCCTGCTCAAAGCAGGACCAACACCAACTAAATCATCCCAGTCAGGGCTTTGTCAAGCCAGGCCTTAAAAACCCCTGAGGATGGAGATTCCACCACCTCCCAAGGTAACCCATTCCAGTGCTTCACTACCCTCCTAATGAAATAGTTTTTCCTAATATCCAAACTAGACCTCTCCCACTGCAACTTGAAACCACTGCTCCTTGTTCTGTCATCTGCCACCACTGAAAACAGCCAGGTTCCATCCTCTTTGTAACCCCGCATCAGGTAATTGAAGGCTGCTATCAAATCCCCCCTCACTCTCCTCTTCTGCAGACTAAATAAGCCCAGTTCCCTCACTCTCCCCTTGTAAGTCATGTGCCCCAGCCCCATAATCATTTCCGTTGCCCTCCGCTGGACACTCTCCAATTTGTCCACATCCTTTCTGTAGCGGGGGTCCAAAACTAGACGCAATACTCAAGGTGTGGCCTCACCAGTGCCGAATAGAGAGGAATAATTACTTCCCTCCATCTGCTGGCAATGCTCCTACTAATGCAGCCCAATATGCCATTATGTTGCTAAAAGCTGTGTAATGTAGACATAGCCTTAGTGGTATTCAAGTTATTGATTTGTGAATCTGATGTTTTTGTTGTTGAAAACAGTATTGCTATCCTGATGTCATTTTTTTCTATTTAATATAAATACAAACATTTCTGTTAGACCAACACATTACAGAAGTAATGATTTATGGAAAAAGATATTCATGACTCCATCTAATAATTTATTCATAACCTACTGAAGACTTAAGAACTTTCAGTGATAATGTAGCTTGATAGAACTTGAAAGTACTGTATTGATAAATAATTATTTTGCAATTTTTGCTGAACTAAAACAAAATCTCAATCCAAACACTTGTGTTGTGTGGTTACTTTTCTTTTTTGTTGTATTCCCGCCATCTCCCCCTCCCCCCCCAATTGCCTGGCAGCATCATGAAGGCTGTTATTATTAGTCTCAGAGTGACACTGCTATTCTCATTCTGTATTACATTAAGATTGATCAACCCTATTTCTCAACTAGCCATACCACTGAATGAGTGGATCCAGATGTTACACACAAAGGTGTTTTTAAGGCTTCTAGAATATTTGGTATCAGCAATTGCATGCAAAATGGATCCAAGGGTTAAAAATAAGTAATAAATAAAAGGTTACAGACAGGATATCTGACTGAATCATCATTTGAATTAAAGTCATGCAGAATGAGGTATTAATATTCATGAACAATTCAAAAATACCTCAACTGACAGGAAGTATATCTTGTTTATACCTTTAAATGTTCTTTAAAGGTTTAATATATAAATTGTCAAGTGTCATTACACTCTGTCATATCAGCAGTCTGATAAATTATATAGCGCACAACAGAGTCACACTCAAGTGCATTCAGCACTGTCTTGCTCATTATGCCAGATATTAATGTGGAAGATGAACTCACTGTCTGCGAGTCTTGGGAAGAAATCCCACCATCTCCATGGCCAGTTGTAAGCGCTCAAAATCATGCTTCAGGTCTTCCCCTTCAACAGAGAAACAATCCTGTTTGGTTCAAACACAAAGATTGAGTGTTAAAAGAAATGAAGACCAGAATGTATCTAGCTGGTCAATTCAGCATTACACAAATCTTAATCAGTGCTTTCCATGCCCTTCCTGCCTGAGGAGTGTCGGACACGGACCCCTTAACATTAATAAGGAACAGCTCAATTAGTCACCAGCAATACACACCTTTGACATCATATTCACACTCTCCCTCTCTGGCACCATTCTGAAAGTCCAATGCAGAATGAAAAGAGCATGCACAATATGAATTGTGAACTATACCTATTGTGGGTGAGGGATGGGGACTCAGTCAAAGAATGAGGAGAGCTAACATGGGGCTTTTGAGTACTGTTAAAAAAAACTTGCTGGAAGAAGTATGTGCATATAAAACTTTCCAAGGAGATCAAGTCTGCTCTAAGTATTAATCTTTAGAATAAATGAGCCCCAGGATTCTAACTCACAGACACTCCTAACAAATGAAAAGAATTCCATTTTTTAAATTAAAAATGGATTCTTTTACATTGTTTTTAAAAATAAAATTAACTGCAACATACATAAACAGATTAATTGTCTGGGGTTAAAATCATGAATTTTGGAATGCTGCAGATTGGAGGCTGTTATATTTAACAGGTTTTTTTATTCTAAACATTAACTAATGTTCTGAAAATGCTAACTCAGAGGAAATTTGAAATCTACCGAACTTTACATTTTGAGGGTACATGGATACTTTCAAATGATTTAGATACTGAACTCTTATGTTTTCTATAACCCACTAATATTACAAAACTAATAGTTAATGGTGACAAAGAGTTCCAGAGTTTTCACAATTCAGATATACTGAGGCCTATCTATATTGGCTTCACAGCTATGTTTAAGAACCTTAGTTAAAACTATATGCCTTACAACTAAACTCCCGTAAAGTGGTTTATAAACTAACAAGCCCAGTACCTTCCATGTGATTTGGTTCACCCCATGCCCACCATGGGTTTCCTCCCTTGATAGGCCAGATTATTTTATGTCTTCCTACGTGAGCCATCCAGCTACAGCCCAAAGTGTCAGTCTCCAAATCCAAGTCATGCTGTGTTAAACCACAGACTATTTTATTGATAATTGTACAGAAAGAAAATATTGTTACACATATAAATAAAATATCAGCCCGTTTTCAAAACTGTACCTACAATCACATATCAGGTAATTGAGTGTACATATTATATGATCCACTCTGGTCATTTGCATGGAAATTATGATAACTGTATTTAAGTGTGCTCACATGTGTATGAACAGTTTTGAAAATCCACACCATACAGGGCTACTTGCATGCTACAGAGGCACTAAACAATCACAGAATACTGACTATTGCCTGGACTCTCATGTACACTCGCTCTCACTTTCAATAAATAGCACAAAGCTGTCTCTCCATTCTGCATCCCACAGCATGTATAGGTGGATAAATCTTCACAGCTAACTCATTGATACAAATCTTCTCCTTTAAGGGGGAAGATTTTCCCACCCTTTCCTTAATATGGTTATTGCTTTAGAGTAATGTCCACTTGTTGATCCTAAAATAAAACACTTTAATTTCAAATATTAGCATCAATAAACCATACAAACATACAGGAATATTAGACAATATTCACTGGCAGTATCCAATTCCCCCAACTAAAAACTGTTTAACTGTAAGTGGATTTATACCTGGTTTTTAAAATCAGCTGTAATACCAATGTAGGCAGAGTCTCGATTTAAATTAGAAATGAATACGTTTGCATTCTGTTAAAACAAGACTTATTAAAAAGGGGGCATTTTCATCAGTTGTGCTAAATTGAATTGATAATGCTGTAGAAATGTGCCCGCTTTAACTGGACATAGCCCCATAAACTACTTTTAAACTCTGAATAAATTTATACATCATATGTATTCAATGGGACAGCTATAGTTCAAAATAGATAAACCATGTAATACAGCAATGAGACAAATAAATTTTATTCCATAAACTGATGACAAGAAACAAAGCCTTTCATGTGTAGATCAGTGGTTCCACTTTGGCCCAGATTTTAGTGACCAAAAGTCATTACTAACTGATAGCTAATTGGCGAGCAGTATGAAATAAATAGTTAATCTCAATCCAGCTCTTAAAAAACAAGTGTCTACATCAGAAAAAATACTATCAAAACTGGCTTCCTTGTTGGCAGATGCAGAAAGGTTTCAAGGGAGGAAAGGGCAAATAAAACTAAACTCCCCTTTCCAAGTTATGGTTGACACACAGTGTTAGTACTCCGGCCCTTGCTGAACTTGGACAGCACAGACAAATAAAAGCATTTTACATGCATTTAGTATCCAGGTGTGGAATCTATCAAGGACACTAAAAATCTCATTTAAAAATAAAAATGAAGAAACACTGCCTACGTTCCTGTGACCGCTCCCTTACCAGATTTCACCCATTTGAAATTAGATCACAAGTTAATAGTGAAACTACTACAGCTGACTCAGAAGCAATAGGTTCAAAGCCAAAGGCAATGTGGTTAACAATTTACATAACAATTGCCAAGCTCATTAACCCATATGGAAAGGCTTCTTGTAAATCATTTATGTCAAAGCAGATGCTCTGCACACTATTTCATCAGCAGTAAGTCCCTATACTTTATTTTCTTTTATCAAAATGGACAGTCATAAATTTAGAACATTCATGCTGTAATGGCAAACAACTGTGAAAAGAGCCAACATTTGCAGACTAATCAAACTGGTCATCAGCATTCTGCTTAAGCAATGAGTTGTCTCCCAGCCTTTTCAGTCTTATCATACAAAAGCAAGAACCCTGCTTACTAACACTAAATTGAAGCAATTCAAGCATCTCCACTCTCAAAGTTGAAAGATATGCTTGTTCAGAGATGAAAATATCATTGGGGCGGCGAGTTACATGGGGCCGTGGTGCCCATGCTCCAGCAAATTCAGGGCATGGGGGCCCGGCTCCACCAATGTTCAGGGCTGAGTCTCTCCCCCACCTGCCACCCCTCGCACCTTCCCCAGAGCGTCCCCCGGCCCCACCTGCTGCCCCCATGCGCCTCCCCTGGAGCGTCCCTGCCTACGCCCTGGGCAGCGGAAAGCTGCCCTGCCGCTCCGCACTGTACTCCCTCGCCTCCAGGGAGCGGCACCGGCGGCAGGCTGAGGCAGCGGTGCAGCCGCCACCTGCAGAGGGAGGAGGCGCGCACACGTGATGGCAGCCATCCCCCCTTCTGGCACCCACCACAGGGGAGGCGAGAGGGGGCTTCCTGGACCTGAGAGGGGCCCGGCCCCTAGGAGCACGTGCAGTCACCCAGCACAGTCAGTGTGCTAATGTTGTTGAAATTGCAAAATACTTCCGTAACAACCACTTTGCAGCAGCTGCTCTGAAAAAAAGTGGCAGGAACCAAGCTAACTCTCCCACAAGACGTGCGATGGAACTCAGTAGTGGACTGTTTTGAGCACTATATCAAGAACTGGCCTAAGCTGATGACAGTTTGTGAACAAAATTGTGAAAAAATAGATGGTACCGTCACAGCCAAAGTTCTCAACATTGGGCTTAAGAGAAATGTTGAACACATGCAGAGTACCCTGAAGCCTATTTCTGTAGCCTTGAACAAAATGCAGAAAAATAGCTGTTTTATTGCTGACACTGTTGAAATTTGGAAAGAACTGAGTGAGAACTTAAGAAGAGAAATATGCAATGACAGAGTTAAATTACAAGCATTAAAAAACGAATGGGACAAGCACTATCTCCAGCTCATTTTCTTGCAAATATTCTCAATATTCGGTACCAGGGTCAAACCTTAACTGCTGAAAAAGAGAAGTTGGCTATGACATGGACATCCAGCAATCATCCCTCCATAATGCCAACTATAATAAACTTCAGAGCTAAGGGTGAGCCATTCAAGAAATGTATGTTTGCTGATGATGTTTTAAAGAAAGTCACACCAGTGAACTGGTGGAAATCACTTAAGCACTTGGATTCAGAGACTGTTGAAGTGATAATCGCACTTTTAACCTTCTGCCGATGTAGAAAGAATATTTTCTTCCTTTGGACTAATTCATTCCAAATTGAGAAATCGTTTGGGACCTGAAAAAGCAGGAAAGCTTGTTTTTCTTTTCCAGATTATGAACAAACAGGAAACTGAAGGTGAAGATGACTGATTTGGCTACAGAAGCCAATATTCTAAGTTTCTCATGTTGACCTGGCTAACACAGTCGATTTAATTTTTGTTTTTAAAAAAATATTTCATTTAACTATTTTAGTTAAAAACAATTTTAACAAAAACAAACCTGATTTTAAAAAACTTGAATGTTTAACTAAATTCAAAAATTCATATGCTTGTTTTGTTAAAATATTATGTGTTTGCTGTTGAAGAAAAAAATCCTGAATACATTTCATTGTTGTTTTAGTTAAGTAAAACAATTTAAATGTCTGTCTCGTGATGTTCTCCTCCTAATACAGCATGGCAAGAAAATCCTCCAAATATTAATGATTAACCTGTTGAATTGGAGATAGTTCCCTCCCAATGACTTCATAAATATCTGCTTCAATTACCTTTGGTAAATGAAATAACAAAACAAGCATTCATTTTCTGATATAGCTATAAAACGAATCTGAAAAGTTTTCAAAATAAATCACTTTAAAAATGTATAGTGTGTACCTTCTAAAAATGAAACCTACATCTATCTCGGAGTTGTGAAGAATATGTACTAAGGTTATAACAACCAACAAGAATGCACTTTTATGTAGAAATCCATGATGAAATCGAGTCTTCCTGATCCACCCTGATTCTGTGTTGTGTCTCTGTTCATAAACCAATTTTTTTTTTTAATCTTTGAGAAATTCACAAAGAAAAAAACAAACCTTCAGGACCACCCCACACAATAAACAAAAAGGAACTTCATAGTCGAAGCATTATTGCTGATTTCATTGTCTACTAACCTGGTAGTACAAGCAAATAAATAGCCAAACCTCTCAAAATACCAGATTCAACAAATAACTAAAAAATATTTACAGACTTTGCTGCTCAGAAATGGGCAAAGCAACTCTATTTTTCTTACATCATCCTGAGCTGGTTTTAGTTTAAAAAAATCAAATCAAATCTGCACAGCGTGATTAGCCCAGCTCAGATGTAAGGAGGATTTGTCTTATCTACCTCCTATTATGCTTTTTTTTAATACATGATCCAAATTCGTTCTTTGAAACTGTTAGTATATTATACAGAGATTCCCCCCCCCAGCACTGAATTATTCAATATTCAGTATTTTAAACTTTAAACAATTATAACCTATCCCTTCTGTGGGTCTGAGATTAAATATTCTCACTGATGAAAGTCTTACTTTTATTTTTGCCTATTTACCCATACAGTAAAAGGATATCCTTACAGATTACCTTTTATTCCTTAAGATTACCAAACTCCGTTAGTATAAAGCACATTGATAGCAATGATAACATGCAATTAGATTTACAAGCATGCTTTTAGGTTCAAGACAAAACTGACCAAAAAAAGAACACGTACACATCACCTGCAGGCCACACAAACCAAAAGCACATCTCTAATCTGGGCCAGTGCAGCTTGACTGAATTGCACGGGGGGGTGGGGGGGAGGAAGAGAGTGGAGGTTATAAAAAAAGAGCTTCACATTTCCTTTTTTGGTCATATGTATTTGGAAATGTCTTGCTGTTAAGCTGTCTTCTTTCAGATAACACTACAAGCCAAACTATTTTAACCAAGGAACTGTTTTTATTCTAAATAATATTGGTGTCTCCATTTTCTCACATACGTGGTGCAGTATTTTTATATAACAAATCGGATAGGAAATTCACTACTGCAGTCATTCTGAAGGAACATGGAGAACAAATCTTTCAATGCCTGATTAATTAAAAATCTCGGTTTGTTGTACTTTGAAATATCACTGAAAGGAGTACTTTATTTTCACAAGACAGAAATGTAATTATTGTATAATAATGGTTTCATAATATAGCAATGTACACCTTTTTGTCAACATATATGCACTATACCTTAGGATAACATCATCATTAGATAATTGATACTTGGTTCAATTAGATGGGCACATTCAATCCAAACTAAGAGAGAAGGCTTAGCAAAGGAAAATGACCAAAAAAGGGATGGGAAAAAAAAGATTTGCACCATCACCGGCTAAATATCCAAGCAACCGCACTGAGAAGAAAACCTATAGCTTTGGTGTTTCTATTTTAAATTAACTAAGTTTTCTCTGTGTCTTGGTGTAGAATAAAGATTCAAATAAGCAAAGAAGCACCCTACACCAGCAACACAGAATGCACATGTACTTGTACTGACCGGCTCAGAGTCATAGTAATAATCATCCCAGCTCTGTCTGAGGGGTTTCTTTGTCATCTGAAAGCAAGGCAGATCAGGTTAAGTAGCATTCAAGTCAAACATAACTCTCTCCCCCAGGCCTTTGAGACAGGGCAGCAATGCAATTACATTACTTGCAAAGTCAGAATTAATTTTGCATGGAGTTATGAAATTTAAAATCTGTAAGGAAGAATTTAGGTTTTAGGAATTATTTACCACATTTGTCAATATTCTGATCTCTACTTATTTTATAACATGTATAATGATAATTCCGCATGTTACAAGGCTAATATATTTCTAAGACAGATTTATCTATGACTATTATAGTTGAGCCATGGGCTTACCTAGTGATAGTGATCTGCACAGCCATGCTGGAGAACAAGGTCTAGTTTCTACTCTCTTAACCCCTTCTCTGGGGAGCTACATATGTTGGAAAACAATGATTCATATGACCAATCAAGGAACAGCATCAAGGGGCTCCTACGGAAGTGCCATCTAGTCTCTCTCAGCCAGAAAGACAGAGATGGGGTTAAAAAAGGTATAGTTAGGGTGGACAAAATATAAGGATTCTCAAGGCTAAAAAAAATAAAGCAGAAAGCAGCCCCAGGGGGAAAATGTTATGGCACAAGTGTTTATACTGCAGTAATTAAACTAATTACAGATCCAGTCCTGCATGGTGTTGACTGCAGTAGGAGTGGAGGCCAGCCAGCACAGCTCAGGAAGTAGTTAGCACCGTGCACGATTGGACCTTTAGCATTTCAACTGTAAATCTATTTGACCGGCCAAATCTGACCTGAGCAGAAATTACAAATAAGGTTGTTTTATTAAAAAATATTTTTTAAAAATAAATTATTTCAGCTCTTTTCTTACACTAAAGGTTTGCTCAAATATCATATACTTTTTACAAAAACTGGAGGGGTTTAAACAATAGATGCTTTAATTCTCACTCTCAGTATAAAATACAATTTTGTTTTGTACACCTAAACGTAGATCAGAGGCTTAGTGAAAATGGAAAGAAAAAAGTTTTACTTTGTTCCCTAATTTTTTCATCTTTTCAGTGAACAGTAACTGACCATCCCCCCTTTATCTCTTCTTATCCCTCTCTAATCTCTCTCTATTTTATGTATTTCTAAGGCACCTGTAACAAATCAAATCCATTTAATTAGTATGAGAATGTTCAAAGGTGATTTAATATTTTTGCCTTTTCATGTTTCCATTTCCTCTTCCTCCTTATCTTTCATTGTCACCACTGGATGTAGGCGATGGGAAGGATGTTGTTACTGCACTAATGGAAGGTGCTGGCATGAAATGACACACTTAACACTTCTAAAGAAGCCAATTTGTGTAGGTCCACGTGGATAAAGCTCTCTTTCTCTAACAAATAGGCCCAGATACAATACAGTAATCATGTCAAAAACTTAAAACTGTCATCGTGATCCTCAGCTAAATCCAGAATCTGCTTTGAAGATCCACTGAGGAGCACATAGAAATTCTATGCACCTCCAACCATCTTCAACAGACCATGATTTAGACTAAAACCAATGTTTTAATCTAAAACATGTCAGCCCTCTCCTTACCTAGTACATATACTACTTTGTTGTTGTTTTTTACATACTGTTGACCTCGGTTTTACAACCTTGAAAAAATAAAGGAAATGTAATAAAAATAGCTGTTTTTAAAACAAAATTAAGATTATGAAACAACAAAACAAAAAATTCATTTGAAAATTATCTTGCCCCTGCCATGCTTCAGAATTACACAACAGATGTTACATAAAGAACACAGTATGTTCTCAAACCTCTCCAATACTTACACAGTGTTTAAGAGCAAAAGCCTTAAACTCTATTAGGTCACTAGCTTGTGTGAAATTCTTAATGTCATTAAATGTGGGTGGCAATCATTATTACTACACTGTATTCTGGCTTTAATATACTGCTTTAAAGGACTTTAAAAGTTCTTACTTTCTGAGGACTTTAGCCCTCTTAAGGTGTCAACCTTTCACAATTTTAAGAAAGATTAAAAAGTTATTTGCAATGAACTGTGTTTACACAATTGAAGCTTTAACTTGTAATCTAAGAATAGCAAATTATTTACTGCTAGACAATGAAAAAAAAATTTTCTTTTAAATATATACTAAACTGTTCTCAGATCTATCATTCCAAAGTAAAACAGGCATTTAATTTAAAAAATCCACATATAACGTAACTAGGGATTCTTTATTTTTTAGTATCTGAGGGGTAGCTGTGTTAGTCTGGATCTGTAAAAAGCAACAGAGAGTCCTGTGGCACCTTTAAGACTAACATGTATTGGAGCATAAGCTTTCGTGGGTGAATACCCACTTCGTCAGACGCATGTAATGGAAATTTCCAGAGGCAGGTATAAATATGCAGGCAAGAATCAGTCTGGAGATAATGAGGTTAGTTCAATCAGGGAGGTTGAGGTCCTCTGCTAGCAGCTGAGGTGTGAACACCAAGGGAGGAGAAACTGCTTTTGTAGTTGGCTAGCCATTCACAGTCTTTGTTTAATCCTGATCTGATGGTGTCAAATTTGCAAATGAACTGAAGCTCAGCAGTTTTTCTTTGGAGTCTGGTCCTGAAGTTTTTTTGCTGTAAGATGGCTACCTTTACATCTGCTATTGTGTGGCCAGGGAGGTTGAAGTGTTCTCCTACAGGTTTTTGTATATTGCCATTCTTGATATCTGACTTGTGTCCATTTATCCTTTTATGTAGTGACTGTCCAGTTTGGCCAATGTACATAGCAGAGGGGCATTGCTGGCACATGATGGCATATATAACATTGGTGGACGTGCAGGTGAATGAACCGGTGATGTTGTAGCTGATCTGGTTAGGTCCTGTGATGGTGTTGCTGGTGTAGATATGTGGGCAGAGTTGGCATAGAGGTTTGTTGCATGGATTGGTTCCTGAGTTAGAGTTGTTATGGTGCGGTGTGTGGTTGCTGGTGAGAATATGCTTAAGGTTGGCGGGTTGTCTGTGGGCGAGGACTGGCCTGCCTCCCAAGGCCTGTGAAAGCGAGGGATCATTGTCCAGGATGGATTGTAGATCACTGATGATGCGTTGGAGAGGTTTAAGCTGAGGACTGTAGGTGATGGCCAGTGGAGTTCTGTTGGTTTCTTTCTTGGGCTTGTCTTGTAGCAGGAGGCTTCAGGGTACACGTCTGGCTCTGTTGATTTGTTTCCTTATTTCCTTGTGCGGATATCGTAGTTTTGAGAATGCTTGGTGAAGATCTTGTAGGTGTTGCTCTCTGTCTGAGGGGTTGGAGCAGATATGGTTGTACCTCAGTACTTGGCTGTAGACGATGGATCGTGTGGTGTGTCCCGGGTGGAAGCTGGAGGCATGAAGGTAGGCGTAGCGGTCGGTGGGTTTTCGGTATAGGGTGGTGTTAACGTGACCATCACTTATTTGTACTGTGGTGTCTAGGAAGTGGACCTCCCATGTAGATTGGTCCAGGCTGAGGTTGATGGTAGGGTGGAAGCTGTTGAAATCGTGGTGGAATTCTTCCAGAGTCTCCTTCCCATAGGTCCAGATGATGAAGATGTCATCAATGTAGCGTAGGTAGAGAAGGGGCGTGAGTGGACGAGAGCTGAGGAAGCGTTGTTCCAGGTCAGCCATAAAAATGTTGGCATATTGTGGGGCCATGCGGGTGCCCATGGCAGTGCCACTGGTCTGGAGGTATATATTGTCACCAAATTTGAAATAATTGTGCGTTTTATTTTTTAGTTTTATATTGCATGTGATTTCAACTTCATGAAATGAAAGGATAATTAACCACTGACAAGCAAGGGTGTGATGTGTCATTCCATATTCTTTATGAAAACATGCTTATGATATGAATATGAAATAAAAGATATACTTTATGCAAGATGGCTCATGTGAGATATCATTGGAAAGGTTATAATTTACTGAATGTGATTATCCAATTTGTGTGCCTGTATCATTTCTGTATCTGAAGTTAGGAATATTGACTATGTATCTGTATTTCAACTATGCTACTTTGGGTGACGTCCACTGCTAACACTTCAGGTCCAACTATGGAAAAACTAAACAAGGTAGATGGTCCATCAGCAAGGACAATGGATTGTGAAAAGTTTGGCCTTCCTGCGGACGCTCCATACTGCCACTGACTCATGGACGCCATAATCCTAGAGAGTCAGGTGGTCTTGTCACCTGATAATAAAACATTACCTGGGACTTCTTGTAACTTTCCACTGTAAGGGAAGGGGGGTCAAGTTTGAGAAACCAAGGATTCCCGCCTTATGTAAATCCTATTTAAGGGTGGGGAGGAAGGCAAACAGGACTCCTCTTCTCCACGACCTATCTGCCCAAGAAGAAAGACTGCAAAAGGGAAGGCAAGGGGGGAGTCCAGACTGAGACAGGTGTCCAGTCTGAAAAGGAATATAACTGGAACTTTGAACCACAGCAACTTTGCAAACTGCCTGCAACAATATCTAGGGTGAGAAATACTATTTGTAACCAATTTCTTTAGTGAAACTAGCTTAGTTTGCATGTTTGATTTCATTTACTTAGTAATCTGTTTTGTTCTGTTTGTAACCCCTTTTACCACTTAAGATCTGCCTTTTATAGTTAATAAAATTTACTTTGTTCATTATTAAACCCAGTTTCTGTAATTTTTAACTGGGGGGGGGGCAAGAAGCACAGCTCTCTCCACATTGAGGGAGAGGGCGAATTTGATAATATATCTTTGGGTCTGCACTCCAAGAGAGGTGGACATCTGAATGCTGGAGCAAGTCCCTTACGCTGAGTCGTGTGTGTGTGTGTGTGTGTTTTAGAGGAAGTTTTAAGAGCCTGGCTCAGCAAGACAGATTAAAGGGGGCCCATGCTGGCAGAACAGGTAGACGCAGTGGTATCTCAGCACATCAGGTGGCTTCCCAAGGGGTCCAACCCGTCACAAAGGGTTCCACATGTGACTGTCCAAATCCCTTTAACATTTACAGGACCTAATACCTTTTTCCTCTTAACGTACATTAATGGCAGAGGAGAACCCTGCCCAAACCCGGTAAAAAGAACCTCTACAGGGCTATGCATTGACCTTGTCCTGACCTAGCTCCAACTGCTTCCTGCTCATCCCTGTAAACTTTCCCCCTTCTCCCCACCTGCTGTAAAGGAGGCCAGCTGGCTGAACAAAGACCCGCTCACATAAATGTTGCGGTGGGCACAACATTTCTACAACGAAGCTTCATAAATTTTCTGCGATGCTAACTGAATAGTCCCACCGAAATCTCTCACTTGTTTGTGGTTGATGGTTTCTACATTTTGTTTATATTAGGCTTGTTACATTGTTAAAGTACAAAAATCATGCTATCAGGCAGCCAATCCATAAAGCTACAGAATTATATCATCATCATGCAAGCTGTTATATCCTACAGGCCCACTGCTAACAAGCGGACACATCTCTACCTGAACAGACTTAGGTAGAAGACAGATATTAATTAACAACAACATTCATACAGATGGAAGGTAAATGATAATAACTTCCCTGAGGAGATTATATTCAGTAAATAGCTTATATTTTTATTCTTCTGTACTCCACTTAAGGATGACGGATAGCATCAAAATCATTGCCCTTCTCAAATAGCTGAAGTGCCAACACTGATGAATTTCTAATCATGAAACCCTGAATGCAAAGGCCAAGGACAATAAATTTCACCACTCGGCTTATTTTCTTTATTAGTATTAAGTAAAATCAATAGAGAAGAAGTATGTCATCAGGAAAGAATAGTCCATCATTCTAGAGATAAATACATTCTACAACCCCTTTTATAAAATGCTGTCACATCCCCAAAGCTGCCTGTTTATTCCCACCTGATTGAGATAATGATACTCCTCGGGTTGTTTAAGATGGAATGCTGATCTTTCTTCCTCACTTGCTCCTGCCAGAAGGTAATAAAATACATGGTAGTTCCTGGTAACAAATAAAAATTATGTTAAACTTGAAAATCTATATCAGCATTGTACATGTACTTTTGTGTTCACACTAAGAACCTGATTTTCAAAGTTGTGGGACTGCAGCTGCACGTGCAATTGAGCATACAAATTGAGACTGTGATTTTCAAAGGCATGAAGGGTATTAGGTACCCAATTTTCATTGACTTTCAAATGAGATTAGGGCACCTCACTTCTTTAGCTCACTTTTAACATTCCATCCATTAATACCAAGAGCATGTGCAAATGGCCAGTTCAATGCACAATTGGCTAATGTGTGTGCAAACACCCAATCTGTACTCAGGTCCCCCTTGGAAGCAGGCAGTGGAACAATCACATCTGTGTCCAGTACCACGTTTACAATGGCACTGGGCCCACACTCAGAAAGGGCCCGCCTCCAAGACTGTGGCCCTGCCCTCCGCTCCGCCCTCACTCTGTCCCGAGACCCAGCCACCACTTGGCCTCTTCCCCCCCCCCAAGGTCCCGCCCGCACTCCACCCCAAGGCCCCGCCCCCAGCCAGCTTCTTCCCCCCAAGGCTCCACCACTGCTCACTACCCTATACCCCCTCCTCCCACCTGGATCCAGTAGCTCTGGTTTTCTAATTAAACCCTTCTGGGACAATCCGGTGGTAAAGCAAAGGATACAGACTTTAAGGAATTTCTTATCCACACATACCTTACTCTTAACTAAGGCTAAGCTTTTGTCATGGTTATTCTTAGTAAAAGTCATGGACAAGTCATGTCCAATAAACAAAAATTCATGGAAGCCGTGACCTGTCTGTGACATTTGCTGCTGTGGCTCCATGGTTTCCGCTGCCACCATGGTGGCTGGAAGCTGCAGGGGGCCCCCCCCCCTTCGCCCATGGTGGCTGGAAGCTGCAGGGTGACCATCTTTCCCAAAGAGAAAACAGGACACCCCAGCCGCTCGCCCAACACGCCCCCGGTTTCCCCATGAGGCCATCACCCATCACTGGAACCCTGAGGAGGGCCCCTCAGGAGGCTGTTGGCTGTTGCTGGAACCCTGCAGGGGGCCCCCTGAGGAGGCCGTCGCTGGAACCCTGTTGGGGCCCACTGGCTGCCAGGGGCTGAAGCAGAAAATGTCACAGAGGTCTGTGGAAGTCAGATTCCGTGACATAAATGTAGCCTTACTCTTAACTAAACAAAAGAGAGTTACAGGGCTAGGAAAAACAGTCTCCTGAATACAATCACTCACAGTATGACCTCACCACCCTTATGAGTCCTGGGTTTGGTCTGAGTGCTTCAGCCTGGTAGCCCTTTGGACCTTCTTGGCAATCTTGCTTCTGGCAGCAGACTGACCCACTTTACTTAGAAAGCATTCCTTTTTTTTTTTTTTTTGCTGCCCATGCACTGCCACTGAGGAATTACGAAGGTCCAAGATTCCTTGGAAACTGTTTGCAGACCTCCCCAAATAATTTTTGGCTACCAAAGACAGTCTAGTGCTAGATGAACCTGGACATCTATATACTCTTGCCAAGTTCAGAGCCATAGATTTCTACTGGCTACTACAGACCAGAAAAGGGTCTGGGAACAAAAATGAGTGACCTAACAAGATGCATTCTAAATGAACAACAAGACGACCTGTAGAACACTTCTAATTTATTTTAGAAAGATTTAGTCTTCAGTCTTTGGAGAGTGAGCTAAGTGGTTTCGGCGCTCATCTGTTATGTACAGGAAAGTCTTGGGAACCTAAAAGTTCTGCCTTGATTCCAGCAAGAAGGTATGACTTTCTTGCCAGTATGAACTTGGGTTGGTGTATGAACTGTGCATTAACTTCAGGATCCTCTGCTGCAGAGTTTCACCAGACCGAGGATGTCATTCCAGTCATTGCTTTTGTTCAGCATATATATGAGAGATTGCTAGAGGTCAAAGAGCACTATAAGCTAAGATGCCACTAATATGCTGATGAGCCCCTCCACTATGCCTCTTTTTCATTTAGTATAATTAGTATAGTATCCCAGATATCCCATTTCTTGCATGAAAGAGATATGAGAGAAAAGCACGCTCAACCCAAGCAAAACAGAGACCAATCTGGTTGACAGACAAACATTTTGCAGAACTGGTAGAATGTGTAATTACCCCAATCAAATGAGAGCATCAACATCCCATTAGTCAAGGGAGTGAACAAACTTGGAGTCCTCTGGATTATACCTGGACTTGGCCTTCAAGTTAGCAGTAATGGCCAAGAAACTATTTCAAGTTTGGGTGGCCAGATATCACCCCTTTACTGGTTTTAGGGGGTCCTTATCCAACAGATATCTCTAAACTCTCAACCTTGCAACAGCAGCAACATTTAATGGAGAGACTGCCAGAGAGCACTTAGGAAGCATCTCTCCACACCAGGGCAGAACCTTCTTGGTGGAGGGTCCATGATTGTGGAGCCAGCTTCTGCCGGAAATTAGGATGCAGCTGAATTTTACCAACTTCAGAATGTGTTGCATGAGGCATGTTTTCATGCTTGGATATACGTAAAGGATGGGCAGGATATCTGACTTCACTAGGTATAGGACCCTTATGAAAGGAGGCTATGAAGGAGAAAGGGGAAAACCTTCTGCCTGATTGTTGCCTTGCACCATGTATAGTCATTTACACCAGTTCAAAGTGAACATAAAGTGAGTGAAAAAAAGCTACTAAATCAGACCACCACTTCACACTGATGTTAATGATGGCACAAAGCGCAGAGTAACAGAGAATTAGAACCTTTGTTCCCACTTAGTACACCCATTGTCCAAGAATAAATTTATGAAAGAGCTTAGGAACATGTGTCATAGTAATACATTAGGTTAGACCCCAAAATGTCAACATTCTTCCTTACAAAGTGGTAAACAGGGCAAGAACTCTGCCACTTTGGTTCTGCAGAAGGGGATTTGAAATCCTCTTATTTCACTTTGATATCAAACACATCCTAAATGCTTGAAATACACTATTAATGTTAAAAGAGCTAAAATGGCTAAGATGACAATTACTTTTTCTTAAGCATGACTTCACAATAGAATAGTATTGACAGCACAATAGTATTTCTAAAATTAAGAATTCTGAACTTCAGGAGTCTTATCAAAAGTTTTTCTGAGGGGAAAAAAGATTAACTCATAACAACCTTGATTACATTTTTCAAGTTTCAGTGTGCATGCAATTTAACCTTGAGAGCAGTACATTAGCATTATAATAATGGATGTACCAATTCCACATGGATGAGACTCAGATTGCAAAACGATTTATTTTCCCCCTTCATCTATCTTAATAGGATAATTTTAGCACCAAGAGGGTCTTATCTATTACAGCAAAGACACGTAGCAATTAATGTAAAACTGTACAAGAACAATAGTCTCAAGTTATGTCTACACTGCAATAAAACACTCTTAGCTGGCCCCGGTCAGCTGACTCAGACTCAAGAGGGTTGGGCTGTGGGGCTATAAAACTGCAGTATAAACATTTGGGCGCTAGGTGGAGCTCGGCTCTGGGATTCCGCAAGGCGGGAGGGTCCCACAGTCAGGGCTCCAGTCTGAGCCCGAACCGCTACACACCAATTTTATAGCCCTGGAGTCCAACTCAGCTGACACGGGCCAGCTGTGGATGTTTTATTGCACTGTAGACATACCCTCAAAGAGCAACACAGAAGAAAGTGACAGTAGTTGACATAATCAATAGAAGATAAAGTTTGACTTTCTCTACCCCCTAATAAGGGCCATGTGGGGTTTGTAGTTTTTTTATTTGTTTTTTGGAACAAACTATGAGACAGTGGAAAATCTGTTTAAAATAGAGGGAATAATTAATCACTGAAATTAAAAGAGAAGTCTGCAATAGGGAAATAAAAGACCATAAGTAGGCAAAATAAATCATTTTCACTATTAGTATCACCATTGTGCCTTGGAGCCCTAGTCCATGTAGTCATGGAGCCCTAGCCCATTATCCAAGGTGCTGCTCAAAGAGCAAAAAGACAGCCCCTGACCCAAAATTAAATTTTAAATAGTTTACAAATAATGCAGAAGTCACATAACAACCATGCTATAACATCTGATTTATCCATTAGTCACAAAGACAGTGGAAAATATAAGACAGGGACTGTAAGGATGAAATAGATATCTGGATTTTCCTCCCTTCTAGATTTCACTCCCCAAATGAAATTTGCTATTAAACAAATACTACAAAACAGGCTTAGGCCATGTCTACACTCAAAAGTTAGGTCCACCCAGCTACGTCACTCAGGGGTGTGAAAAATCCACACCCCTGAGCAAGACAGTTAAGCTGACCTAACCCTCGGTGTAGATAGGGCTAGGTCAACGAAAGAATTCTCCTGTTGACCTAGCTGCTGCCACTTGGGGAGGTGGATTACCAGTCCTACACAAATAGGAAAACTCCACCAATTGCTGTAATTAGTGTCTACATACTACAGCATTACAGCTGCAGTATTGCACCTGTGCCACTGTAGAATTTCAAGTGTAGACAAGCCCTTAGCTTAACTGAAGCTAAACTGAATTAAGACCATTGTAATTCCGAATGAGTGTTCACGCAGGGGTTTAATGCAGTTTAACTAATTCACTTTTTACTAATTAAACTTTCCTGAATGTCACTGTGTAGATAAGCTCTAAGTAGCTTGCCTGCAAATTGATTAGCAATACATACTTAGAATGGTGAAACTGATATCCTACAGTCCGGTTAAAATAGGATATTAAAACGATCTGTCATGCACCGAATAAATAGATCATTAAAAATATAAAGATACACAAGTAAAAAACAGGCTCCTACCGTTCATTGTGTTCCTGATAGACTAGCCTGGATTTCTCCAGTAAATACTTTTCAACATAAGCTCTGGAAGAAAAAAATTAGTCATTCATCCAATGTTCAGATTAAATGGAGAGCTTTGTTGCATTTTTTTTTTACTATACAGAAAAGAGACATTTTTATTTCATTCTTGTTTTATTTAGTTATATAAATTTCTTCCTAGGCAGAACAAGCCCAACATTATGTTTTGACTTTTGAGAGTTTTAGTTTGATACAAAGCCAGGACTAACATCTATACGAAATCTCTGATGAGTTAGCCTATGGGCAGGGAGTGTAGCGGGAAACCTTGACAGAAACTAAAGAATCTAAGATACCTATTCAACCTTAATTCAGCAAAATAAAATTGACTGACTAACCCTCTACATCCCAAACTGAGATCAGAGCCCATTCAGGTCCTGATCCCGCAATGAAATCCATGTGGATGCAGTGATCTGCCCATGGAGATTTCATTACAAGTTCAGGTCTACATTTTAAAGCCCTCCTATATTATGGTCACTCTCCAGTCATTCACATCTAAGTATATATTCAAGTACTTTGCTGAATAGGAGTCTTCTGTTGATGCTAAATATCTTGCTACTAAACCTCTGAAGTTTACAAGCTCTTCATGTTTTGGCAATTAAACATATGCAGTTCTTTAACCAAATATTGGACAGTGATTTTCAGAACTGTGTGCAAGTTGTTTGTGCATCAAATGTACATGTGTAAATGCAATTAGAAACATCAGAAATTGTAATCTCTGAGGCAGGGCTATATTACTGTGGTTGTACAGTGGCTAACACAATAGGTGCCCATTGTTAAGTGGTTCTTAGGCACCACCATAATAAACATTATTGATAAACAGCAGGTATAAGACAGACAAATTTTGCACAGGTTCTGAAAGCTTGGCTCTAGACATCTATTATATTTTTTTTAAATATACTCACAGTTAGGGAATTATATAAAAACATTTTTGTGAGGTTCATGGAAAAACAATATTTTATACTAGAACAGAGGCAGCTAATTATTTTTTCAAATGCTATTATTGTGCTTGTGGCGGCACCCAAGGAGCTTACAACTACGTGTAGAAACATAATATACCAGAGACAGGGAAGTGCAATTTCTAAGGGAAGCGAGAGGTTTCCTCCTACTTTTTCAGTAGCTGGATTATACTAAAAATGGAGGTTACTCACCTATAACTGGAGGTTCTTCAAGATGTATCGTCCCTATCTGTAGTCCACACACAGGATACACATGCGCACCATACCATGCACCTGAGCCCGGAATTTTTCATAGGCAGTGTCCATTGGCTTGCACACACATCATAGCTCTCCTCATGCTCTGAACCGAGGGCATAAGCAGTGGTGCGGACTGACATCTTTCCAGTTTCCCATTCTTACCTCAGTTCTAACAATCCCCAGCAGAGCGGGCGGAGGGTGGGTAGTGGAATACAGATAGGGACCATACACCTCGAAGAACCTTCAGTTACAGGTAAGTAATCTCGATTTCTAATTTGAGTGATAATCCCAATGTGTATTCTGCACATGGGAGATTAACAAGCAGTAGTCAGACATGGGGTGGGTACAAGGACAGAGAAGTGATAGCTGAATGTAATACTGCTGTCCCCACAGCTGTATCCGTTGCTGTTGACTGCACCAGAGTGAAATGTCTCATGAAGATATGCAAAGACCTCCAAGTAGCTGCCCTAAGTATCTTTAGGAGGAGTACATGTCTTAGCGAGGCAGCGGAAGAAGTTGGCCCTCTAGTGGAATGAGCTCTCACACACACTCCAGAGAGGGAATATGAGCTAATTGGTAACAAAGGGCAATACAACCCAAGATTCGTTTTGAAAGTCTCTGTGCCAATATAGCCTGATCCCTTGATTGCTCTGCTATGGGAATAGTTTAGGTGTCTTACTAACATCCTTTGTTCTTTCCAGATAAAAGACTTAGCCCTTCGGAAGTCTGGAGAATACAGCCATTTCTCTTCATCTGCGGAAAAAATACTGGTAGGTGGATTACCTGACTCATTTGAAACTCAAACTACTTTAGGAACGAATCTAGGGTGGGATCATAACGAGACCTTTTCTTTATAGAGGGTAGTATATGGTGAGTCTGCCATGAGTGCTCAGAGCTTACTGACTCTTCTAGCTGACATTGTGGCTATTAGAAAGGCCATCTTCATGGACAAATGGGCCAGAAGGCATAAGGTTACAGGCTTAAATGGGGAGGGGTTAAGGAGGAATGATAAAACAAATTTGAGGTCCCAATGAGGCGCAATCTTCACCAATGATGGAAAGTATATGAGAATCCCCTTCAGAAATCTAGTTGTGACAGGATGAGTGAATATTGTACGGTTATCCACCAGAGGATGGAAACCGCTGATCGCTGCTAAATGCACTCTCAGAGAATTGAGCAAAAGACCCAATGATTTAAGGGTAAGTAGATATTCTAAAATAGCAGGGATCCTGGCAGATTTTGGACACAAGTTGAATAGATGAGCCCAACAGGAGAAATGCTTCCATTTTGCTGAGTAGCAGCTTCTCGTAGAGTCTTTTCTGCTTTGGTTAAGGATGGATTGCATCCTTTAAGAACGTAAGTGCTCTATTTCTGATGCCCATTCAAATACCAGGCCCTGAGTTGCAGCGGCCCGCAGTAAGGTGCTTGAACCTTCCAGGTAATGTGGGGATGTTGATGGGTGGGTGAACTGAGAGCTTCAGCAGATCCATAAACCAGAACAGTTGAGTACAATCAGGATGACCTGAGCTCTGTCTTGGTGATTCTTCCATAGAACTTGTAGTATTAATGGGATGGGAGGGAAGACTTACCCCAGGTGATTCTTCCATGACATTAGGAGAGGCATCTACCACCGAGACCTTGACCAAGGCTGCTCTGTAGCAGCAGAGGAAGTTTCCTTTTCTCCCACAAGACATTCCCCATTGGGCGAAGATATTGTTGAAAACAAAATTTATGAACCTCCTATTCATAAATCATGGCAAAATGTCTGCTCAGGCTGTCCGCTAGGTAGTTCTGCACCCCTGCTGCTGATAGGGTTATGTGATGGCTGATGCACCAACTTCAGAGGGCAACTGCCTCTATGCAAAAAGGGAGAGATCTTGCTCCCCTCTGTTTGTTTATATAAAACACCATTGTCATGTTGTCCGACATTATTTGGACACGACTGGATTGGATGAGTGGGAGGAAGGCATCACAGACTCGACGGACCGCCCCGAGTTCTGGTAAATTGATACGTATTCTGGACTCCAGACACCTTGTGCCATATGATCAACCATGTGAGTGCCCCAAACCAAGAGGGAGGCACTGGTAACAATGGTTGCATCACGAGTCAGTGTCAGGAAAGGGATCCCTACCTGAACCACACGAGTTAGTGTCAGGAAAGGAATCCCTACCTGAACCATTGTCCGGTTTTGTCCACCAGGGGAAAGGATCTAAAATGTTGGTGGAATGGCTTTGCAATTTATGTTGCCTTTATCTGGTGAGTACACAGAAAAGAGGCTGTAGGCAGCAAAGATGAAGCCTGACAAACAGCATCATGTGTGCCATGTGGTTGAGGAGGGAAAGGAAAGTTTTGTTTGACGTCCTGGGTCTGATGTATGACATCATCCCTTGTGACAGAATACACCCCGGCAATCATATCCTACACACTATTGTAATAACCTTTCTACAAAGTATGCCTTGTAAGGTATCATTTGAAAATTCTTAATTTGCTGGTCAGTATTATCCCGGTAAAATGCGTGTGGCAACATTGTATGTGAAATTAATATAACACCATATGGGGGAATCTTATAACACATGTTCCAAACCTCCCAGCCCTGCCCAAACAAAAGTTGGCAAGCAGGTGTGTCCTAAACAAAGGAATGTGTGCTCTGCTTAATTTGCATTTAAGCAGTAAACAGAGTCATCAAATAGGAAGGGAAGACAAAGGAAGTTTCAACTGGTGAAAAAAACAACAAGCAATATCCTTCCACATAGATTCTTTGGCTCCTGGTTCTCAGCTGGAAATGTTTTTCCAAAGGAGGACTGAAATTATAAAAAGGAAGGATAAACACCCCAAAGCACCCCTCTCTCTCTCCCTGCCTATCACATTCCCTGCACCTGAAAAGACAAAGAAAGCAGGCGTTGGACTCGGGGGGTGGGGGGTCCTGATCTGGGAGTTTGGTCAGTAATCTGCTGGTGCATGAGGCAAGAAACTTTGTTTGAAACTATGATAGTTTATGAAATTAGGCATTCGTAAGTGTCTTATGTTTATTTTTCTTGTAACCATTTCTGACTTTTATGCCTCATTACTTGTACTCACTTAAAATCTCTCCTTGTAATTAATAAACTCGTTTTATCTAATCCAGTGTGTTCAAATTGAACTGTCTGATAAATCCATTTGGGGTAACAAGTTGTGTGCATATTGTTCCCTTAAAGGAATAATAGACTCAATATATTTGTACGATCTAGGAGAGGGCTGGGCAGTACAGGACATACGTTTCTGGGAGAAGCCTGTTGGGGTTACTCTGTGGTAATTTGTAAGGCTGGTAAGAGCCAACATGTGGCTGGCTGGCTGCAGGACACACAGATATAGCTGGGAGTGACTTACATCTGGTTGGAGGCTGTTTGTGAGCAGCAAGACATTGTAAAGGGCACCACAAGTTACAAGGCAAGGGTGACACAGCTACTCAGTCTGGATTGTAACCTGATATGTCACACCCCTATAAAATGTATAAATCTCATGGGGCTCAGATGGATTTTTTTTGTGATTGACTCAGACACCTAGGGAAGGCAGAAAGCTGAGCAGAACACTGTTGCCTGCTGGACTTCCTCAGAGGAACTGCCTGTCAAAAGACAGTAGTCAAGGTAAGGGAAGACTGAAATCCTCTTCACATTGAAGCTGCCACTGCTGAAGAAATCTTTGTAAAGACCCTGGGTGCTATAGCTAGACCAAAGGGAAGGACTCTGAATTGGTAATACTCTTCATTGAAGAGAAACCTGAGGAACCTCCCGTGGACTGAGTGGATGTCTATTTGAAAATAGGCATCTCATGTTGAGAGCCATGACCCACGTGTCCTTCTCTAACAAAGGAATTATTGATGTTAAGGATATACGGAATTTTAGTTTTTGAATGAACCTGTTCAGCTGTCTCAGATTTAGAATTGGCCTGCATCCCCTATTCTTCTTGGGGATCAAGTAGTAAAGGGAATCCCTTCCCTTGTTGCTGCAGTGGAACGCTTTCTGTAGCTCCCCTGAGGAGAAGGGAGTTCACCTCTTGTCTTAGAATCTCCTCATGAGAATGGTCCCTGAAACAGAACCAGGAAAGGAGTTTGTGGGTATGAGGTACCAGAAACCCAACCAGATAGCCATGAATAATCTTTAATACCCATTTGTCTATAGTTAGCTCCCTCCAATTTTTGGCAAACCGGGTAAGGCAACCTCTGAATATCAAAGGAGGGGAATGAATTAGCATCAATAAAGGAATGCAGGTCTCGACAGTCCTGTCAAAAGAAACTCTTTACTTTGGGGTTAGAGTATGATGTGGCGGTGGATGTTACAGAGGCTGGGTTACTGGGTCTATAAACTGTCTTTAGCATGGTGGCTCTTGAGGACATTGGTGGTTAAATGGCTGAGGAGGTGGTCTTGCCCTACACCCATGCCTCTAGTATTTTCTCTTGGGGCAAGGGTATAAATGCTCAGCGAGTGAAGCGTTGTTCTCAAGTCTTTGAGGGATTGAAGAGACTCATCCATCTTCTTATAGAATAGGTTGATAGTTTCAAAACGGATCTTGGATGGTACTCTGTGCCTCTCTAGGAAACCTGAGGGTTACAATCACAAGTCTCTCCCCATAATAATGGAAATAACCACCCCCCTAGACACAGTATCTGCCACGTGCACCGCAGCTTGGAGGGAAGTTTTGGTCACTAATCTGCCCTCATCCTAGTCTAAGGCCCGGAAGCAGGCCCTATCCCCCTCAGGGAGCTTGTCCTTACATTCCAAAATCGTATTAGGAAAATCTTATTTGGCCAAGAAGGCCGGATAATTTGAAATCCTGAACTGAAGGGAGGTGGAAGAGAAGACCTTTCTCCCTAAAAGGACACAAGCAACTCAACCTTTATCAGAGGGAGTAGCCTTTAGGTACTGTTGCTTGGACCATGCTGTGGCCACCTTCACCACCAAGAGTTTGGCAGTGGATGAGAGAACCCTCCCCTCCTCCCCCGGTGGGACCAAGCAACACTTCTCAGCCCTCTTAGGGGTGGGAGCACAAGAAGCAGGAGTGTGCCAAACTGTTTTTGCTGGGTTCACGTTGGCCTCATTAATGGGGAGGGCCACTCCACTGGGACCGGAAGGTTGCAAAATGTCTAGTAAACTGTGCTGAGGCTCCTGGACTTCCTCAAGCTGAATCTGTACCTCTGAACCCACCAGTGCACAAGCTCTTGATAGTGTTTAAAGTCATCTGATGGAGACTGAGAAGATGGAATAACCGCCTCACCCAGTGAAGACAATGAGCTTGGCTCCTAGAACTGTCAGAACCAGTTCACCTTCCACTTCTGAATATTCTGATGGGGCTGACTGTGGGTGTCTGGGCAATAGCAAATAGAACTCCTGAACTGATTCCAGGTGTCTTGTGTAGGGTTCCCATGGCCCCCAATATTGTCAGTAGAAAGGATCAAATGGCAGAGGAGGACCACATGGCACAGGGCACTACTTGTCTCTTGGGCAACCATATATGGTGGGAGGTCAGAACTCTCATCTTTTGGGGTATCTGACTCATGCCACCTCCATCCAATGCCACAGAGAATCCTGAGAGGCCTCAGACTCATCCGAAGAGAAAGCCACATACCTTATCTCTGGCCGAACCGACAGTACTGATGGTTGCACCTCAAGGCTGGCAGGTGGGACAGGAAAAGGACACTGCCTTATCAGGATAGTCTCTTTCTCTGGTATATCCATGTACTGGAATAGAGATGGTCCTGATAGGAGTGGAGAATAAGAGCAAAGATGTCCTCTGGGTAGAGGTAACTCTCTTATGACCCTGGGATACCAGGAGAGTCCATTGGCAGAGCTGTTGGAACCAGAGCTTCCCTAGTCATTGTGGCGATCAGCTTTCCCAATGGGTGTCACTATCAGTACTGCATCAGCTCTGGAAGTGGTTGGGAGCACCAAGAGCTGTTTATCCCAAACCTTCACCATCAGAGCCATTGTCAGAACAGTCAGAAACATATCCTTGCATGCCTCCTTCCCCTGTTCAGAAAATTTACTTGGGCCTAAGTCCTTAGCACCCATGTGCACTAGCTCTCCCAACTTTAACTGGGGCCGTTTTAGATGAAGATTGCTTGTCCTTATGTCTATGGAAGTGCCCTTTGTTCTCATGTGAAGACTTCTCCTTAGGCTTAACATCTTGGCTTCTGTTCCCGAGCTCGAGTTCAGACAGGCGCTGCCTGCTTGGTGAGACCTATGTACAGGGGGTGGTCCCTGGCCCACATCTGACTGGGGCTTCATCACCTTCTCCATGAGATGTTTTCTGAGTCTCAGTTCCTGACACTCATGAGTTCTGGGGGGAAAAGAGTGGCAGATGCTGTACTTGGTAGAAATATGAGCTTCATCTCATGAGCAGTAAAGGCAACATTGATGTTTGTCACTCACTGAAAAGAAGCAAGGGCAGGAAACACTACTTTTGAACCCCAGACCCTGGGCATAGTTCCAAGCTTCTTGGTGGGGTGGGGAGAGTCTCTGCGTGGGAAAGAAATGAGGGGAAAAACACTAGCTACACTATCTGCCTGTGTAGACTGTACTACAAAAACTATTAAAATTAACTATATATAATATCTTACAGCAATCACGCAGTAAAAAAGCTGAGGACACCAAAGATTCCAACTCAGACCATGCAATGGTAAGAAGGAACTGAAGAGGAGTCAGCCCACACCACCTTTTATGCTCTCAGTTTGGAGCATGAGGAGACCTACAGCACATGTGTGAGCCAACGGATACTGCTTGCAAAATATTCTGGACTGAGTTGCATGGTGCGCATGTGTATCTCACATGTGGAATACACATAAGGACTATCATTCAAGAAGAAATCGCTATTCTCAAAGCTGTACTATTAATCAACAGATGCCAGTAGTGCATAGCAGAGAGGTATCATGAAAAGGTGCTACATAAATTGATGGTGTAGTTAAGGAAGTGGCCATGTTTCTTTTAGCTTTATTCAAAATAAAATGGGAAATTTATCCTTTTCCCGACACTGCAACCCTCTAATTTTAATAGAGAAAGATGCTTGGGTTTAATTTAAGTGGATATTTTAAAATAGAAGAATCTCAACATTAAAAGAATTATTGCTGAACTGCTTGTTTAAAACAAAAATAAATAATAAAGAAGGTGAGCAAGTTGGGAGTGACGTGAAAAATTGCCTAAAAAGGTTGGAAAGCAGTGGCTTGACTTTCAGATGTGTTGACTGCCCACAACTGTCTCTGAAGTAAGTGGGAGCTGTGGGTTCTCAGCCCCTCTGAAAATCAGGCAATAAAGTGTGACATTATTTTGCTGGGAAACAAAAACAAAACAATACAGTGATATAGTATCTACAGAAAATAAATGATAAAACAAACCAATACATTTTCTTATAAGAATGAAGAGAAGGAATATGGTTACATTTTCATCACAGGGGTTTACTCATGCAGTTCTCATAGACTAAATCCCTGTGAGTCATGAGGCTAAACGGAGACACTGCTGAAAATGTACACTTAAGCTTCTTTACCAATAAACATCTGTTCATAACAGGTAAACTCTGCATATATCCCCACATAAGTAGTTGTAAAATAAGAAAGCTGGCCAATATAAAGCAGACAATGAACCTTCTAGGCCACATATTATATGGATATTTTAAAGTCTGTTTACATTCCTGTTGTGCAGGTAAGAATATCACTACATACAATACAGCCATGTTCAAAACCCTAAACTGCTGCTGATTGCCACTTACCCTCGCACAGTGCCTGTTTCCTGGTAATTCACTTGAATAAACTTGCCAAAGCGACTTGAGTTGTTATTATGTGCTGTCTTTGCATTTCCAAAAGCCTGTCATAATAAAGAGAAGATGTTATCATTGTGTTTCAGAAGATACAAGCTGCATATAGCCTACTTACATGCACATCACAGGCTTGCTTTTGGGACTTGGCTGTCATTGCACAAATAATGATAAAAACCTGGGGAAGGGTGGCTGAATGATTTAATAGATCTAATGCTTCTCACTGAACCTCAGGGGACCATGTTTACATCCAACTTAAGGTCTTAAGTAGAAAGGAACCGTATGACAGTTTCATACAACAAAACCATCATATGCCATTATAAACCTCTGCTGTGAGAAAAATCAATGCTCAGCTAGAGTGAAATGTACTACTTTCCTAATGCAGTAGAGGCCAGTCCCAAAAGTATTGGTTGAGATAATTTAGAAGGTCCACACACGGATGTTTGCACTGATGCTTCCTAAATTACCCTTTGAATAAAAAGGAATTCCGTTTCTGGATAGACTTTTACTCTTACACAATTCATTAGCAATAGTCTACACTAATCTATCGCTATCTAGATTTTAAAAGTTAAACTTTGTTATGCTTCTATTTTCCCTCTTAGGTTGCAAAATGCTTGACATTACAGGACTGCACCTACATCTAGTGCATCTCTCCCACCTACTTTCATGAAATACTGATATATTTACTGAAACATTAATTTGGTGATACATACTGATGAGAGTAGTTCTGGTTCAGTAAAGACTCCCCAGCCGATATGATCAGAAAACAAAGCTGTTTCTAACCAGTGCAGCTGTTCCTGAGTTATTGGGCCAGTGGGAACAGTAGAGCTGGCCTCTTGACTCTAGTAACGCAGGATTATCCTGACAAGCGGAGCCTGGAGTTAAACCATGGCTGTTCAAAGCAAGAGGGAGCGGGATGAGTCTCAATAAAATAGAAACAAATAGTTCTCTGACTGTGGGTACTGGCTCAAAATCACACATTGCAACAAAACAATCCTCTGTAGTCTGCAGTTATGTTTTGCATATATTTTGGTTCTAATCAAATCACTGAAGCAAGAAACATGAATGCCCATTATCACATGCAGTATTAAATCCAGTAAGTCCACTATGAGGCATATTTATTAATGTCATAATAACTGGCTGATTTTTTTTTTCCAAGTGTGAACACATGGAAGATGTTAAAATTCAATTTGATCCATGTTAATTTTCCACAGATCACTAAAACAAAGTTCTGCAATTACAGAAAACCATCAAAATAGCAAGTTGTGCTAGTATATACATGGGAATCAATTTTATATCTGATCTGGTGAAAACTATGTGTTCCATAGATTCATAGACTCCGCAGCCACAAGGGAACATTGTGATCATCTAGTCTGACCTCCTGTATAATACAAGCCATAGAATTTCCCCAAAAGAATTCCTAGAATAGAACTTTTAGAAAAACATTGTGTGTGAGAGAGAGAGAGAGGATGGTCGCCTCCCTCCTTTTACACACAAGGCCATCTTAGATTGCTCCAAACAGTCCTGCCACACAAAAATGATACCGCTGCAGTATTCTGTACGTACTGTCCCTTTAAAATTATCAAATGAAAGTTCCACATACATTTTCGCCTCAAAGAATAAAAACACTGTATACATTTTCTACCAAATTCTGAAGCAACCAATCTGAGAATGCACAGGAGGTAACTATTTCCATGTCATGGATCAACAAGCTACTGATTTACTTTTTTAGGTCACCTGATAACTAGCTTTGATTTTCAAGGAATGCTCTTTTGGTTCAGAGCTGATCACTTCAATACAATCCTCTGCCAAGGTTTATGATAGAAACTAATAAGAAAAATGTGTGAGATGAATAGCTATAAATGCAGGATTTTAAAACATTGCCTCAATGGCAAGTTGACTCAGTATTCCCTAACTTTCATAGATTCAAGCGCTGGAAGGGACCTCGAGAGGTCATCGAGTCCAGTCCCCTGCCCTCATTACCTTAAGAACTGTATTAAAAGCTGCACTGTATTAAAAGCTATACTGTATCCAGCTATACTGTATCCAGCCAGAACTTGCAGTTCTAAATAAAACAATGGGATTTTTTTAAGGCTAGAATTTGGGACAGAACGAGAACTCTCACCTGAAATAAAGAAAATATCGGTTGAAATTGTGAATATATTTTTCACTGGTGTAGATGAAAAAATCCAAAAGACAAACTGAATTTTAAGAGGCATGCTAAACAAATACCACTACCCAAACAATGAGAGAAGGATGCTTTGAACCTGGACTGTAATAGAGAGGAGTGAGAGAAATGCATGTCTAATTAATGTTATGAGTAGCAGTAAGTTACGTAATAATACACTCCACCTCTTTGCAGCAGTTCATGAATCTACTAATGAATAGCTTTTCTTGTCTTTCTAAGAACATGTAGACCAGTGTTTGCTTGATGCAACACAAAAAGAGACAGCAACATGGTCTAGAGTGGATAGCTCACTGGACAGGGAATCAGGAAATAGGGTTTCTATTTTTGGCACTGTCAATGACCTTTATGTGACCTTGGACAAGTCATCGCTCTAGTCCTGTCTCCTCTTCCACCCTTTGTCTGTTTTGTCTATTCACACTATAAACTCTTCGGGGCAAGGACTGACTCTCCCTCTGTTTTGGTACAGTGTCTAGCACAGTGGTTCTCAAAGTTTTGTACTGGTGACCCCTTTTACATAGCAAGCCTCTTAGTGTGACTCCCCCTTATAAATTAAAAACATTTTTTAATATATTTAACACCATTATAAATGCTGGAGGCAAAGCGGGGTTTGGGGTGGAGACTGATAGCTTGCAACCCCCTGAGTGATCCCGACCCCCAGTTTGAGAACCTCTGGACTAGCACAGCAGGGTTCAAAATCTAAGTACAAACATGTCAGTCACCACTCCACGGTTAAGCTAAGTTTTGCATTTACACAAATAATACATTCTATTAAGAATAAGAAACAAAACTGAAATACTATCCCAATTTTTCAACAATGGAATTTACTGCTTGGTTATTTCTTATCTTAATGAAGCTAGAGATAAACCATTTGAAAGAATACTAATCAGAAATGGATATTCCAAGGTTATAGTGCAGAAATTCTCCTTTACTTAAACTATTAGAGAGAGAGAGAGAGAGAGAGAGAGTTAGTTGAAGGATTTACCTGTGTTCTTCAATTTGTCTTACTCTAATAGCTCAGACAAAAGCTCGAGCAGTTCAGCAGTGCAGAGCAACAGTATCAATCTAATAAGCAGCATGTGTTTATATTCCATGTCAGCCAGCACATTGCCCCAGGTGTGCTCTGAATAAAACCAATAAACTTGGAACAATAATTCTGTGTTTGGAATATGGCTTGTACTTAAATATTTATTATTAATAATATTCATTTAATTTTATGAACCTTTTCTGGAATAGGTTGAAATTAAAGGCCACAAAACCCATATGCTAAGTGACTGAGACAAACTTTATTTAAAACAAATTGGTATTATTCACTTAAGGGAGTTTGCATCAGCAAGCAACAATATAAAAAACCAGCCACATGGCAAACCAGTCGTACTCTATCACCCTTTCATGTTTCTTTAAAAAATTAACCAAATACCAGTACTATTGAGGTTTTATGATCAGTTGGCTTTCTAGTTCTCTGTACTGTACCGTCTTGAAATGATTAGATCATTGTTTCAGAGAGAGAAATGAAGTCTATTTATTACGATTGTTATTTAGGAAGGGTTCTATCCAGCAGTAAGTCAGCCTACTGGCTCAAGGAAACTACAACCATAGGAGATGCTCCCCCAATCAGACAGTACTTCTTCCTGTCCCCTTTCCACAAGCCTTGTCATATATTCTCGGTGTACTCCAAATCAGAAGCAAGGAAATTATGTTGAGGGTTGCACTGAGCAGCTCTGGAAGTCTTCCAGTATCTTAAAAGCAGAAAAGACGGTTACTCACCGTTGTAACTGTTGTTCTTCGAGATGTGTTGCTCATATCCATTCCAGTTAGGTGTGCGCGCGCCGCGTGCACGATCGTCGGAAGATTTTTACCCTAGCAACCCCAGGTGGGTCGGCTGTGGAGCCCCCTGGAGTGGCGCCTTCATGGCGCTGGATATATACCCCAGCCGACCCAGCGCCCCCTCAGTTCCTTCTTGCCGGCTACTCCGACAGTGGGGAAGGGGGGCGGGTTTGGAATGGATATGAGCAACACATCTCGAAGAACAACAGTTACAACGGTGAGTAACCGTCTTTTCTTCGAGTGCTTGCTCATATCCATTCCAGTTAGGTGACTCCCAAGCCCCACCTAGGAGGCGGGGTCGGAGTGCGACATTGCTGTGTGCAAAACCGCTGACCCGAAAGCAGCATCGTCTCTGGATTGTTGCACCAGCGCATAGTGAGTAGCGAAAGTGTGGACCGAAGACCACACTGCAGCTCTACAAATGTCCTGAATCGGAACTTGAGCCAGGAAGGCAGTCGAGGAGGCCTGGGCCCTCGTGGAGTGAGCAGTGAGGCGTGGCGTTGGTACACCGGCCAGGTCGTAGCAAGCACGAATGCAGGACGTGATCCAGGAGGACAGGCACTGTGAAGAGACCGGTGAGCCCTTCATCCGGTCGGCCACCGCAACGAAGAGTTGCGTCGTCTTCCTAAATGGCTTTGTACGGTCAATATAGAAAGCCAGGGCCCTGCGAACGTCCAAAGAATGTAAACACTGGTCTTGACGAGTAGCGTGCGGTTTCGGATGGAAGACCGGGAGAAATATATCCTGGTTCACGTGGAAAGGCGACACCACCTTTGGAAGAAAGGCAGGATGGGGGCGAAGCTGCACCTTGTCCTTATGGAACACCGTGTATGGGGGCTCGGATGTCAGCGCCCTGAGTTCCGAGACGCGCCGTGCTGAGGTGATGGCTACTAGGAAGGCTGTCTTCCAAGATAAGTACAGGAGCGAGCAGGTAGCCAATGGTTCAAACGGAGGCCCTGTGAGCCTGGAGAGGACGAGGTTGAGGTCCCACGTTGGAACCGGCTGTCGTTGCTGTGGGTACAGCCGGTCTAAGCCCTTGAGGAATCTAACGACCATTGGGTTAGAGAAGACCGAGGACGTGAGTTCTCCTGGGTGGAAAGCGGAAATAGCGGCGAGGTGAACCTTGATTGAGGATGTCGCCAAGCCTTGCTGTCTTAGGGACAGGAGGTATTCCAGTATCAAGGGGATAGGAGCCTGCGAGGGAGACGTAGCTCGTTGCTCACACCAACAGGAGAACCGCTTCCACTTGGCTAGATAAGTGGTCCGCGTCGATGGTTTCCTACTTCCTAGCAGAACCTGCTGGACGGCCTGCGAGCACTGCCGCTCTATCCGACTCAACCATGGAGCATCCACGCCGTGAGGTGGAGTGACTGCAGGTCGGGGTGACACAACCGGCCGTGGTCCTGGGAGATGAGGTCCCGACTCAAGGGGAGCGTGATCGGCGTTCGTACTGAAAGCTCCAGCAGCGTGGTGTACCAGTGCTGCCTCGGCCAAGCGGGAGCGATTAGAATTACTCGTGCATGATCCCTGCGGATCTTGAGCAGCACCCTGTGGACCAGTGGAAATGGAGGGAAGGCGTAGAACAGGTGATCCTTCCATGTTAGAAGGAAGGCGTCTGACCGAGAGCCCGGGGCTCGCCCGTGTAGGGAGCAGAATGCCTGGCACTTCCTGTTGGCCCGAGATGCGAAGAGGTCGACCTGGGGAAACCCCCACCTCTGGAAGACGGAATAGATAACGTCCGGGCGAATTGACCACTCGTGCATCTGGAAGGACCTGCTGAGACGGTCCGCCAGCGTATTCTGGACTCCAGGAAGGAAGGATGCCGTGAGATGCATCGAGTGGTCAATGCAAAAGTCCCATAGGCGGACGGCCTCTTGGCATAGGAGTGATGAGTGGGCTCCGCCTTGCTTGTTGATGTAAAACATGGCCGTGGTGTTGTCGGTGAGAACCAACACGCAACGGCCCTGTAGAAAGTTGAGGAACGCCTGGCAGGCTAGGCGCACCGCCATGAGCTCTCGGACGTTGATATGCAGGGCCAGCTGGGACGCGGACCACAGGCCCTGGGTATGGTGCTCCCCGAGGTGAGCGCCCCATCCTAGAGATGAAGCGTCCGTGACTAGGTGGAGGGAGGGTTGTGGGGCGTGAAAGGGCACTCCTGCACAGACCGCCGTACGATCCGTCCACCAGGTGAGGGAGGCCAAGACCGAGGCCGGAACCGTGACCACCATGTTCAGGTTGTCCCGATGAGGACGGTAGACCGATGACACCCAAGCCTGTAGTGGGCGAAGACGTAGCCTGGCGTGCCTGGTTACGTAGGTGCACGAGGCCATGTGGCCCAAGAGGGCAAGGCATGTTCTTATGGTGGTGATTGGGAAAGCCCTGAGTCCTTGAATGGCGCTTGAGATGGTATGAAAGCGGCTGTCTGGCAAGATGGCTCGGGCACGTGTGGAGTCCAGGACTGCTCCAATAAACTCTATTCTCTGAGTTGGTACCAGAGTGGACTTCCCTCTGTTGAGTAGAATGCCCAGCTCGTGGAACGTGCGTGTCACCATGTGGACATGAGCCTGCACTTGGTCCCTGGTGCGGCCGCGTACCAGCCAGTCGTCCAAGTACGGGAACAGCTGTATCCCTTGTCGACGAAGGAAGGCCGCGACACTTTGTGAACACTCTGGGAGCCGAGGACAAGCCGAAGGGAAGGACTGCAAATTGGTAGTGCACCCTGTTTACTACAAATCGCAGGAAGCGCCTGTGGGGCGGATAAATCGCTATGTGGAAATAAGCGTCCTTCATGTCGAGGGCGGCGAACCAGTCTCCAGGATCCAGTGAAGGGATGATGGTCCCCAATGACACCATGCGGAACTTCAACTTTACTATGAATTTGTTGAGTCCGCGCAAGTCTAAGATGGGCCGTAGACCCCCTTTTGACTTGGGTATCAGGAAGTAGCGGGAATAAAACCCCCTGCCCCTTAGCTCCGATGGAACCTCCTCTATGGCCCCCATAGCGAGGAGCCCAAAAACCTCCTGTGTAAGGAGTTGCTCGTGAGAAGGGTCCCTGAAGAGGGACGGGGAGGGGGAGTGGGAGGGGGGGGCGAGGAAAACTGGAGGGCGTATCCCCTCTCCACCGTGCGAAGGACCCAACGGTCCGAGGTTATACGGGACCAAGCACGGTGGAAGCGGGAGAGGCGATCCCGGAAGGGGGGAATTGGATCCTGGGTACCAGTCGTGGTGCCGTCCTCGACCGCACCTTCAAAAGTTTTGCCTAGGCCCTGAAGGTGGCCTAGGCTGACCCTGGTTTTGACCAGGTTGAGGGCCGGTCGACCTCCGTCTGCCACCTCGACCCCGCCTCCTGGCAAAGTCCTGTCTTGGACGAGGCGGGGGAGGATAGAACCGCTGAGGCTGCGGCCTGAAGGGTCTGCGCTGAGGCCCTGGGACATGCATCCCCAGGGAGCGCATCATTGTCCTGGAGTCCTTCAGATTTTGGAGCCTCGAGTCCGTTTTATCCGAGAAGAGGCCCTGGCCCTCAAATGGCAGATCTTGCAGGGTCTGCTGCAGCTCTGGTGGCAAGCCAGATACCTGGAGCCAGGAGAGTCGCCGCATGGCTATCCCCGAAGCCAGGGTTCTAGCGGCCGAGTCTGCAACATCGAGGGAGGCTTGCAAGGAGGTACGTGCCGCCCGCATACCCTCCTCTACCAAAGCCCCAAACTCCTCCCTCGATTCCTGGGGAACCAGCTCCCTGAATTTCCCCATTGAGGACCATGAGTTATAGGAGTAGCGGCTCAGGAGTGCCTGTTGATTGTCCGCTCGTAGCTGGAGCCCCCCTGCAGAGTAGACCTTGCGTCCGAACAAGTCGAAGCGCTTAGCGTCCTTCGACTTGGGCGCAGCGGCCTGCTGGCCATGGCGCTCCCGTGCATTCACTGATGATACCACCAGTGAGCACGGCTGGGGGTGGGTATACAAGTATTCATAGTCTTTGGAGGGAACAAAGTACTTCCGCTCCACCCCTCTGGCCGTGGGTGGAATAGAGGCCGGGGTCTGCCAGATGGTGGTGGCATTGGTCTGTATAGTGGGGATCAGCGGTAACGCCACCCGAGAGGGGGTGTCCGCTGAAAGAATGTTCACAATAGGGTCATGAACCTCCACAATCTCCTCCACTTGGAGGTCCATATTGCGTGCCACCCGGCGCAACAGGTCCTGGTGCGCTCGAAGGTCAATAGGAGGCGGACCCATGGCGGATGTACCCGCTACAGCCTCATCGGGGGAGGAGGAGGAGGATCCCCCCGGTGGCAAGGGGTCCAAGGACGGGTCCTGCTCCAGGTGCTCCTGGAGGTGGACATCAGCAGCCCCTGGGGCCCGGGTCTCCGCCGGTGTGGGCACCGGTGCCTCCATGCCACCTGGCGGAGGGCGGGAGATGGTGGCCTCCGGGACCCTGGGCTCGGAGCGTGCCGAGCGGGACACAGATGGAGGTGCGCCTTGCGCCTGGTGGTAGGCCCACGGTGTCCAGAAGGACCAATGCGCAGGACCCTGCGTCGGGTCCTCTGCCGCCTCCTGCAGATGGGTGGCCTCCGCGTCCGATGAATGGGACGCCAACCTCGATGGTCACGGCGGTGCCGAGCGCACTGTCGCCGGCACCGGATGGTACGGTGCCGGTCGTAGGGCGATCTGTCCCTGCGTGGTGCCGGGGAACGGTGCCGGGATCTGGAACGGGATCGGTGCCGGTAGTCTCTCCGGTGCCGAGATCCAGATCTTGAGCGGGACGAAGACCTTGACGAGGCCCGGTACCGGGAGCGGCCTCTCGAGCCCGAGCGGCGCTCGTACCGGTGCCGGGAGCTCCGTCTCGAGCCCGAGCGGTGCCGGTCGTCGCGACAGTGCCGGGATGTGGAACGGCGTCGCGAAGGTGATCGCTGCCGCGAGTACGACCGGTGCCGAGGTGACATTCGGAGCCGGGACTCCGAGCGGCGTCGGGACCTGCTCCGGGACCTTGAACGGTGCCGCGAATCTGGAGCTGGAGACGGCGGGTGCAGCAGGGCAGGCTTGCCCCTGGACTGCAGCTGGCGCGGAGCAACCGGTGCCGGAAGGTGTGACGGCCCCGGCTCCGTGAAGGCAATGAGGTCCCGTGCCGTTGCGAAAGTCTCCGGGGTGGACGGGAGACAAGGTTCCACCACCAGCCTAGGTGGTGAAACAGTCCGCACCGGACTCGACGGCCTCGGTGCCGGAGTCGACGGTGGGGCCGCCTGTTTTTGGCGGTCCAACGGCGGACGCGGCTCTACCCCCGGCACCGGGGGAGCCGGCGTCTTCAGCGTGGCCGTGTGGGTCTTCTTACCCGGAGAGAGCCATCGGCGCCGAGACCCCTGAGGCGGGCGCGGTGCCGACGTCGGTCGGTGCCGAGGTGGTTTATCCGCCGCACCGGTCGGGCCCGCCGGGGCGCTGCGCACCGAAGCACTCGGTGCCGGGACAGAGCGCGCCGAGGGAGGATCCGGACTCAGAGCCGCCTCCATCAGGAGCTGTCGGAGTCTAAAGTCTCGCTCCTTTCTTGTCCTCGGCTTGAAGGCCTTGCAGATAGGGCACTTATCTGCGGGATGGGCCTCCCCAAGGCACTTCAAGCAGGAACAATGCGGGTCACTTGTTGGCATATGCTTCCCGCAGGACGCGCACGGCTTAAAGCCAGGAGCCTTGGGCATGGGCCCGGCTGTGCGCCGGGGGGGAAAAGGGGGAAAGACAACCCCCTAAACCCCCGATAACAAATTTACAACTATATATACTATACAACTAACTAACTAAGAACTTCAATAACTATATAAACAACTAACTATACTAATAACAACGAGAAGCTAGGGATAGTGAAGAGCAGCTATGCCGCGGTTCACTGTTCCAACGACCGTCAGGGGCGGTAAGAAGGAACTGAGGGGGCGCTGGGTCGGCTGGGGTATATATCCAGCGCCATGAAGGTGCCACTCCAGGGGGCTCCACAGCCGACCCACCGGGGGTTGCTAGGGTAAAAATCTTCCGACGATCGTGCACGCGGCGCGCGCACACCTAACTGGAATGGATATGAGCAAGCACTCGAAGAAGAAATTTCTATTCTGTTTGGCAGGCGTAGTCAGAGAAAAATTCTCAAAGACCAGCAGGTCTCAGAAGCTGAGAGCCTCGTTTCTGAGACCGGTCAAAGGAAAAAATTAACCACCTCACATACCTCCTCTGCAAATGGCCGTTTTTGTAAGCCTATTACAGGTCTGTCGCATCTTACACGCATTTAACATGCACGATTTCAGCTTTACACGGTCGGCAAAAACAAATCAAATCAAAACAAAACAAAAAAAAGAGAAAAATAACAGTTTTAATACTGTACCTGTAGTGCGGGCGATTCCGCCCACCATTACACCCAATGTAATTTTGACTATACGCGATTTTCGCTTTACGCGCTACACTGTGGAATGTAATCCCAGCATAAGATACGACAGACCAGTATTAGACTGAAGATGAGAGATCTCTTCACTTCCCCCCCCCCCCACAACCCACCACCTCTGCAGCTTATTTTCTTTACAAAAAACATCCCATATGTTGGGCAGAAGCCCACTCACCTCCCCATAGGCAGATGTAGCAGTCACAGTCACTAGGAATGCAGTAAGCTTCCTTAGGTTGTGTGTTCTCATGTAGGGAATAGAGGTATTGACTAAGTACAGGGAGTTGCGAGAGCTGGAGTTGTGAGCTGCATGAATTCTCCATCTTTGTAAGCTGTGGGCTTCATGACATTTTTCTTTTGGCTTTACACAGCAGGCCAACCTGTCTTATGAGAGGAATACAGCGGTGCACAGAAAATCCAGGAAGTTTTTGGAAAGTGTAGGGGACAATTTCCTGGTGCAAGTGCTGGAGGAGCCAACTAGGGGCAGAGCTCTTCTAGACCTGCTGCTCACAAAACGGGAAGAATTAGTAGGGGAAGCAAAAGTGAATGGGAACCTGGGAGGCAGTGACCATCAGATGGTCGAGTTCAGGATCCTGACACAAGGAAGAAAGGAGAGCACAGAATACGGACCCTGGACTTCAGAAAAGCAGACTTTGACTCCCTCAGGAAACTGATGGGCAGGATCCCCTGGGAGAATAACATGAGGGGGGGAAAGGAGTCCAGGAGAGCTGGCTGTATTTTAAAGAATCCTTATTGAGGTTGCAAGAAAAAACTATCCCGATGTGTAGAAAGAACAGTAAATATGGCAGGCGACCAGCTTGGCTTAACAGTGAAATCCTTGCTGATCTTAAACGCAAAAAAGAAGCTTACAAGAAGTGGAAGATTGGACAAATGACCAGGGAGGAGTATAAAAATATTGCTCAGGCATGCAGGAGTGAAATCAGGAAGGCCAAATCACACTTGGAGTTGCAGCTAGCAAGAGATGTTAAGAGTAACAAGAAGGGTTTCTTCAGGTATGTTAGCAACAAGAAGAAAGTCAAGGAAAGTGTGGGCCCCTTACTGAATGAGGGAGGCAACCTAGTGACAGAGGATGTGGAAAAAGCTAATGTACTCAATGATTTTTTTGCCTCTGTCTTCACAAACAAGGTCAGCTCCCAGACTGCTGCACTGGGCAGCACAGTATGGGGAGAAGGTGACCAGCCCTCCCATTTACTGTTACAGACTAGGACCGAATGGCTAGGAAGCAGTTCTGCAGAAAAGGACCTAGGGGTTACAGTGAATGAGAAGCTGGATATGAGTCAACAGTGTGCCCTTGTTGCCAAGGCGGCTAACGGCATTTTGGGCTGTATAAGTAGGGGCATTGCCAGCAGATCGAGGGACGTGATCATTCCCCTCTATTCGACATTGGTGAGGCCTCATCTGGAGTACTGTGTCCAGTTTTGGGCCCCACACTACAAGAAAGATGTGGAAAAATTGGAGAGAGTCCAGCAGAGGGCAACAAAGATGATTAGGGGTCTGGAGCACATGACTTATGAGGAGAGGCTGGGGGAACTGGATTGTTTAGTCTGCAGAAGAGAAGAATGAGGGGGGATTTGATAGCTGCTTTCAACTACCTGAAAGGGGGCTCCAAAGAGGATGGATCTAGACTGTTCTCAGTGGTATTGGATGATAGAACAAGGAGTAATGGTCTCAAGTTGCAGTGAGGGAGGTTTAGGTTGGATATTAGGAAAAACTTTTTCACTAGGAGGGTGGTGAAGCACTGGAATGGGTTACCTAGGGTGGTGGTGGAATCTCCTTCCTTAGAGGTTTTTAAGGTCAGGCTCGACAAAGCCCTGGCTGGGATGATTTAGTTGGGAATTGGTCCTGCTTTGAGCAGGGGTTGGACTAGATGATCTCCTGAGGTCCCTTCCAACCCTGATATTTTATGATTCTATGACCTGAGTGACCATGGAAACTATTATAAGTAATATCACAGGTCCCATAATAGGTAATATCAATTTTTCATATTTTCTATATTACTCCTTTATATATGAGAGATCTTCAGGACATATCTTGCTATAATTTCACAAGATTAACTTTAGGGCAGAGGCAGTCTGAAAATACAGTTACCAACTACCTAAAAAGAACAGTAGAGAGTTAACTTGAGGCAATTTAATATATTTTTTGTTTGTTTCATTTATGAGGTCTCTTTAAAAGAGTGACTAGGTTATAAAAAGTACTATTAAGGGACCTTATACATGAGAAAGTCTAGATATATTTGAACTGTACACTGTGTTCTTGTAAAGCCAGTAAGATTATATGAAATGTAACAATACAGCCTTGGAAAACTGAATAAACTATAACTATTTCACTAAAACAAATTCTATTCTGTCCATAATATTTCCCTCTGCTAAATGATTGGTGCAAGGCTGTGAATGCTTATTGGCAAAACTCCATAAAGAGCATTCCTAAAATTCTAGGCAAGGCCAGAGCTTTTACTGGCTAGGGCTCAACATTTTGAAGAAAAAAAATTAAATACTCCTCTGTATGAGCAATACATCCAGTCTCGACTAGACATTGATTCAAGAATTCAAAAAATTTAGCTCCAGACAAGTAATGGTTCCGCTCCTGTAAGTTCCTACCACATTTTTAAACAGAAAGATATTTTGATTGGGCTGGAATTGACTTTAAACTACATTAAATCTTAAAAGCCACGTTAGGTCATTTGAAAAGGTTTACAAAAAATTCAATATTGTCAACCTGAAATGTTCAAAAATCATGAGTCTGGTCACAAAAAAACATTAAATTGATAAATAGCATGAGATTTTAAAAAATGTTTAGGGTTCTTTTTTATTGCTTTTGGGGTTTTGAGTCTTTATGGTTCATGTTTTGAAACTTTTTCCCCATAACCAGGAGTAAAAAATTACTATTTTAAATAAAAGATGAGATTCTCATATAATCACGTGATTCCAGAAGCTGGGGCTTTAAGAAAAAAACATATATAATTAGACTTGCACTAAAAATTGCAAGAGTTGGACTTGCAAAAAAATCTACCAAGGTACCTGAACCATTGAAAAAATGGATAATCTTTTGGGAAACACTGATGAAAGAGTCAAAGATCAATACATGCACATTTGAGATTCCTCCCATACTCTATTCCACTGACCCCATCACTTCTGCTTTCTCTCCTCCATTACTCCCCTGCTAATCCCTACCCTCAAATTCCTCTCAGTCTCTCATTGTCCTTTGACTCCTTCTCACAATATATGTATGACTTGCTCTTCCATATCCTCGCAATACCTTATCCTTCCACCCTGCTTCTCCAACTATAGACCCATTCTATACTCTCCAAACTTATTTTATATGCATAGATTTCCTCCCATTCAACTCTGCCTTTAATTCCTTCCAATCTGGCTTCTGCTCACCTCAACTCTACTGAAACCACTCTTGCTAAATTCTCGAGTGACCTCTTTCTGGCTAAATCTCAAAGCCTCTACTCCACCCTCATTCCCCACTCCCCAACCCTATGTTGTTTTTGACAACATCTATCCTCTCCTTGACATATTACCCTTCTTGGGCTTTTGAGATACTGTTCTCTCTTGGTTTTTCTCCTACCTCTCTCACTATCCTTCAGCATCTCTTTCAATGGGACCATCATCCCTCTCTAACCTGGGATAACCCAGAATTCTGTCATTGACCCTTTTTCCATGTGGTCAGGACTTCAGTTCTGTATCTCATCTGAAATCTCAAGACCTCCAAGCACTAGAAGAGACCTTTGGAATCTCTCCTTTCCCTAACAGCATTCATTTCTATGAATTACAGGTTGCAAAATATCAGAACTATATTTTGTTAATTCGGAGCCTGAAAACAGTGAAATTTGTGTGGGGAAAGGGGACAAACTGTGGGAATGTACCCAGTCTCCCAGAAGTGAGTATAGGAGGGAATAAAGAAGAAAGAAAGAGAAAGGGAGAAGAGAAAGAGAAAGGGAAATATAACATTAAAGGAATGGTCAGCAAGAAAAGAACAAGAAGTCCGGTAAAGAGAGCCAGAGCCAAAGCCAAAGCCAAGCAGCTGATCAACGATGTCTGTGCCAAGAGATATTGAAAAGACTGTGTAGAAACCGTTTGGCTTGAAAACATATTAATGACTTTTATTAAGACAATTTCAGTGGAGAGGGTGAATGCCAGACTGTAGAGGGTGAAGAAGAAAGCTGAAGGAGGCTTTATTACATCATGTCAAGCAATTTCTGAGGCTGAATCTTGTATCATAAGTTCTTTTTTGCACAGTGTGGGTGCACTAAGACATCAGTGAAAAAGTAAAGCTTTTCATATAATAGAACAAGTAAGTGCCAGCACTGACTTACCTAGCTATCATTACATCACATGCAACTCAAAAATATAATGCACTAAAACACAAAATATACTGTTCACACTATTAACTTATGAGAATGAATGAAGCTTGTATACTGGAATTATTATCATCGTCATTATTTAAAGCAGGGGTGGGCAAACTACAGCCCATGGGCCGGATCCGGACTGTGGGCCGTTTTAAACCAGCCCTTGAGCTCCCACTAGGGAACAGGGTCTGGGGCTTGCCCTGCTCCAGCCGGGGAGCAGGGTCGGGGGCCACTCCACGTGGCGCCCAGAAGCCACGGCATGGCCCCGCTCTGGCGCTCCAGCCGGGGAGCAGGGTCGGGGGCAACTCCATGCAGCTCCCAGAAGTCACACCATGACCCCCCTTCAGTGCTCCAGACGGGGAGCAGGGTCCGGGGCCGCTCCACGTGACTACCGGAAGCAGTGGCATGGCGCCCCTCTGGTTCCTATGCACTTCAATGGCCCTGCTCCAATGGTCCCCTCCGGCATTCCAAAGGAGGCTGCGGGGGCGGTGGAAGGGGCAGTGTGCAGAGCCGCCTGGCTGCGCCTCTGCGTAGGAACCGGAGAAGGGACATGCCGCTGCTTCTGGGAGCTGCTTGAGGTAAGTGTCGCCCGGAGCCTGCACCCAAGCCTCTCCCCACGCCCCAACCCCCTGCCCCAGGCCTTAAGCCCACTCCTGCCCTCCGAACTCCTCGATCCCATCCCAGAGCCCCCTCCTGCATCCCGAACCCCTCATCCCCAGCCCCAACCCAGAGCCTGCACCCCTTCCTGCACCCAAAGCCCCTGTCCCAGCCCTGATCCCCCTCCCACCCTCAAAACCCCTTGGTCCCAGCCCAGAGAACCCTCCTACACCCCAAACTCCTCATCCCCAGCCCCACCCCAGAGCCTGCACCCCCACCCGGAGCCCTCACCCCCCCTCTCCTCCGCTGCAGCCTGGAGCCTCTTCCCGCACCCTGAACTCCTATTTTCTGGGCCCACCCCGGAGCCTGAACCCCCAACCAGAGCCCTTACCCCCTCCCGCACCCCAATCCCAATTTTGTGAGCATTCATGGCCCGCCATACAATTTCTCTACCCAGATGTGGTCCTTGGGCCAAAAAGTTTGCCCACCCCTAATTTATAATATAGTATAGGGCCTACTAGCCCTAAACCTAAACCAGGACCCTGTTGTGCTATAGAGCTCTCTCCTGTCGGGATAGAGCGGCAATACAAGAGATCTTACAGTGGCACAGCTGCATTGGTACAGCTACAGCCACTCCATTGTAAGGTATGCAGTGTAGCTCCTCTTTGTCACCAGGAGAGAGCTCTCCTGATGACAAAAGAAAACCACCCCCAACAAAGGGTGGTAGCTTCATCGCCAGGAGAGCATCTCCTGCCGATGAAGCACTGTCCACACTGGCACTTTTTGTCATTAAAACTTTTGTCGTTCAGGGTTGTGTTTTTTTCCACACCTCTGAGCGACAAAAGTTTTAATGATACAAGTGCAGTGTAGACATAGCCTTAGTCTCTGCAGCCCTGATGGATGCCCTGAGAGAGGCTTTAATTGAAGCTGGAAAAAGCACACAGAGACCTAAAAGAAAATCTCTTGCAGCCATTTGCATTTTCTTATTTTCAAAAATCTAAGTAAAAAAGTAAGATCAGAATTTCAGGCCCAACCAGTGTAGCCTTGCCCCATAGTTTGAGAAAGCCCGAGGTAGATTATGTACACTTTTTCCAAGACACATGAATGTTCATCATTGACAATTATGCAAAATGTTCATTTCATGTGTTGCATGTAGATAATTCAACAATTACTCTCGGACTCTAAAAAGTTCATGCTGAATTTACAAAATGCTAAAGAACTCTTAACACATATTAGAAAGGGTTTTATACTTCTCTGCTTCTTTCAAAAAATTTTGTTTAAAAAAGTGCCATCCTAAGCAATGAGGTGAAATTTCCACAGAACGTATAGCTACAGAAAGTATTCAGCAACATAAAAGCTCGGATCAAGACCTTTTATGAAAAAGGTCTGAAGTTTTGGGACTCCCACATCAAGACCACTGAATTAATTCACACAGAGTCAGAATTTAAGGCCAAAAGAGACCACCAAGTCATCTAGTCCAGTGGATCTCAATCTTTTCAGACTACCGTATCCCTTTCAGGATCGGATTGGTCTTGCATACCCCCAAGTTTCACCACACTTAAAAACTACCTGCTTACAAAATCAGACATAAAAATACACAAGTGTCCTGGAAAAAGTGTACATAATCTAGTGTCAGAGCACATGGTTACTGAAAAATTGCTTACTTTCTCATTTTTACTGTATAATTATAAAATAAATCAATTGGAATATAAATATCGTACTTACATTTCAGTGTATAGTATCTAGAACAGTATAAACAAGTTATTGTATGAAATTTTAGTTTGTAGTGACTTCGCTAGTGCTTTTTACATAGCCTGTTGTAAAACTAGGCAAATATCTAGATGAGTTAATGTACCCCCTAGAAGACCTCTGCATACCCAGGGGTATGCTTACTCGTGGTTGAGAACCATTGATCTACTCTGACCTCCTTTATAAAACAGGCCACCACCACCACCCAAACACTAAACCCAATCATTCAAATTAGCCCTCAGTATTACAGCCCACAGAAGACTGGACTATTATGTGTCACAGGCAGAGAACAGGAGGGCCTTTAATTTCAAATTGTATGTATGTGTGTGTGTGTATGTATTAGGGCTGTCGATTAATCGCAGTTAACTCACACGATTAACTCAAAAATATTAATCGTGATTAATCGCACTGTTAAACAGAATACCAATTGAAATTTATTAAATATTTCTGGATGTTTTTCTACATTTTCAAATATATTTATTTCTATTACAACATAGAATACAAAGTGTACAATGCTCACTTTATATTATTTTTATTACAAATATTTGCACTGTAAATATGATAAACAAAAGATAGGGTTAAGATGGAAGTACTGTAGTGCAATCTCTTTATCGTGAAAGTGTAACTTACAAATGCAGATTTTTTTTTTACATAGCTGCACTCAAAAACAAAACAATGTAACACTTTAGAGCTTACAAGTCCACTCAGTCCTACTTCTTGTTCAGCCAATCGCTAAGTCAAACAAGTTTGTTTACATTTATGAGAGATACTGCTGCCTGCTTCTCATTTATAAGGTCACCTGAAAGTGAGAACAGGCGTTCGCATGGCACTTTTGTAGCCAGCGTTGCAAGGTATTTACGTGCTAGATATACTAAACATTTGTATGCCCCTTCATGCTTCGGCCACCATTCCAGAGGACATGCTTCCATGCTGATGATGCTCATTAAAAAGTTAATGAGTTAATTAAATTTGTGACTGAACTCCTTGGGGGAGAATTGTATGTCTCCTGTTCTGTTTTACCCACATTCTGCCATATATTTCATGTTACAGCAGTCTCAGATGATGACCCAGCACATGTTCGTTTTAAGAACATTTTAACAGCAGATCTGACAAAACACAAAGAATGTACCAATGTGAGATACCTACAAATAGCTACAATACTCGACCCAAGGTTTAAGAATCTGAAGTGCCTTCCAAAATCTGAGAGGGATGAGATGTGGAGCATGCTTTCAGAAGTCTTCAAAGAGCAACACTCCAATGCAGAAAATACAGAACCCGTACCACCAAAAAAGAAAATCAACCTTCTGCTGGTGGCATTTGACTCAGATGATGAAAACGAACATGCATCAGTCTGCTCTGCTTTGGATCATTATCGAGCAGAACCCATCATCAGCATGGACACGTCCTCTGGAATGGTGGCTGAAGCATGAAGGGACATATGACTCTTCAGCACATCTGGCATGTAAATATCTTGCGATGACGGCTAAAACAGTGCCATGAGAACGCCTGGTGACATTGTAAACAAGAAGCGGGCAGCAGCATCTCCTTCAAATTGTAACCAAATTATAACCAAACTTGTTTGTCTGAGCGACTGGCTAAAGTAGGACTGAGCGGACTTGTACGGTTCTACGTTGTTTTATTTTTGAATGCAGATTTTTTGTACATAATTCTACATTTGTAAGTTCAACTTTCATGATAAAGAGATTGCACTAAAGTACTTGTATTAGGGGGTATTTTTCAATTCACATTTCTTTTTTTTACAGTGCAAATATTTCTACTCAAAAATAAATACAAAGTGAGCAGTGTACACTTTGTAATCTGTGTTGTAATTGAAACCAATATATTTGAAAATGTACAAAATATCCAAAATATTTAAATATTAACAGCGTGATTAATCGTGATTAATTTTTAACTGCTCGACAGCCCTAATATATATGCACACAAAGTGTGTGTATACTTCATGCAGTGTAACAAGGCTATCACCACTACATGTATAAGTGTAAACATTCTAAAATACATGGCTGTCCACAAGACAATGCATTACAACATTTATTGTATTCTCTCTCTCTCTCACACACACATATACCCCCTTATTTCCTGCACAGGCTAACCACAGTATGAGTAAGTGAGTGGACAGGAGTAGAGCGTTTGTGAGGCCACTACATCCACTTCTGTGCAACTGGGTAGGAATGGGTGAAGCACTGACTCGGCTCCATGCAAAGCCAAGGAAATAATCTGTTATAGTTATATGTCAGTAGCAGACTACTTCCTCTAGAGCCGAGGCGGGGGACCTGGATCCCTGATCTGCTCCGGGGCAACACAACTATGCACTTTTCTTTCTCAGGGCTGTAAGTTAAACTATCTTGCCTTAGAAATGAGTCTACAGGTAGTTCACAACATTTACTAAGAGCGTGAAGGAAAGTCAGTAAGTGAGAATTACACACTTTTTATAGCTGGACCATGATTTTCCTAGCTGCACAAATTAATAAAGTTCAGCATCCCTTTTAATATGACACCTATTTACTAACAAGCATCAGTTCTGAATATTAGTACAGTGGTTAAGATCATTCCCAAATACAGACTTGTTAACACACCCTCTGAAGTATTATTACACTGCTACCTTAACATTAAAATATTGCTTGGAGCAAAACATACAATTAATTCTATAAAGAAAAGATGACAACTGTAAAACTGTTAGTGCCTCTCAACAAGTCCAAGGATTAAAAAGAACAGACACTGACCTGCTACCACTATCTCTACAAAAGGAAAATTAGAAAGTATCTTACCACATTCAAATGATTTTTAACATTCAAAACCATTGCTTTGCTTTTCAACCCATTTTTGCATGCTGACACACAAGACAGTTACCTTTTCCGTAACTGGTGTTCTTCGACTTGTGTTGCTCATGTCTATTCCACAATAGATGTGCGTGCTCGCCAAGTGCACCGGTGCCAGAAGTTTTTCCCCTAGCAGTACTCGTAGGGGAGCGCCCCTAGTGACCCCTGGAGTGGCGCCTCTATGGCACGGTGTAAGGGGCACTGCGCACTCCCCCAACCCTCAGTTCCTCCTTGCCAGACAACTCCAATAGAGGGGAAGGAGGGCAGGATGTGGAATAGACATGAGCAACACATCTCGAAGAACACCAGTTACGGAAAAGGTAACTGTCTTTTCTTCTTCGAGTGATTGCTCATGTGTATTCCACAATAGATGATTCCAAGCTATATCTGTTGGAGGTGGGTAGGAGTTCACAAAGTGTTGGGATGGAGCACAGCCCTACCGAACCCAGCGTCTTCCCTGGAAGACCACGTGGCAGCCCTGCAAATGTCCTGAATGGGGACATGAGCTAAAAAGGCAGCCAACGAGGCTTGCGCCGTAGTCGAGTGTGCCCTCACAATTGACGGCGGAGGGATTCCCGAAAGGTCATAACAGGTACGGATGCACGAGGTGATCCAGTTGGAGAGTCACTGAGTGGAGATCGGCTGACCCTTCATGCGTTCAGCCGAGGTGATGAACAGCTGCAAAGTCTTCCTGAATGACTTAGTCCACTCCAGGTAAAAGGCCAGAGCCCGTTTCAGATCCAGCGTGTGGAGGCGGCGCTCCTCACTGGACGCATGGGGCTTGGGACAGAGGACCGGCCGGAAAATGTCCTGACCCATGTGGTAGGCAGAGACCACCTTCGGGAGCAACAAAGGATGTGGGCGGAGCTGGACCTTATCCTTATGGAACACCGTGTACGGGGGCTCAGAGGTCAGTGCCCTCCGTTCCCAGACCCGTCTAGCAGACGTGATCGCCACCAGGAAGGCTACCTTCCATGAGAGGTGCAACCAGGAGCATGTAGCTAACGGCTAAAAGGGGGGACCCGTCAACCAGGCCAGCACTAAGTTCAGGTCCCACCGCGGGACTGGGGGCCTAACATACGGGAAGAGACGATTCAATCCCTTAAGGAATCGGCCAGTCATAGCATGGAGAATACTGTGTGCCCCTGCACCGGCGGGTGGAAGGCCAATATGGCCGCCAAGTGCACCTTGACAGATGAGGGCACCAGGCCTTGGGCTCTAAGGTGAAGGAGATAATCTAAAAGGAGCTGGATCGGGGCAGCCACGGGGGATACTCCCCACTCAGCCACCCATCGGGAAAACCGAAACCACTTTGCCAAGTAGGCTCAACGCGTGGAGGGTTGCCTGCTTTCCAAGAGGACGTGCTGAACCCCTTCTGAGCACGTCCTTTCCTCCAGCCTAACCATTGAGCAGCCACGCTGTGAGATGGAGTGCCGCTAGGTTGGGGTGGAGGCGGCGGCCCTGGTCCTGGGAGAGCAGGTCCGGGCGGGACGGCAACGGCCATGGTGGGGCGACCGCCAGACTCCTGAGGGTCCCGTACCAATGTTGCCTGGGCCACGCCGGGGCAATCAGGAGGACCCGGACCCTGTCCGTCTTTATCTTTTCCAAGACCTTGCCGATCAGCGGGATCAAGGGGAAGGCATAGAGAAGCTGGCCTGACCAGGATAGGAGGAAGGCATCGGAGATAGCGCCTACTCCCAACCCCCCCGGAGCAGAACCGGGGACACTGAGTCGCGAACAGGTCCATCTGGGGAGTTTCCCACTCTTGGAAAAGTCTTTTCCCCACCTCTGGGTGTAGAGACCACTCATGCTGAAAGGAGAAGTCTCGGCTCAGGCAATCCGCCCGCGATTTCCAGGCGCCCAGTAGGTTGCAGGCCTGTAGGCAAATGTCATGGGCTATACGGAAGTTTCACAGCCTGAAGGCTTCCTGGCAGAGGAGCGGGCCCTGCCTTGCCTGTTGATGTAAAACATTGAGGCCGTGTTGTCCGTGAGAACCCTGACCACTCTGCCCTCCAGGTGCGAGCGGAAGGCCACACACACCAGCCGGACCGCCCTGAGTTCCTTGACGTTTATATGCAGGGCAAGGTCCTGTGCAGACCACAGGCCTTGGGTATGAACGTCCCCCACATGGGCTCCCCACCCCAGGTCCGATGCGTTGGATACCAGCTCCACCAATGGGGACCTGCCCCTGAACAGGACCCCGCGGACCATGTTCTCTGGGGAGAACCATTGTAGGGAGGCGATCACTGGCTCGGGCACAGTGAGGACCTTGTCCATCCTGTCTCTGGCCTAGGAGAACACCAAGGCTAACCAGAGCTGGAAGGGCCTCATCCTGAGTCTGGCGTGGCTAACCACATATATGCACACCAACATGTGACCCAGGAGCTGGAGACACGCTCTGGCTGTCGTCACGGGAAACTTTGTGACTCTCTCGATGAGCCCTTTCAGGGTCTCGAATCTGTCCGATCAAGGCGGCACAGGAGGAGCGCCACGTGATCCCTTGACCAACCAGTCATACAGATATAGGAAGATCTGGATCCCACGACGTCTGAGGTAGGCCGCCACCCCAGATATGCACTTTGTGAATACCCTGGGAGCAGTGAACAGGCCAAACAGGAGGACCATAAATTGGTAGTGCTCCTGCCCAAGCGTGAAACCAAGGAAGCGCCTGTGCCCCTCGAATATATGAATGTAGAAGTACGCGTCCTGCGGATCAAGGGCGGCGTACCAGTCCCCGGGATCCAGGAAGGGGATGATGGAGGCCAGAGAGACCATGCGGAACTTGAGCTTTACCATGTACTGGTTCAGGCCTTGCAGGTCCAGGATGGGCCTGAGCCCCCCTTTGGCCTTCAGGATAAGGAAATAGCGGGAGTAGTACCCCTTGCATTTGAACTCCGATGGCACCATTTCCACCGCTCCTAAACCAAGGAGCCGCCCCACCTCCTGCTCTAGCAGGGCCTCGTAAGAGGGTCCCCCAGGAGGAATGGGGGCAGAGGGTGGTTGGGCGGGGTAGAGGTAAACTGGAGGATGTAGCCCCGGAAGATAGTGTTGAGGACCCAACGGTCTGAAGTCAGCCACAACCACTCCGGGAGAAAAGCACACAACCAGTTGGAGAAGGGAAGCTTTATTGCGGGTGGATCCCTGGTGTGAACTGGTCGGTCATCCCTGGGCGTCCCATCAAAACTGACGTTTCCCTGCCTGTTTACCCTTGGAGGACCCAGGCTGGGGGGCAGACCGGGAGTGTCTTAAGCGTAGTGCGGGAATCTTTCAGCCTGTGCAGTTTCATGTCCGTCTGTTCCGCAAACAGGGCCTTGCCATTGAACGGGAGGTCCTGCAAGGAGTTCTGTGCCTCACTGGACAGCCCAGACAGCAGGAGTCACGACGCCCTTCTCATGGACACCACGGAGGCCATGGACCTTGCAACTGTATCTGCAGCATCCGACGCTGGCTGCAGGGTTGCCCTGGCAACCGCTGTACCCTCCTCCACCAGAGCTTTGAACTCCTTCCTGTCACGCTCCTGGAGGGAGTCCTCAAATTTGGGTAGAGAGCCCCACAAACTGAACTCATACCAACCCAGGAGAGCCTGATGGTTTGCCACCCTTAACTGGAAACTTGAGGACGAATAAACTTCTCCCCCAAATAAGTCCAGCCTCCTTGAATCTTTATTTTTCAGAGTAGGGGCTGATTGACCCTGTCTCGCCTTATGGTTGACCAACTCAACCACCAGGGAGTTGGGGCAGGGTGGGTGTACAGGTATTCATGCCCCTTGGCGGGCACAAAGTACTTCCATTCTGCCCTCTTAAAGATGGGGGGGCAAGGAAGCCAGGGTTTGCCACAAGGTATTTGAAATTTTTGCCAACCCTTCATGGAGTGGAAGGGCCACTCTGCCCAGTACCGAGGCCAAGAGGACGTTGAAGAGGGAGTCCAAGGGTTCCTCCACCTCCTCGGCCTGAAGGTTGAGGCTTGATGCCACCCTTTTCAATAGTTCCTGGTGGGCCTTAGAGTCCTCCTGCAGAACAGAGGGAGGAGGGGCCGTAATTGCCTCATCAGGGGAGGTGTGAGGATGCAGACACGGTACTCTGCATATCCACTGGTACCGGAGGTCCCACCACTTGGTCGCCCTCTGGGTACGGAACCGAAGATGCATGTCCCACTGACTCCTTTCTGGGAGGCTGGGAAAGGGAGGCCGACGATCATTCTGAGGCTCCGGCCACCGAGCGAGCCCCATTGGTACCACGATGCTGGCCAAGGAGCCCAGTGCCACTGTACCTGCTGTGGCACCGGTGGAGCAGGCCTACCGCTGGTGTACGACCTACCGCTGTCCCTGGACCAGGTGCCATCAGGAACGGTGCCAATCACGAGATGGTGATCCCGACAGTACCGCCAGTAGCAGTTGCTCCGTGATCGGCTCCAGCGAGGTGCCAGCGATCAACACCCAGGACTGCAGGAGCAGTGCCGCAGCGGGATCGTGGAGCGAGACGAAGAACGGGAACGGCATCGACGCCCGTATCGTGATGAGCTACGGTCTCCAAGAGGCTACAAGGTGGCTTGCCTCTGGACTGGAGAGCCAACGGTGGCAGTGCCCCTGGTACCAGCAGGGACATAACATCCTGGGCTGCTTGCAGGGCCTCCGGTGTGGAGGGCACCCGGACATCCGGGGAAGCCTGCGCCGACTGGGCCAGGCTACTCAGCTCAACCTGAGTCGGAGGCCAGGAGGCCAACAGGGACCGAGAACTGCCCAACATGGGTCTAGTCTCTCCCCCGGTCTTGCTCCGGTGCCTCTGCGGAGAAGACATCTTCTTAGCCTTCTTGGCGTGCCCCGTGGAGCGGTGCCAACTGGTGGAAGGCACCGAAGGGTCGCCGTGCACCGACGCTGTGGTACCCGGTGCCGATTCGGAGCGGTGCACTGGAGTCAGGGTCAACACCGACACCATCAGAATGGCTCGGAGCAGAATGTCCCTTTCTTTCTTGGTCCAAGGCTTGAAAGATCTGCAAATCTTGCAGCGATCGCTGAGATGGGTTTCCCCCAGACAGAGTAAACAATCCGCGTGCGGGTCACTCACTGGCATCGGCCGCCTGCAAGTGTCGCATGACTTAAAGCCAGGGGCATGCCCCGACCCGGGCGCATTACACTAAACTAACACTAATCTAAATTACTTCAACTACAGGTACTACTACTATGAACGAACAAGAGTTCTAAAGGAAAGCTGCAGACAAGCTGGAGCAGAGCAGTTCCAATGCACCTTTACTGGTGGCAAGAAGGCACTGAGGGTGGGGGGAGCACACAGCACCCCTTCTACCGCGCCACAGAGGTGCCACTCCAGGGGTCACTGGGGCACTCCCCTACAGGTACTGCTAGGGGAAAAACTTCTGGCACCGGTGCACATGGCAAGCTCGCACACTATTGTGGAATACACCTGAGCAATCACTCGAAGAAGAACAAGTGGTTTACCCATGCAGAAGTTTGTTTGGGGTTTTTTTGGGCTTCAGTATTGAATGTTGTCTCTTATCCTCCAGTGTCTTGTATCACTGAAATGAGGTCCAAAGCCAGAGAGGTGTGTGTCTGTGTGGTTCATGCTTGGTGCTTCATGGCTGAGAAATTAATCTTGTTCACCTCCTTACTGTGAAATTTGTCTAATGACCTGTTCATTTCACCAACCCCACTCTTAATGCAGTTTGGAATGCCTCACTGGGAATGGAATAAAAAGACTGTTTTAATTTCTTGCCTTAGGGTAAATTTCCTATTTTCATAACTTCTACACTTAAGAGTATTTTTCTAGCTCAATAGGACTAATAATGCTAGAGCTCAGGCCTGGTTTCCAGTGCATAACAGCAGCTAAGGTGACTTCTTGTTTTCTGAGGTAGAGGAAGTAGTGAAAGCTACATGTCCTTTAGTTGCATAAATGAAACTAATTAAGTTTGTATCTGTAAAATGTAAATAAAAAGTATCTACTAGTGGATCAAAGTTGTATTCTTAGCCTGTCATTAAACGATTACTCATAGATGTTAAGCTTGCTGGTGTCTGACAATAGCTTTTGAACACAATGATACAAACATATCAAATAATTATGTAAAGGTATGTACAGCAATGATACTTGTACAACATGTCATTGGATATCAACAATATTTGTTCTCCAAAAAGAATTTACTCCTTCAATTTTACCAGCAAACTGTAAACTGATGATCTGCTATTCAAATAAGTTACTATTCTTCAAAAATGTACTCTCAGGGTCCTGTGAGAGTAATCTAAGGGTATATTTCCACTGTAACACCTATTTCAAATTTTACTACTGATTCCGACCTTATTTGTAAAGATTTGTATACATTACAGAGACACTTTCCATTATTCTGTAAGGTGTTTTATACTGAATATGCATTTCAGCAATTTTCACACTAATTTTTATCACACAGAATAAACAGCAGACAATCTTCCAATACCTTGACATGAAGCCACGTTAGTATTCTTATTGATTGGTTTTATGTGACCTGACATTCAGAGAATGCACTATCTTACCTACACAAGAATTCCTCCCCTCATTCCTAGATCCTGAAGCACGTTTTAGGATGTAAATCATATTTTATTGCTTTTTCATTTTGTATGACATAAAGGTGGTTCATAACATTCTCCTTCTCCTGTTAGCAATCTATCCCAATATTGTTGGGGTTTTTTTAAATAGGGATTTCTTTGTTGATCACTGAAGGATTTGATCACTTCATAATTCAAAATGCATCAAAATTACCTCTTAGGGTATGTCTACACTACGAGGGTAATTCGATTTTACTTAAATCGAATATGTGGAATCGATATTGCAAAGTCGAACGTGTGTGTCCACACTAAGGACACACTAAGGACAGTAATTCGACTTTGTGAGTCCACACTAACGGGGCGAGCGTCGATATTGGAAGCGGTGCACTGTGGGCAGCTATCCCACAGTTCCCGCAGTCCCCGCTGCCCATCGGAATTCTGGGTCGAGCCGCCAATGCCTTCTGGGTAAAAAAAATTTGTCGTCATCCGTCCGTCACTAACGCCCTCCCTCCCTCCATGAAAGCGCCGGCGGGAAATCAGTTCGCGCACTTTTCTGGTCAGTGACAGCGCGGACGCCACAGCACTGCGATCATGGATCACGCTGCGACCATCGCTGCACTTGTGGCCGTTCTCAACACCTCGCAGCTTATCATACACCTTTCCCTGAGGCAGATGCAGAGAAATCGGGCGAGGAGGCTACGGCACCGCCGTGAGAGCCTGAAGTCGGAGAGTGGCACAGAGCTGTCAGAAACCACGAGCCCCAGCGCCCAGGACATCACGGTGGCAATGGGGCATGTGGATTTTGTTGAACGGCGATTCTGGGCCCGGGAAACAAGCACGGACTGGTGGGACCGTATAGTGCTTCAGGTCTGGGATGAATCCCAGTGGCTGCGAAACTTTCGCATGCGGAAGGGGACTTTCCTCGAACTTTGTGAGTTGCTGTCCCCTGCCCTGAAGCGCAAGGACACCCGCATGCGAGCAGCCCTCACTGTCCAGAAGCGAGTGGCCATAGCCCTCTGGAAGCTTGCAACGCCGGACAGCTACCGGTCAGTCGCGAACCACTTTGGTGTGGGCAAATCTACCGTGGGGGTTGTTGTCATGCAAGTAGCCAAGGCAATCGTGAAGGTACTGCTCCCAAAGGTTGTGACCCTGGGAAACGCGCAGGTCATCATAGATGGCTTTGCCGCGATGGGATTTCCAAACTGCGGAGGGGCTATCGATGGGACTCACATCCCTATCCTGGGACCGGACCACCAGGCCAGCCAGTACATCAATAGAAAGAGCTACTTTTCAATGGTGCTGCAAGCACTGGTGGACCATCGGGGACGGTTTACAAACATCTACGTCGGATGGCCGGGCAAGGTTCATGACGCTCGTGTGTTCAGGAACTCTGGTCTGTTTAGACGGCTGCAGGAAGGTATTTACTTCCCAGACCACAAAATAACTCTTGGGGATGTGGAGATGCCTACAGTCATCCTCGGGGACCCAGCCTACCCGCTAATGCCCTGGCTCATGAAGCCCTATACTGGCGCCCTGGACACAGAAAAAGAACTGTTCAACTACCGTCTCAGCAAGTGCAGAATGGTGGTGGAGTGTGCTTTTGGCCGTCTCAAAGGGAGATGGAGAAGCTTACTCACTCGCTGTGATCTCAGTGAAACCAATATCCCCATCGTTATTGCAGCTTGCTGTGTGCTCCACAATCTATGTGAGAGCAAGGGGGAGACCTTTATGGCGGGGTGGGAGCTAGAGGCAAATAGCCTGGCTGCTGATTACGTCCAGCCAGACAGCCGGGCCATTAGAAGATCCCAGCGGGACGCCCTGTGCATCCGGGAGGCTTTGAAAGCTAGGTTCCTGAGTGAGCAGGGCAACCAGTGACTTTTCAGTTTGTGGACAGAGAAGCTGAACCTGCCCCCGTTTCTTTACCCAGTTCATTTTGACTATCCTCTCCAGTTACATACCCCCTTCACCCCCTTCCCCTTCCCAAAAAATAAAATCATTTCGATTTTGTTAATGAACAGCGTTGTCTGTATTGCTGTTTTCGCGGGAATATTTTAAACCGGGGACGCAGACTGTGGCGGGGGGCGGGTTCAGTGTTCTGATGCAAATGATGCTTCTAAACTCCCGGAATGACAGGCTCCGCACTGGTGGACTGGTTATTTCAATGGAGAACATGAAAAACACCTCCCAGACTGACCAGGGTAACCAGTGACTGCACTGTGTATGTGTCCTGATGCTGGACCTGACACCGCCTCTGTACCCTGCTAAAGGTCACTGTCCTGCCCAATTACCAAGCCCCTTCCCCCCCTCCAGACAGACTCTCCCTCAAAAGAACCTGACTGAAACAGTAATGGACAGAAACAAACATTTTATTGCGAACCAGACATGAAACGTGGGGTGTGAAACTTGGACGGGGGCTTCTGTGAGGTGGGTGGGAAAGGACTTATGAAATTTTGGGGAATGTCAGCCTTCTAGTGCTAGAGCAGTCTGCAGGAGTTGACTGAAAGTTTTAACGGCCCTTGCCGCCCCTCCTTCTTTGGAGTTTGGGTGAGGGTGGTGTGGGACTTGGTGGCGGGTGAGGGCGGTTACAGATAGACTGCAGCGGGGCTCTGTCCTCCTGCCTCCGGTCTTGCAGAACATCCACAAGGCGCCGGAGCGTGTCCGTTTGCTCCCTCATTAGTCCAAGCAGCTTTTCAGTAGCCTGTTGGTCCTCCTGACGCCACCTCTCCTCCCGTTCCATGACTGCTCGGTGCATTTGTGACAAGTTCTCCCTCCACTGTGTCTGCTGGGCTGCCTGGGCTCGGGAGCAGTCCATTAGTTCTGAGAACATGTCTTCACGCGTCTTCTTCTTCCTCCGCCTAATCTGCGCTAGCCTCTGGGAGTGTGCTGAGAGGCTGGGTTGGGAGACAGTCGCAGATGTGTCTGTGTGAATTGTGAAAAGGGAGTGAATTCCTGAGACAGATAAATGAAATTGTATACAAAGAACCTAGTCTTTCTCTGTGAACAAGACCATGCACTGCACCTCTCACATGCGCACTCAGGACAAGGTCGAATTTTCGGCCGTCGCCTTCAGTGCCTGTGGACTTGCGGAGGTCTTGGACTGTTCAGAGAACTGTGGCTGGAGACCTGAACTTCTGGAGCGGGCAATAATGGTAAGCCGCAGACTTGTGGCTGCTTAAAACTCCAGCAGTAGCACTGGCCTCCTTTCACATTGAAAGCAATGCCAGTCTCTGCTGCCAGCAATCAGGACAGCATCAACTCTGCCCCTGTCCCACCCCCTCGCGGCTGTCCCAGGGAAAGATCCCTGTATGCTGCCCCTCTCCCTCCACCGCGTGGCTGTAAAGCAGTCCCAATACTAACATTCCCCTCCCTAATTCAAAGCAGGGCGTCATGAGCGACATCACCCTCCTGAGGATCCCGGACACCCAGAGAGAACCCATGCTGCGGGAAAGCATGCAGAAACCGGGGCCGTATGCCGCCATGCTATGTCGGGCCATGATCCCGGAGTACTTGATTGTGGCGTGGAGGGGGCATGTCTGCTACCACGGAGGGCCCACTAAGATCGCCCTACCCCGGAACCTGATCAACAGGCTTGAGCTCTACCTCCACGAGACCTACGAGGAGTTCTCCTACGAGGATTTCTCGTCGATCCCCGGCCACATTGACCGGATTTTCGCGTAGGTGCACTGGGACTATGGAGTGGAGCGTCTTGGGCCTGGGAATCATGGAGTAACGGACATTGTGAACATTTTTTAAAACACTTGGGACTAAATTGAGAAGAGCCTAAGACAGAGAAATCATGAAAACCCATTTGTTACCTTTGTAAATATTCCTGTTTTGTACCTGATTATTTTTTTACTAGTTTACAGAACTTTTATAAATGTACATTGTTAATAGTATAAATATTACCGTTCTGTTTTAAATAAATGTTTACATGTTTACAGCACTTACTGCTTGATCCTTCCCCTGATTCTGTGTCCGGGGTAAGGGATGGGGACGGTTGGTACGGGATCTCGGTAAGGGTGATGAAGAGCTCCTGGCTGTCGGGGAAATCAGCGGTGCCAGCGCTGTCGACTGCCTCGTCCTCCTCATCTCCTTCTTCATCTTCCCCGTCCGCTGTCATGTCCGACGAGGAACCGGCCGCGGACATGATCCCATCCTCGGAGTCCACGGTCAGGGGTGGGGTAGTGGTGGCGGCCGCTCCCAGGATGGAATGCAGTGCCTCGTAGAAACGGGATGTGTGGGGCTGGGATCCGGAGCGTCCGTTAGCCTCTTTGGTTTTTTGGTAGCCTTGTCTCAGCTCCTTGATTTTCACGCGGCACTGCGTTGCATCCCGGCTGTAGCCTCTCTCTGCCATGGCTTTGGAGATCTTCTCGTAGATCTTAGCATTCCTTCTTTTGGAGCGCAGCTCTGAAAGCACGGACTCATCGCCCCACACTGCGATGAGATCCAAGACTTCCCGATCAGTCCATGCTGGGGCCCTCTTTCTATTAGATTGCACGGCCATCTCTGCTGGAGAGCTCTGCATAGTTGCCACTGCTGCTGAGCTCCCCTCGATGTCCAAAGAGGAACTGAGATTCAAACTGCCCAGACAGGAAAATGAAAATGAATTCAAATTTTCCCGGGGGTGTGGCTGGTCAGAGCATCCGAGCTCGGACTGCTGTCCAGAGCGTCAACAGAGTGGTGCACTGTGGGATAGCTCCCGGAGCTATTACCGTCGATTTCCATCCACACCTAGCCTAATTCGATATGGCCATGTCGAATTTAGCGCTAATCCTCTCGTTGGGGAGGATTACAGAAATCGATTTAAAGAGAGCTTTATGTCGAACTAAATGGCTTCCTGGTGTGGACGGGTGCAGGGTTAATTCGATATAACGGCGCTAAAGTCGACATAAAAGCCTAGTGTAGACCAGGCCTTAAAGGGCAACTCTTCTATCTTCCTTCTCTTTCTAAGATGATTCCTTACAATGATAGCAGCTGATGATTTATTCCTTTTGTGTCTGATGTCATTTTGACATTGTTTGGGAAAATACATGTTTAAACCAGTGTATCTTGCAGCACACTCTGAAAGTGGTGGGCGAGACCTAAACAAATTTGTCCCAGAAGTGTGGGCATTTAACTGAAAACACCCTTACTTCTGCCTCTCACAAGATTAAATCTGGGCTTCATAAAAGTGTCCCAAGAAGTATACTTGATGGTGTACAGACCGTGTCACTGAGGTTACTGGGGGGACCAGCTTAGTCATGGCTCTAAGGGTATGTCTACGCTGCAATTAAAAACCTGCGACTGGCCCCTGGCAGCTGACTTGGCCTAAAGGGCTATTTAATTGCGGTTTAGACATCTGGACTTGGGCTGGAGTCCAGGCTCTAGGACCCTGCAAAATGGAAGGGTCCCAGAGCTCAGGCTCAGGCTAACAAGGAACTTTTGCACTGTTACAGACTCTCAAATTCAAATATAACATTATAGCAGTTTTCAAACTTCAAATTGTAAAGTTTGCAATTGTACTGCAGGATCTTAAATTTCAATCTGTCCTCTACTGATTCACTAAGAGATTATTAGGCTCTTTCCTATCCCTATACTAGTAAAAATTCCTGAACATTTATTCAAGTTAAAGGAATTAGACATAAATCTCTAGAAATATATATTCTACTTTTTAATTATTAAAATAAAGAAATCTAAATTCTTGTAACTCCATAGCAGCATTGAACAACCCCCCCCCCCCCACACACACACACACAAATTCTATGTTAAGATGAAAAATTGTAATTGTTGAAGAGGAAAATGTAATAAGAGGCCTTTAGCATAGCTTTTAAAGAAATTCATGTTAGGTCAGCACGATCAGCCCTTTCACTTCCTGTACTAAGTCAACAGAATTCCTTACAAATCAAAACAGCCTTTACATTATTCGTGCCATGAACAGCATGTTATTCAGAGGCACTTCCTGTGGCCCTTTCAGACTTGTATATAGTAAAGTACATGTGTCATGGTACAAAAACACTTTGGGTATCTAGCCTAGTAGCCTATACCTATTATTGTGATGCATATCTTGTTAAAATCATTAAGAGAGTTTAAACTATGTCCCTGGGCTCACAAGACTCGTGAACCACTTATATATACACAACTGAAATATTCAGTAAAATTTAGGTCATTTGAGACAGAATCTCAATGGGTTATCTAATGCTTAGTTAAGCCAGTATTTATTTTTAAGGAAAACTGAAAGAGCATAACTTAAAAAAAATGTTCTGTGTGGTCAAGAAATAACAGTGAGCATCTAGTTCATACTGACCAATTAAGTTCGAAGGCTGAAACCTCATTCCTTATTCTCATGTGCGAAAATGTTGTTTCTCTCTCAGCAGCTGATGATTTTGTGTATCAAGGACAGTGGCTGAAAGGTATTAAGGCTTGGTCTACACTAAAGAGTTAGGTTGACATAAGGCAACTTACGTCAACCTAATTATGTCAGTGTACAGACTACAGCCTTGCTCCCGCCAATGTCAGTACCCTAGTACACCAACATAACAACTCCACCTCCATGAGAGGCATAGGGTTTATATCAGTGTAGTTAGGCCGACGCAGTGTCCACGTAGACACTGCATCCCTTACATCGGCTGTTGGCTGTCCGCTGTCATTCTTGTCAATTTCATGGCTCCATACTGGAGCCATAAAATTGACAAAAAAGCCATGGGGCGGGTGGGAGGCTCCAGCGAGCCTGGCTGCCCCAGTTCCCCACTCCCAGCCCAGCTGCAGCCCAACCTTAGCGACCCAGTTCCCAGCCCAGCTGCTGCCCAGGCTGCATCCGTCCGGCTCCTCACTCTCAGCTGGGCTACTGCCTAGAGGCTCCTTGCGGGGAGCTCTGGTGCTGCAGGGAGTCCCTTAGGCTCCCCACTCCCCACCACCAGAGCCCGACTGCCCCCCGGGCTCTTGGCTCCCTGTTCCCTGCCACAGTCAGGCTGCCAGCAGGGAGTCGAGAGCCTTGGTGCAGTCGCCGGGTTCCCTGTGGGGAGCACGGAGCCGAGAGCCTGGCAGGGGGTGGGAAGAGCTAGGAGGAGGGAAGCAGGGAGCCGAGAGCCCGGGAGGGCAGCTGGGCTCCCGGAAGCGAGCTGCATGTGGAGCTGCAAGCCCAGGCTCTCGGCCCCCGCCCCCACCCCACACTGCCCCTCTTAAGTCGGTGAAGATGCACACCACCAACAGAAGGGGGGGGAAGTGTGGACATGAACCACCACAGTAATTACTGTGGTTGTAAGTTGACCTAACATACATCAACCTAACATAGGTCAACTTAACTTTCTAGTATAGACATGCCCTAATACAAACATCGTCAAACCAGTCTACATGTGCTGCAATACCTAGGAAAAAAAGGGGGTTCTTTCTAAGGCTCAGTCTACACTACAAATTTACACCAGTATAACTGTTGCTCAGGGATGTGAAAAATCCACACCTGTGAGTGATGCAGTTATATCAACCTACACCACGGTGTAGACAGCGCTATGTCAACACAGGGCTTCTCTTGTCAACATAGCTACCAGCTCTCATGGAGGTGGATTAACTATGCTGATGGAAGAACTTCTCCCATTGGCACAGAAGCATCTTTACTGAAGCAATGCAGCATTTTAAGTGTAGACTGACCTAATGATGGAGCTACCACCTTAACTTTTAATTTCCAGCTACTGTTTTTTCTTTTTTTGAAGTGTTGATTTAAAAAAAATTCCATGAAAGTTCAGATTTCACCAGGCCATTAGAAGGCATATGTTCAGTCTGAGGATTCTCTTCATGCTAAAGTACAAGTTTATGTTCCAACACACTGAAGTGCTAGAGTTGTCAAGCAGGGTTGTTAAACAAGGGTTAGTAATGACAAAAAGGGTATTTTTTCACTCTTTATACTCAAAAGTGACAACTAATTTTGTTCAATTTTTTTAGAAAAATTCATCCCTACACACTGACCCTTCCTGAAAAATTTCAGCCTATAAGGTGATACAGTAGTTTGATAAGTTGTAAGCCACAGAAAAGGCCTTTTAGAATGGAAATACCTAGGTAACCTTACACCTGCATGCATCATTACACACACTACCTGTAAACAGGGGGGGGGAAATCAATCACTGAAATTCAAGATGACTTATTAGAACCAACTTTTTGTCCATTCTATTGGGTCAGTACAATACTGTTCTCTATAGTATTGTCATAAGCCAGTAGATGGCACCTAAGTGCGAGCAGCCAAGTCCTGGGTGATCAATGACGAAGAGTGGCAAGAAGCCAGAGGCTTCCAGCTAGTTGGGAACAGCACCATCTTTGTGGGAGGGAATGGTAGAGAGGGGGGCATTGGTGGAAGGAAGAAGGGGTGTGTTGCCTTGGATGCGGGTGTGAGTGAGCCTGGGGAACAGGAGTGTGATGGACACTGCTCAACTGTGATTAGTGACCACTTTGGATGCAGACTTGCATGTGTCCTGAGGGAAGATGAAGTAGCCAAAGAGCAGTGGAAGCCAGAGGTCCAGACCGAGCAGACAGCAAGCAGCGCACCTTACCAGGCTAGTGCATCTCAGCTTTGTGTGTAACACCAGTTCCACTGGTGATTAAAGACCTTAGCTGGCAGGTCATTGTTTTGGGCACTTCCAGGGTAGGGGAAAGAATTGTTCTTTTTGTCTATTTATTTATTTTAACTGTTTCACAGGTGCTCTTTAATTCCCATCAGTCCCCCAGCCTCTTTTGGCCTGTACCCATTCCCTTGCCTAATATTCTTGCACTGTATATAAATGGTCTCAGAACTCATCTATGTGCAACTGGGTTTGGTGTTAGGGTCTCCAGATTCATATAAGCAAAGGGGTCTGTGTGTGACCAAAAGAGAAACAAGTGCAGGCATGCTGCCTTAAGATATCTACCAGCACAGAGAAAGGGGGTGTTTGGGAGAGTATATTCTAATATTTACTGATTCTGCTTTGCCAATATCTCTAACAATATACAATACTACAATAAATAAAATGCCTACATTTTAAAAACCAATATCTGCTATAAAGGTTGCTATATAATACAAGATAAATTGCCTCTTGGTAACAATCAGCACAGAGCACTCCTATACATTTATATTCCTCTTGTTGTGACAGCGTTCTTCATTACAGCTATAATACGATACTGAAAAACACTCAATTACCAGGCAAATCCTTAATGCAACTTTATCATGGCAAACTTCCTGTATGTTATCACAAAGGCATAAGAGTCTGATTGATTATAAGCTACTGGTACACAACACTTACAAAGAATAATTTTGGCCTGATCTTATACATTGACTCTGTGTAGGAGGACCACACATGAGGAATGGGCTGCTCCTTTCCACTTCCATAAAAAAAAAAGGTATTTCCCCCTCTGTTGCTACAATTACACTCAGTTTTGTAAGTAGTGAGACCATCATAGAAGAACTGGTTGCACGAAATAACATTGGATTGAATTATCACATGTTGATTCATTTTAAATTAAATGGAAGGATAATTCAAAGCCAGGTCATCAACTATGGGTTTTTTTAATTTCAAATGGGCAGATTTGAGGAAATTAATGGAATTATTTAAAGAAGTCCACTAGACTGAAGAGCTCAAGGAGTTAAATATGGAGGAAGTTTGAAATTTCTTGAAATCAATTATAGAAAAGCCATCTGAAATTTGCATCCCAAGTAAGGAAAAAGATTTGTAGGAAAACACTACAGACTCTACTCATGGAGAAAATCTGTGCCACTGTGCGCACTCATAATTCATGTGCTGTGCATTTTTTTTTCCCCGCAGAAAATAACTTCTGCCGGAAAGTTGCTGCAGTTCCGCCTTTTGCCCACCTGGGGCTGCCGTGGCGCTCGAACAGAGCAGCTGCTCCCAGGTCCGGAGGAATTTTCCGCCAAATCAGATTGGCAGCGACTTTGAGGTTGTCTTCCTCTGCAGTGTGGGGGTACAGGTCATATGCCAGGATTATTTGGGTATATCTCACTTAATTTTCCCTACCACTGCAGGAGCCTCAGGCATTGGTGCACCTCACTCCCCCCACAAGCTTTCCCAGTTGCACATAATAGTCTAGTCTACTGTGGGCTACTACAATACTTTGATTTAATTTTGATTGTTGGGTTCAGCATGTGGGTGCTGGTGGCCTGTGATACACAGGAGGTGAGACTAGATGATCTGGTGGTCCCTTCTGGCCTTAAACTTTAGTATTTTAATTAGAAATAAAAAAGTTTAAATAAATAAATTAATGGAGATATCCTATCTCCTAGAACTGGAAGGGACCTTGAGAGGTCATCAAGTCCAGCCCCCTGCCTTCACTAGCAGGACCAAGTACTGATTTTTGCCCCAGATCCCTAAGTGGCCCCCTCAAGGATTGAACTCACAACCCTGGGTTTAGTAGGCCAATGCTCAAACCACTGAGCTATCCCTCCCCCCGTAGTAGTTTAAGGCCATCTACTCACGAATAGTAAGCGAAGGTGTTGCCTGCTAGATTTTAGCCATGGACGCTGACTCCCTCTCAGTCCAAGAAGTAACCATGAGCCTACTGGAGTTATCCATATCTCTGGATTGCATGGACATACCCCCTACTAAATAATTTTCAAGGATGTAGCCATACTACTAGTTTTAACCTAAAAGAGTCATCCTCTCCCCTCTTTTTTTCCCCCTTCCTTGAAAAGAGCCAAAGGTTGTCAGCCACATGCAAATAGGACTTCAGTGCCTATATTATGTCCAGTGCATGCTAAAGAGTCTCCATATGAGGGAGGGTTGGGACAATAGCCAAGAGTTTAGTCAGCTGGAACCTGTGAAATTCTAAATTAAAGAATGCTGCCTAATATTTCAAGAAAAGTTAAGTTTTACCTTATCTGTATGCAAAGATCAGAAAGAGATCCTGACAAGAAAGAGCAGCCAATTCCTTAACCCTTTTGACAGAGGTAATAGGTAATAGTTACCAGAAAGATTATTTTACAGACCGCTAAGAGAGTGAGACCATGGATAAAGGCTCAAAGGAAGGAAGTCTTTGAAGAACCAAGTTAAGTTTTTACACTGGAACAAGTGGTGCAATTCAGCTATCAGATTTCTTTACTTTCTTGAATGCAGATACTAAGGGACCCTATAAGTAGGGCCCTACCAAATTCAGACATGAAAAACGTGTCACAGACTGTGAAATCTGGTCTTGTGTGTGCTTTTACCCTATACTGTACAGATTTCATGGGGGAGACCAGCATTTCTCAAATTGGGGATCCTGACCCAAAAGGGAGTTGCAGGGGGGTCGCAAGGTTATTTTAGGGGGATTGTGGTATTGCCACTCTTACTTCTGCGTTGCTTTCAGAGCTGGGCGGCTGGAGAGCTGCAGCTGTTGGCCGGGCACTGAACTCTGAAGGCAGCGCCCTGCCAGCAGCAGTGCAGCGGTAAGGGTGGCAATACCATACCATGCCATCCTTACTTCTGCGCTGCTGCCCTCAGAGCTGGGCGACCGGAGAGTGGAGGCTGCTGACTGAGGGCCCAGCTCTGCAGGTAGCAGCTCAGAAGTCAGGGTGGCAATACCATATCATGCCATCCTTACTTCTGCGCTGCTTCTTGCGGTGGCTTGGCCTTCAGAACTGGGATCCCGGCAAGTAGCTGCCGCTCTCCAACTGCCCAGCTCTGAAGGCAGTGCTGTCCCCAGCAGCAGCACAGAAATAAATCCCCCTACAATAACCTTGTGACCCCCCCCCCCACACACACACACACACACAACTCCTTTTTAGGTCAGGACCCCTACAATTACAGCACCATTAAATTTCAGATTTAAATAGCTGAAATCATGAAATTTCAGATTTTAAAAATCCTATGATCATGAAATTGACCAAAATGGACTGTGAATTTGGTAGGGCCCTACCTATAAGTAACCCTTTGGGGGGGAGGGGGACGCCTTACTGTTTGGCCATTCTGAACGAAAAAGGCTGCCTCTTTCTCCAGCATCCTCTCTTTTTGTTCTCCTTTCTCCATGCTAAGGAGGAACCCAGAAGGTTAACTGGAACTTTGACCCCTTAATCTCCTCCCTGCCCTAAGAGAACCCGGAGCTCTGATCTGACTGTGCCTGGTAAGCATCTGCAGACAAAGCAATGGCTGGTAAGGTGCTCTTGCAAACACGTACACACACCCCATGCATTCATGTTCAGAGGGGGTGGATGAACTATACTGTTAATGAGGAGGTACAGCGGCTTCTCTTCTCTGTGCCAGACCACTAAACAATGAGGGGTGCAGGTGAGGAAGCTGATTCTCAAGAGTGCTGCTACAGAAGTAATTAGTCCCTGTGCTTTTCTGCTCTACAGAAAGTGCAACTTACTCATGAAGACGTTAAATTTTCTCTGTAGTGACATGATGAAGGGAGAAAAAATTAAAAAAAAGAATGTGTCTTTAATAATCAGTTCAATCTAATGAGACCACAAGAATTAATATGTATTAAACATAATTGTATGATTACTGCATGGCATCACTACATGGCAGTTAAAGTTGTTTGGGTCCCTTCACTATGCAATTCCACACCTCAGCATGTTTGAATTTCTTTTAAATTTAGCTTCAATTTTGAACACCTGAATTTCCTGGATTTATAAATGCTTGTTTTGGGGGATAATTACAATATACCTGAAATGTTTTTTACCCTAAACTAACTGACACACTTGTATGAATGCTTGCGTGGAAGTGAGAGTACATGAGAGTTACAGAATGAAATTTTAAATGGATAAACTATTCATTAGTGCTGTAGCTTAATGTTTGTAGTGGTAGCATCATGGAGAAGACTGTTTAGCTCTGGATTTTTTCCTAACTATTCTCTTTCATGTTCCTGGAGGGTTCATATTCCATCACATCACCTATTCCTGAGGGCAGGCAGCTACAGTTTAATTCACTGGAACAGGGCCTACAGGAATGATGGGAGCCATCTGGTTAACATCCTGCCAGCAACAAAAGACAATTCTATATCAATCCCCCTCTTAGAAGAGAAATTTTAAGGCATCTCTCAGTTATTTGTTTTCTGTAACATCAAACTGCTATATTCTCCTGAAAGTATGACAAAATCACATCACAATAAAACAAGTAATGTAAATGCTCAATCCATGTTTCAAGAAAACAAAGCAGCATAGCACTGAAAAGGTGTTCAATCTCATCTATACTGCTTTCAAGGAATAAATTCTACTCAATGTGAATTGCTTTTTTCAAACATTAGCCAGCTCTCTTTTTTCACTAAAGCTGTGTAAGTTCCATGAGAAATCCCATTAAAATGAATTAAAGACTGGGGAGCTTTTCAGGACTATCGGTTTGCCACAATACTACACTAGTGCGGTGCTGCTGTTTCAGAGAATAATAGAGGTTCACTTCTGGTCCATAAAGACACCACGGGACTTTTTGTAAGAGACTTTATCTTAATCCTGGCCATATTCCAACTCTGTAACTATATTTTGCTGACAAAAATTACAATCACTTAGTGATTCAACATTAAGAAAAATAAGATGAGCAAGCTAACTTTATGCAGAACCACATTATCAGATGCCTTGCTCAGCATTCCAGAGTTCCAAGATTTTAGCAAACCAAATCTTCTAACAATTCACAACTCCACCCATTCCCCTCTCTAACATCTAATGATTGCTCCCATTAAACATGTCATTCTCTCTAAGGCCTGGTCTACACTACGGGGTTAGGTCCAATTTAGCGGCGTTAGGTCAATTTAAAAATGAATGCGTCCACACAACCAACCTTGTTCCGTTGACCTAAAGGGCTCTTAAAATCAACTTCTGTACTCCTTCCTGGCGAGGGGAGTAGTGCTAAAATGGACTTTGCTGAGTCGAATCTGGGGTAGTGCAGACACAAATTGACAGTATTGGCCTCCGGGAGCTATCCCAGAGTGCTCCATTGTGACCGCTCTGGACAGCACTTTGAACTCCGATGCACTAGCCAGGTACACAGGAAAAGCCCCGGGAACTTTTGAATTTCATTTCCTGTTTGGTCAGCGTGGCAAACTCAGCAGCACAGGTGACCATGCAGTCCCCCCAAAATCATAGAGCGTAGAATGTTTCTACGCTCCCCCATCATCTCCATCCCTGAGGTTATCGCAGATTAGAAGGCGAAAAAACCGCACTCACGATGACATGATTTCCGAACTCATGCAGTCCTCCCGCACTGATAGGGCACAGCTTAATGTATGGAGGCATTCAGTGGCAGAGGCCAGGAAAGAATTAAGTGAGCGCAAAGAGCGGAGGCAGGACGCGATGCTGAGGCTAATGGGGGAGCAAACGGACATAATGAAGCATTTGTTGGGGGAGCAAACAGACATGAAGAAGCGTCTGTTGGAGCTGCAGGAAAGCCAACAAGAGCACAGACCCCTGCTGCATCCACTGTATAATCGTCTATCCTCCTCCCCATGTTCCATAGCCTCCTCACCCAGACGCCCAAGAACGCGGGGGGGAGGCTCCGGGCACCCAGCCACTCCACTGCAGAGGATGGCCCAATCAATAGAAGGCTGTCATTCAAACAGTTTGATTTTTAGTGTGGCTACAATAAGCAATGTGATCTTGTCCTTCCCTTCTCCCCCACCCCACCCCTCCCGGGCTACCTTGTCCGTTATCTTTTTTTTTTTTTTTAATTAATAAAGAAAGAATGCATGGTTTCAAAACAATAATTACTTTATTTCGAAGGGGGGAGGGTGGTTGGCTTACAGGGAATTAAAATCAACAAAGGGGGCGGGTTTGCATCAAGGAGAGACACACACAACTGTCACACCGAACCTGGCCAGTCATGAAACTGGTTTTCAAAGCCTCTCTGATGCGCAGCGCACCTTGCTGTGCTCTTCTAATCACCCTTGTGTCTGGCGCGAAACCATTGTCTGCTGTTGCTTTCACGGAGGCAGGGGCGACTGACGACATGTACCCAAAATCACCCACAACAATGTTTTTGCCCCATCAGGCATTGGGAGCTTAACCTAGAGTTCCAATGGGTGGCAGAGACTGCAGGAACTGTGGGATAGCTACCCACAGTGCACGGCTCCGTAAGTCGATGCTAGCCATGGTAGTGAGGATGCACTCCGCTAACTTAATGCGCTTAGTGTGGACATACGCAATCGACTGTATAAAACAGATTTCTAAAAATTGACTTCTATAAAAATCTACTTAATTTTGTAGTGTAGACATACCCTAAATCACCAATCACTCTAGTCATTCCCCTTCTATACAATACTAATCCTTTTTAAGGCTTGTCTACACAGGAAATTACTGCTCTGCAAGCCAGGGTGTGAAACTACAATATACCAGCTTGCCATGGAAAAGTGTCTCATATGGACAGTGTTACAGCTCAGTGAAACCCCTGTTTCCTAATAGGTATAATAAGAACTTTGATGTTAGGGCTTTCATTCACAGTCTGAAATTAGACCCTAATATTTCTAATATAAAAAAATATTTTAAATATATGTTATGTTGACATAAAAACTTCATAGTGGCAGTGAAATTAAAAGAATGACAAATAATGAAAACTTATAGATGGATTTTTTTCTGAAAAAAATTTCTGAATTTTCACAACATGCATACTGGAGTCCTTATAATGATGTGATTGGTTTTGCCTGTGTTCTGACCCACAGGGGTGGAAGGGCATCTTATAAAGACAGATCAAAATCCCAAATTAATATTTATGGTTTTGGACAAAGTGGAAAAAATGCTCCAAACATGTAGTTTGTTGAGTTCTGTAGGCTAAAATTATGCACTTCATGCTATTCTCAGCATCAGGATAGCTTTAACAATGTGTTTGCATCATTATGAGAGAAAGCCAGTATTCTTCTTAATATAAAACATTTCAAATATTTTAAGCAAGTTTCAGACTGATAAAGTAAATGATCAGAGAAAGACAGTCATTATGTGGCATTCAAATAGGCAACATCCTGTTACAGGAAAAATATTAAGTTAAAACAACTGTAAAATATTAACATTGTCTGAGTCATCACGAGGAAGACTGAGAATGCAGGTCTTTCAAGCAATGTTTTTTCTTTTACTTTGTATTATTTAACTAAGCCAGCATTTTAAGTCAACTAAAAATGCGTTAAGGTTTTAAAATCCACAAAAAAACCTGCTTGGTAACAGCAACATAAAGCCTATTCAAGGCCACCACACACTTTTTAAAAAAAAATAAATCATTTTTCTGAGTCTGTAAAACAGCTATCAAATGAAGCTTTCGTAACAACTAAGCTAAAACATACGATCACTTATAAACATTCGAAACAGATTAATTGCTTTAAATATGGAGGAAATGAGGTCTAATGGTAGAACAAAGAATTGGAGCTGATGTCAATTTGGCATTCACTTCAAATGATTCACTTGAATAAAGAACCTCAAATTGACATGGCCTCAGTCGGTCAAGCATAAAAAACCTCACCATTAAATAAATCAATTAAGGTACCCTAAATAAACTGATAGCAAAAAAAATCATTACAAAATACATGATCTTTTAGGATTTACAACTCAGGTAAATCAGTTCTATCAGCTAAATAGGACTTTTTGATCTTGTGTACAGATCTCTTACCAGCAACAAGCATTTTAGTTCTGGCAGACTCTCCCTCCTCTGTGGTAACCACTGATCAGTTTTGTACTTCTGGGAATCCTTTATCCACTTAAAAGGTTTCCCTTTAACTAGGGTGAGCAGATAGCAACTGTGAAAAAGCGGGACAGGGGTGGGGGGTAATAGGCGCCCATATAAGAAAAAGTCCCCAAAAAATGGGACTGTCCCTTTAAAAACGGGCCATCTGGTCACCCTACCTTTAACCTAAGCTGAGGGGAGACTTCTTATGTGGGCCCCAATTCAATAAAGCATTGAATCATATGCTTAACTTAATCACGTGTTCAAGAACCCATCCTAAACAGTGATACTTCCTGAATCAGGGACATAAAGTTCCAGGCCTGAGAGAAAGAATATGTCTCTGCCCTCTTTTTGTGTCTTATTTAATATTGTGACAAACAAGGAACATCTCTGTTTTACCTTTATGAATATTGTATGTACTAGATCAGGGGTCGGCAACCTTTCAGAAGTGGTCTGCCGAGTCTTCATTTATACACTCTAATTTAAGGTTTCGCGTGCCAGAAATACATTTCAACGTTTTTAGAAGGTCTCTTTCTATAAGTCTTTAATATATAACTAAACTATTGTTGTATGTAAAGTAAATAACGTTTTTAAAATGTTTAAGAAGCTTCATTTAAAATTAAATTAAAATGCAGAGCCCCCCGGACCGGTGGCCAGGACCCGGGCAGTGTGAGTGCCACTGAAAATCAGCTCGTGTGCCACCTTCGGCACGCGTGCCATAGGTTGCCTACCCCTGTACTAGATAATTGTCCAATTGCTGTAAGGCTTTAAGTAACAAGTGGCTGTTACAAAAAAACAAGCAGGAAACAAAACAATCACTACAGATAAGATGGAGGAAGACACAGAAGTAAGGTCTGGAGAAATGCAAGCTGACACTCGGAAAAGGGGTCTAGGATAAGCTAATGGCTACCTAAACTTGCAAGGAAAGATTAAGCATTAGGTAACAGGAAATATATACAGGTATTTAGTGTTTTAACTCTGTTTCTCTCTCCTTATCAAGTTTATATGACAAATAAAGCATACTTGTTTTTTATGGGAGCTGTTCTGAGCCACTGCATTTCATACTGGTCACAAGTTCCCAGAGATTGTATAACTCTTTGGGTAAACTGAGGTATACTGGTAAATAGGGGGTGTTGTAGGATGCGGTTGCCTGGTGATCCAGTCTAAAATGGGGAGAACCGCAGAGTTCGACTCTGGGAAAAGTGCAGGTACAGCTGGGTCACTTGGAAAGAACTCAGAGAGAGATCACAGGTGCAGCTAACCCCTGCACAATAACACATAATCCTACAGCTCTGGACTGAGGGAACTCCAAGGCGAAAGAGAGGTGAGCCTGAAAGCTAGACGCACCATACACTTCTCAGGTATCTACCTCCTCCGCCTAGTTTTCCTGCTCACTCACTTCTCAGGCACTACCACCCAGCTCTACACCTAGAAAGGCTGCATCTGAACACCTTACACCATTCTGTCATGCAGATCTCCAGAAGTGAGCTATAGCTCTCACTTTCAAATGATTAGAAATTATTATAATTATTGTGAAGAGACAATACCAAGCTTTACAAATTTAGAGCCTAACTTACCCCAACATCTTTTACTTTGCTCCTGATAATGGGGGAAGAGAGTCTATTAGTACCGCCAATACAAAGACTGCATCCCACCTTCTCTGTGGGGTAATAATAATAACCACAAACTCACAGATCCACTCTGGCTTCTTGCTCCACTCTTGTAACAAAAGATACTGAAAATTATAATAATCCTGGTTTATCTATTGATTATTTTATGGTGCTCATCACCATAGTATCAAAGCACTTGACAAATATTAATTAATGTAGTGTCAATAACCTTGTGAGGTAGTAAAATATTATTCCCATTCTACAGATAGTAAAACTGAGGCAGAGAGGTTAAGCATCTTGCTTGAAGTCACATAGGAAGTCTGTGGAAGAGCAAGAAACAGAACCCAAATATCTGGCCTCTCAAACTTGTGCTTTAGCAACAAAATCATTCTTCCTCGCTCCCAGATCAATACTTCCAAAACTTCATATCCAGAATAAACCTCCCTATACATACATATTCATATATATAAATTAGGGCTGTCAATTAATCGCAGTTAACTCATGCAATTAACAAAAAAATTAATCTCGATTAATCACAGTTTTAATCACACTGTTAAACAACAGAATACCAATTGAAATTTATTAAATATTTTTGGATGTTTTTCTACATTTTCAAATATATTGATTTCAATTACAACACAGAATACAAAGTGTAGCGTGCTCACTTTATATTATTTTTATTACAAATATTTGCACTGTAAAAACGATAAACAAAAGAAATACTAAAAACAACGAGGAGTCCTTGTGGCACCTTAAGAGACTAACAAATTATTTGGGCATAAGCTTTCGTGGGCTAGAACCCACTTCATCAGATGCATGGAGTGGAAAATACAGGAGCAGGTATGAAGACAGGAAAAGATGAGACAATTCAAGTGACAGCAGGATACCAAGGGAGGAAAAATAACTTTTGAGGTGGTAATGAGAGTGGCCCATTTCACCTCATACAAGTACTGTAATGCAATACCTTTATCATGAAAGTGCAACTTACAAATGTAGATTTTTTTTTTTACCTAACTGCACTCAAAAACAAAACAATGTAAAATGTTAGAGCCTACAAGTCCACTCAGTCCTACTTCTTGTTCTGCCAATCACTAAGACAAACAAGTTTGTTTACGTTTATGGGAGAGAATGCTGCCAGCTTCTTATTTACAATGTCACCTGTCACCTTTAGAACAAGCAATCCCATGGCGCTTTTGTAGCCAGCTTTGCAAGGTATTTATGTGCCAGATATGATAAACATTCAAATGCCCCTTCATGCTTTGGCCACCATTCCACAGGACATGCTTCCATGCTGATGACACTTGTTAAAAAAATAATGCATTAATAAAATTTGTGACTGAACTCCTTGGGGGAGAATTGTATGTCTCCTGCTCTGTTTTACCTGCATTCTGCCATGCATTTCATGTTATAGCAGTCTCGGATGATGACCCAGCACATGTTGTTCGTTATAAGAACACTTTCAGATTTGACAAAACGCAAAGAAGGTAGCAATGTGAGACTTCTAAAGACAGCTACAGCATTCAACCCAAGGTTTAAGAATCTTAAATGCCTTCCAAAATCTGAGAGAGATGAAGTGTGGCGCATGCTTTCAGAAATCTTAAAAGAACAACACTCCAATGTGGAAGCTACAGAACCCGAACCATCAAAAAAGAAAATTAACCTTCTGCTGGTGGCATCTGACTCAGATGATAAAAGTGAACATGTGTCTGTCTGCACTGCTTTGGAACATTATCGAGCAGAATCCCTCATTAGCATGGACGCATGTCCTCTAGAATGGTGGTTGAAGCATGAAGGGACATATAAATCTTTAACGCATCTGGCACATAAATATCTTGCGACGCTGGCTACAACAGTGCCGTGCGAACGCCTGTTCTCACTTTGAGGTGACATTGTAAACAAGAAACAGGCAGCATTATCTCTGGCAAACGTAAACAAACTTGTTTGTTTGAGTGACTGACTGAACAAGAAGTAGGACTGAGTGGATTTATAGGCTCTAAGTTTTACATTGTTTTATTTTTGAATGCAGGTTTTTTTGTACATCATTCTACATTTGTAAGTTCAACTTTCATGAAAAAGAGACTATTACAGTACTTGTATGAGGTGAATTAAAACGAACTATTACATTTGTTTTTATAGCACAAATATTTGTAATAAAAAATAAATATAAAGTGAGCACTGTACACTGTGTTCTGTGTTGTAATTGAAATCAATATATTTGAAAATGTAGAAAACATCCAAAAATATTTAAATAAATGGTATTCTATTATTAACAGGGCAATTAATTGTGATTAATTTTTTTAATCACTTGACAACCCTGATATAAATGCACAAACACAAAATGATGTACAGAATGAAGCTGTATGAATATCTGAAATAAATTTTAAAGCATTCTAAATTACCAAAGAGCATGTAAATACTGCCTTATTTATCTTTCCCTTGTGTGATATACATGTAGGTGGTACTCCAGTTTCGTATTTAGCAGCTCACTAATGAAAATAATCTGCTCATCCTGGCAGATGTTTAGGTTTACCTCATCAGATTATCATTTTTATTCTAACAAAAAAAACCCCACACATTACGTTACTGTAAATTAAATGGCTGATATTATAGATTTATATTCACATTTCACAATAAGTATCTTCCAGTTTTAGATGTGATTGCTGTGACTGAACAAAAACATTCCCTAATCAGAACCTCAAACAGTTTTGTTTCCACAACTAGTGATACTGGTAGTGATAACAGCAGATAATCAGAGCAGGATAAAATAACTGGAACCAGTTGAAGACAAAGTGACAGAGCTTAGAGCATAATAAATATACCTTATCGTTCAATCAAATGACAAAACTGGAATGAACAGAAGCAGCTACCAATGAAATACAGATGGATAGGAAACACAGTTTTAAAAAGATTGTGAAGTAGACAGTGTGTGTTCAATTTCAATGTCAAGTAATACCACACACCTGATCTTTTTGTACCAAAACACCATTTTTACTATTCTATATTATCCACAAAGGAACACCATAAGTAGCCTGCCTCCCCAGACTTCAAAAAGAAGTCACTCACTCAACTGCTATAAATTACCATGAAGAATATGTCTGGACAATTGATTCTCTTTTTAAATGTCAAGAAACGAGGCTCGGTCTAGCTCAGTGGTGCCCAAACTGGGGTTTGTGAACCCCTGGGGGTTCGCAAAATGTTACAGGGGGTTCTCAGGAAAAAATTCCCTAATGGTGGACAGAGCTCTCCCTAGGGACCCCGGGCAGCACGGAGCCCCTGGACTTCCAAGAACTAAGCAGATGAAAGCAAGCATATCTATCAAACTTCAAGACTCCTTATAAGAAATAGAAAGGGAGGTGGATATTTTTTGCTGTTTTTAAAATTAAATAGGTAGCTAGTCTTGTTTTTAAAATTATTATGAACAACAAGTTTAAGCTTTGCTGTAATGTGCATTGTTTGCCTGGACTGCTCAAGACCTGAATGCTTGTGTAGGAGGAATTCTTTGAGTTGGCTTCTTAAATACCTTCATGCTCTTTCACATCTGATACTCCTTGATGAAACATAGGAGCCTTGTCTTATAACAGGCTTATTCAAAGTGATACAAGCTACGAAAGTGAGATCCTGAAAGAGTGTTGCCATTTTCATAATGTAATAAAAATACTGCAATGATAAATAATAATTAATAATAGTGTGTAATAAGCATGTCATAAAAAC